>NC_133024.1:4601093-4907500 GCF_048771995.1 Taeniopygia guttata | reverse complement strand
GAAAGTAGTTTTCATTTCAGTGAAAACTACACTTCCTGTGGTTGTGAAAATAAAAATTTTGACTAAGTCTTTATGGTTAATCAATTTATGATGCTAGGACCAAATTACAAATGCAATTTATTTGTGTATCAGAAATCTTGAAATTTCAATTATATTTGATACATATGTTTTCAATTCCTGAGTTCAATTTTGGGCCGAACTCTTCCTTTTTTATTCATACTTCAGTAGCTGGGAGTCTTTCTTACTGCACACTTCAGATCTGATCCCTTTCTTTCAAACTAATGCAGGTTTCCCTGAGAAGAAAAAGAAAACAAAACTCATTATAAGAATAGTAGTTCTTTATCAGCAGTTCTTTATAGCTCTCCACCTGGGATGTGATCTGTGATCATACCTCCATTATGCTTGTAATGTTTATTGTAAAAATCAGTCTTTGACTTTAAAACTTTACACAGGAAATATTAAAGTAAATTAGGACCCTATACATCCATTTTAAAATTTCCTTTCAACCTCAGAGTACCTACTTTCCATGAAAAGAATGAAGATTTTTTTTTCCCAAGCCCTTCCATTTTTGTATAATTCACAAAATTTCCTGGAAATACAATTTGCCCAGCCACCTTCCTTATTATCTCCAGCCCATATTAGCAACTAAGTGGTTGTTGATATTCTCTTTCACTATTGGTACCAAGACTTAATGAAGCTTATGCAGAATTTATATACGAATGTCAACTCATTTTTAAAATATGTAATAGGAAAAGATCAGCTAGTTTCTGGCCACCTACATTTCAGAAGGTATTGGCTGGTATATAGTAGTGTGTGTGTGTATATATATATATATATATATATATACAACCATTTTAAGAAACATCACATTTTCTGGGCCAGAATCCAAGGGCATATAAAGTAGTTTAGTTGGTTATAACTGGATGGAGAGCCAGATGGAAAACACCATTCTCAAAGACTTTTTGTGCATGTGAATTCGTTTCCAAAATGGATGCAAGTGGAGGTCATTAATTTAATTTTTATTTTGGGGGGTTTAAATTTTGCTCTCCTGGATACTCTCAGAGAGCAATGTGAAGCTACATCCAGTGAAGAGAGGACCCTCCAGCCCACATCAATTCCTTCTAACACTGAGGCTGAACATGCCCCATTCATGCTGCTTCTGGGTTGGGACAGAAATACTGCAACAAACAAAATTTTAAAAAAATATAATATTGCAGTGGCAGTTTTGATTCTGAGGACAATGAAAGAAAATGCAAAGGACCCTCCAGCTTCTGGTTATCCCTCCAGGTCTGACCCTGTGATGCTCAAGTCTGTGCAACCTTTGCCACTCAGAGCTAGAGAAAGAAGGAGAAATTTATGCAATGCTGACTTTGTACCTTTGGTTTTGCACTTTTAGAAGGGGAACTTCGAAAGGCTACTTTGGAAGCACTAAAGGAGCTTCCTAAAGGCTCCTTTGCAAATCCCATCAGGCAGGTGGATCTGTTTGTAACAGAGTTGTCTCCAGGTGGAAGGTACTAGTGAGGAGTAAGATAATCTTGTTCTTCACTGTTGATATTTGATCCCTTTGATATAATTAGAGCTGACATGTCCTTGAGGCTTCTCATGGAACCAACCCATCTTCATTATCCCAAGAAAAAGCTGTGCTTAAAACACAGCTAAGCGTTTCAAGGCTGTCTTTAATGATGCCAGTGGGAAGTTGCATAATGTTAAAATAAAGTTTAAAAGTAATCAGATCTCTTAAAAATTACGGGACCACATCCATCAGCTGAAGACCCAGCTCCTTTTCACAAGAGAGCAGAGCAGTCACCATAATAAACAGATAGAAACAAAACCAGATGCTGCCATGAAATGAGACTGAACATCAAAACCTATGAGGGAGAAGCAGATTCAGTGATACCTTCAGGTGTGAATGTGGTTCAGCTGTTTGCAGGGATTTGAGGGACCACCACAACTCTCAGAGCCCCATGACACAGAGCCTGATGGTTTGGGGGCTGGTGTGGGAGCAGCACAAGTTCTACCATTTATTTACAAGCCCCTGGGCTATTGTAGGCTGGACTTTATTTCTTTTATTTCTTTCTATTATTTTAGGTTCCTCTGCCTGGAACTTACTGCTTGGTGCTGATGGCTCATGGCTTTGTAAGTCATTATCATTTCTGTCCCTTCCCTGGGAAGGAGTCATTTCAGGATTTTTTCCTCTTTTTTTTTTTAACATGTAAGATTGGTTGTACGGCTACAAAAGGGGAAAGGAAAGGAAAGGAAGGGAAGGGAAGGGAAGGGAAGGGAAGGGAAGGGAAGGGAAGGGAAGGGAAGGGAAGGGAAGGGAAGGGAAGGGAAGGGAAGGGAAGGGAAGGGAAGGGAAGGGAAGGGAAGGGAAGGGAAGGGAAGGGAAGGGAAGGGAAGGGAAGGGAAGGGAAGGGAAGGGAAGGGAAGGGGAAAAGGAAAGAAAAAAAAAAGGAAAAAAGGAAAAAGAAAAAAGAAAAAATGAAAAAAGAAAGAATAAAGAAAAATAAAAGTCATTATGTTATAACACAGCACACCAGAAAGTTAACCAATGACCTGCCTAAAACTGAATAGCTGAAGTGCCAACAGAACCAAAATTTGCAGCTTGACTTGAGCCCAGTCAAGGATGTTCAGATGCAGCCTAGGATATTCCCAGTGCTCCAGGCTAGTGAGAGAAAATCTGTAGGTATAGGCAATTACAAAGGCAACTGACAGCTGCAAAGAAGACTGTTTCAAGTTTCCAGGTTTCTGTGGTATCTGGATCACAAGTTTGCAGGTGATAAGTAGCATGTCTTTTATCACATCCTATTTCTGCAGGTGGGAATCATTTGTGTGTTCCATTCATCAAATGCATCCAGAGCTGTAACCTTGCAGGCACAGTGCTCCCAGGAACAGAGTCCATATCCTGAACAACTGGAAATAACTGGTGAGGTGGAGAAAACACTTTATGAAAGCATCTATGAGTAGGTTTTATGTGGAGAGCAACCAGAGGCTGTGCAGAACCCAATTGAAAGAGGAAGAGAAAGAAGGAAAAAAAGCCAACAATAGTTTCCTTTGCAGCATGACCTACTAATTTAATATCTTTTTCCCCCTAGACATGGGCAGATGGATCCTTACTCAGCTTTTTGGGATCATAGATTCACAGAGTGGGTTGGAAGAGACTTTTAAAACCATCTAGACTAAACTCCATGGCAATAAGCAGAGCCATCTTTCACTAGACTGGGCTGCTCAGAGCTTTGTCCAACCTGGCCTTGAATTTTTCCAGGGATGGAGCATCTACCACCTCCCTGGGCAATCTCTGTCAGTGTTTCACCATCCTCACTGTAAGAAATTCTTCTGTGCAAAGGGCTCCCTGCAGACCAAACCTTTAGACAGGGGGATATGTGGAGCTGGAGCAGACCCAGCAGATCTGACCATCAGATGATCAAAACCAACCATAATTTCACCCTGTAGTTCATGTATTAAGCTCCTAACAGTACAGTTTTGGTGATTACATTTCTCTTGGGGGAAGAAGAGAAAATCCTGTGTGGCAGGTAAGTTTTTCTTCTTGTGGGGCAATATTTGCATGGATTTGGGGTCCATTGAAGCTTAATCTGCCCTTCACTTAATGTCTTGAATTCCTTCTCCACATACAGGCTGCTGCTTTCTTTCTGATTTCATTAGGCTCCCAGCAAAAGTGCAAGGGTTTAGGGATGCCATCAAAGGATGGAGGGGTTGAATGTCCCAGCTTCCATGGAAACTTCTCATGAGCTCACCCAATCACCTGCATTAATTCCAGTTGTGCTCACAACTTCAAGTAGAGAGGATAAAGAACAGAGAAAATGCCACTTCTGTCCTCCATCTCAAAAAGAGAATATGGTCAGTCCTGAACATCAGGGAAAAAGAGAGATCTACTTCAGATCATCTGGAGATGGTGTCTGCAGGGAACTAGGGTGCAAAGAGAAGAATTGTCTCGGCAGCAAAATAAAATTCTAAAGAGGTAAATCCCCTTCTGCCATTTATTTTAAAACAGAGATAAGAAAAGTATAATCACCATTTCTCATCTGGACAACAGCAGAAGAGTGATGGGCTGCAGCTCTTTTAACACAGGCCAAAGTCAAGAGGCTCTTAGAAACCTCTCTGATCTCTCAAATTCCCAGCACTATATTCCACATCAGAAAATCTTTAAAGACTGAAGGCCCTCAGAAGATCAACAGCAGGATAAGAAATAATAAATATATATACTGTAGATGGCAGGTGGAAAGGAAAGACAAAATGGCAAAGTCATGAAGAAAAAGCAGCATCCCATTAAAGCCAGTGTTAAAATGAGGTGAAGATTTTTTGCATTTCAGGAGCTGCAGCTTCTGTGTCTTGTAGTGTCCTTCCTTTTATGGCAGCTTGCAAGCAAACAAGATGAAACCTTACAGTTTGCTTGCACTTTTAAGAGGATAAATACAAGTGAATCTGGGACTTTTCAGGGTGTTGCCCAGTTATTAGTCCAACAAAGCCAAAATTGAAGTCCTGGGTCCCAACTGACATAGAAATCCCAGCTGTCTTCAGCTTTGTTCAAGACAAATTGTGGTGCATGCTGCAAAGTGGGAAGTTTCACTTATACCCTTGTAGGCACATCTCTACCAGGTTCTGCTGACCTTGTCTGACTGGGAAAAGTGTGGGAACAAAAAAGTAAAGGAATTAAGAACCCCTCCCCAAATCTAAAATCCACAATAATATTTGGGACAATACCACCAATTGCAGATGAGGCTAAACCTGTCAACATGGAATTTTTCTGACATTGCTCCCCATGACATCTAGAATCAACTTTGCTGAAGTTGCCATAGAATCATAAAATAATTTTTGTTGAAAAAGACCTCTAAGATCATAAAATCCAACTATTAACCCTGTGCCACCAAAGACACGACTCAAACACCACAATTGCCACATTGACACAGCTTTTGAACATTTCCAGGTATATAGGGACTCCACCTCTGTCCTGAGCAGCCTGTGCCAGAGCCTGGCAGTATTTGGTATGTGCTTTGGCTTGGACCCTTACAGCCTGGTGAAAACACCTCTTGGTGTGTAAGTGGAGCTAGAGGGGATGACTCTACCTGCTCTCCTGCTCTCTCCCATATATGACCATACCAAGATGAAGCTTTAAACACTTGGACTGTCTGTGCTGTTTTGCAGACCTCCTAAGACTGTGTCTTAGCTCGGTGTCACAGCCTGGCTTCTCCATCTTGCAACACCAGTCTCAGAGCCAGCCATTTGGATATCAGTGGGGTCCCTTATATGTGACCAAAGACACTGAAACCTGTAGGTCTGAAGAAGAGTTGGTGTGGCACCTCCTTGGGCAGTTCTACTAAATGTGTCCTTCTATTGCAGCACCATTGCACTGTCAGAGACAAAAACTGTAGGAGACTTGAGTTTATGTACTTTTTCCTGTCTGGAGGGGACCCAAGGAAGAAAATTTCCAACTTGGATTTGCAAAAACCCCTTTGTATATATTGGTGGCTCCAATATAGGGAATGGGACATGCCCTGGCTTGTCTGGCCACTCCCCAGGGGTGGAGGGCATCTTTTGAATTTGCCCAATCACTCGATGCACTTCTGGAATTCCAGGAGTGACAGACAGTGCTGGCAGGGTCAGGGTGGGGAAAGGAGGAGTAATCAACACACCTGGGAGGACATTTTCAGGGGAGAAACCTGGGGTTCTGGGGTAAACCATGAAATCACACTGCAACACCTTTGCTTCCCTGCACCTTCCCCATGTGGCAGCAAACTAAAAGTGGATAGGGATATAATCCTTCATTTTACATGAGTGTGGCACAATGAAAACCCAGCAGCATAGTGCCATGTCCTGATGCCTCCCAGGAGGGATCCCAGACGTGGGAGCAGTTGCTGCTGTATATGAGACTTGACAGCTCAGCATCATGCACCCAGTTTTCATTTCCTTAGCTCTCCTGATGACAGAGTTTGAAGCACAGAAGTGTTCTGTGAGGAATGTGTTTTGGGATGAAAATGAATACCTCGTAGCCTGACAGCATAAACACTAAGAGCATGTTTGTCTTCTTCCAGTGCCAGCTCCATAGATGGATTCAGAAAGTCCCTTCACCACCCGTGGAGGCTTTTTGGTTCCCTCTGATGAACTGAAGCTTTCTGACCCAAGCAGATGGAGTCAGTTATTTACACCACATTCTGCTTGGATGCACTCTTGACCCACTGCTCGCTGGTCTCACTAGACATAAGCACTGTTGCTGGCTGATTGTTTTGGAATGACACAGAGAACATTAGTGGAGAAGAGCCAGACAGAGGCCCTTGGAGGAGGAGCAACCAATGGTGACCTAGTGATGGGAGAAGCCTTGCTGGCCCCGTGCCAAATGTCTGTGCCTTGAGCTCAGGTGGCAGAAGGAAAACCTCTTTGTTGGCTGAGTTGGATGGTGGGTAGTGGTGGGGTGATCAGGAGGTGTCACCTTTGTTGGGATGTCACTGTGGCTGGACATTAAGAATGGTGGAAAAGGAGGGGAGCTCTGAGATGTGTTGGTCTGTGAAAAGCCATGGAGGTCCTTTTCAGGGAATAAAAACAACTCAATGTGTCCAGCCTCTGCCTGGGGCTCCAAGGAGCAACACAGAAGTATGTGCTGCATCATTTCTGCTCCAGCTCTGCAGCAGTCATTTGATTATGTCCATTTGGGTAACCCATCTTTGCCTTACCTTTACCTCTCCTGTCCTGTAGTCCTTGAATCAAAGTTTGGTGTCCCTTGAAATGTGCCCAGACCTGCAAGAAGTGCCATGAAACCAAAAATCATCTCCTCAGCTGTGTCACTCAGAGCAAGCATGACTGTACCTGTGAGACAGCTGAGCACAGCAAGCAGCTGCTGTCCTGGCTGCTGAACCAGGAGAGGTGAAGGAATGTGAGGTGAGGGGTCCTGGCACAGGACCAGGTCAGACAGGACTTGGAGCACACTGCTCTAGTGGAAGGTGTGCCTGCCCATGGCAGAGATTTGGAAAGAGATGGTTTTGAAGGTCCATTCCAACCAAAGCCATTCTTTGATTCTATGATAAAGACCCCTTCGGGCTTCCTAATGTCTACATCAGACTTCAGAAGGGATGAATCCAGAATTTTCTTTCTCAAACAGCATATTTTACAATAAGGATCACAGAACATAAAAACCCAGCAGGTATGTCACATATGAGCGGTGCATTGTTGATTTTTGAATACTCAGTAACATGCATTAGCAATAATGATTGCAATCTAGAGATACATCGCTTGGTTTAGATCATTTTTAATGTTGGGTGTGTGAACAGTGCTTCCACAATTTGTTTTGGGTGAGAAAAGCATGCTTTAGCTATAAAACAGCTATTATTTCCATATATTGGATCCCTTGCCTTCTACAATGTTGCTTCAGGTTAGCAAGCTGGAGATAAATACTCTGCCAGTGTAAACTAATGCCTCCCTTTCTTATCTGTGATGTAAGGTAATTTTACATCTACACAGGGTTTCCCCAGCTTGTCTGTCTGCCTCCAGCTGAAAGCTGGCACAAAGCTCATGCCTGGGCTGAAAGGATGTGATAGCAGGATGTGGAAGACAGCAGGCATCTGCAAAGTTTCTGGATCACATAGTGACTGCAGTTGAGCTTGACCACTAACTCTAAAAATAATGCCAGGAGGTTTCCCAGCCTAAGGACTCACCTCAGCTCTGTTCCCTCCTTGTTGAAGATGCATTGAGGCATCTTGTCCTAGCTTTCATTTTTGTGCAGAAGCAACAGTGGTTGTTTTTTTCACCAAACACTTAATTCTATGGTCAAACCCCATACTATTTGCTTCTCTCAGAGAGCAAACAGAGCACAAATGGGCCTGGCTCTGTGTTGTGGCTGGAAGTGGCCAATTTTCTTCAAATTTCTCTTATCTAAGTGTCCAACTTGAAAAGAAGGTACTGTATAGTTGAGATGAGTGCTAGTGGAGAACTGTGCTCAGCTGTTCTCTTTCCTTTTTCTGTTATAAAATAAAGGAATTCCTCATACCAGATCCCTTTTCTAGTCTGAGATTTTTAAGTACAAATGTCTCCCTGCTGCTCTAGCTTTCAGTTATGAAGGAAAGCCAGAACCTCCACCTGGGAGTAAGAACATCTTGGAAATGTCATGACATGCATTTCAGGGCCAAATTCTCCTTGAGTCATAGTCTGCTTCAGCCAAGGAGCTACTGGGACATGATCTCTTGTAGCAGGTCATGAAGCCAATCCCTTAACTCAGATATGTAATTCAGCAGCTGTGCTGGGCCCTGGTATAACTGAGAGAGAAAGATACAGAGGATATCAATTAGAGATAGACATAAAGAGATAGAGGTAGAAAGAGATGATATGATGATAGAGATAGAGATAGAGATAGAGATAGAGATAGAGATAGAGATAGAGGAGATAGAGATGATAGAGAGGGATCTCCCTTTTTCTCAGAGCTCATTTAAAAAGCATATAATCAGGGTCTTAAGCCCAGATCAGGGACACAAAAAGTGCCCCAATAAAAAAAATTCTAGACAAAAGCTAGCCACAAGGTGAAGAAGACTACAACTACTGCTGATGGAAAAGAAGTTTCCTGTGGAGTTTCCTTGGGTATGTTCATTGCACCTCAGTGTAGGATTGCTTTTCTTAACAGCAATGATGGAGCTAAAGGGAAGGAGAGCAGTGAAGTCAAATGTGATGCTGCCTTAGGAGTTAAACACACTCCAAACACGGCACAGTCTGTTACCACGGATTTAGATCATTTCGGCATCTGGGGAAAGGCTAAGGGCAATCAAAAAATGAGCCAGAAAGTAAAGCACCAGTAGAGGAAATATCTGCTAATGTAAAGGCGTGGCTGCCTAGGAAAGAGATTCTGTGAGTTATTGCAGGAAAGCAGCTAAAGCTGTTAGCCATGATGTGCAGGTGCAGTGTTAAAAGGAGAAGGTTGCAGGGTTGGTCTGCTCTCATAAATCAGAGAAGGGAGGGGCATGGGGATTAAATCTGTGACTGCACAGTGCAAAAACAGAGTGAAATTTTTCTGTTCATTACTGATCAACGTGTAGACAAAAAAGAGCAATATACAAGTGCAGAGTTTGAGAGCATCTGAAAGGAAGGAGAAAATGTGGTTGTTCTCATCAAGCCTTGCAGACATAGGCTGGACTTGGTGCAACTCTTGAAGCTATTATTTTAGATGGGATTGAAAATACTAATACCTTAAAATGCTTTGAGATTCTGCGATGGAAAGGATTGCATCAATAGCTATATAATTTATTCTAGCTGGATGCTGAGATCTGAGATTTTCCAGATTGTCTTCACAGCCGTGGCTCTGTTATACTTGCCCATCCATGCACTTCTGTGCATGGGTGGATGCAGGCACACAGAGGGCTCACAAATTACACTGCCCATCGCAGTCCCTAGGAACAAGAAGCTGTTTAAGAAGACCATCCAAGAGATTTGGGTCTATAACACTGGACCAGTCCACAGTCCTGTTCCCTCTTTCTGCAGACAGACAATAGAGAACATCTAGAACAGCAATTATAAACAGGGAATACTGAAATAATTAGCTCACTATGCAGTCTTGCAGCAGTTGTCTCATTTGCTAGTCTGTTGTCTGTAACATTCACTATCACACTGACCCAGCAAGAGCTGGATTCATCACCCAAGCTCCCATCATCTCCAAGGAAATGTTGTTACAGATTTCTCACAATCTTAGGGATGTTGGTACAACACAACAACACAAAGGGAAAAACAACCTTGATGGAGTTCCTGCTTTGGATCTGTGATAATGATGAAATAACACAGCCTTAAGGCCCTTCATTTTCACTCTATCCCTGCTTAGGTCGGAGTAATCTGCAGCACCTCTAGGGCACCCTAGCATAGCCAGAGGATAATATTCAAAATAGTTGTTTCCACAGAACTGAGTAGAGCTTTCACTGAAGCCAAGAACATTGTCCTGGGAGATGAACATGAGTTAAATCACAAAACTCAGGCTTACAAGGCCATAATATCTGTTCTGTGAAATTGTACTGAAGAACTATTTCTCTTCAAAGTTTGGCGGTTCATGGTAGTTGATAACCCACAAAAATCTTTTGGCCCAAGTATTCAAGAAGTTTGAGAACCATCCTGTTGAAGAGCTGCAGCTCCCAGCACTCACAAAGACATGGACAAACACCACAGACAAAGCATCAGGCTTTTTATCTTGGGATCTGCACTGGTCCTGCCAGATTTGGCAGCCCAATGATGAGGGTGGTGGGTACAACTCAGAGCATGGTGAGAGGCCCCTTATCAGGGAGAAAATGGATTAATGGCAAGAAATGTTTATAGAGGGAGAAAGTTAGAAGGCAACAGCACCTGTGAGAGTTGGAAATCCCTGCAAGAGATGCATGAAAATGATGGTGTTGGTGTGCTATGGTTCTTCAGAGAGATAAAGTGTAAAAAACAGGGACTGCATTTCATAGTAGGTTGAACTTTGCAGATGAATGTTTCTCTCCCCCCCAACAGTCAGTCCACATAGACCAGCCAGCCAAAAACCATGCCCACAATGCTGTTTGTAACCTAACCTGGAACAACTCCTGGCAGCCATGCCATCCATTCAGCAAAGAGACCATTTTGCCAGTGTTACCTTGTGCCCTTCCCTCAAATGTTCGAAGCTTGTCACTTGCTCTGATGAAATGATGGTTGTTGTGCTGGTAGATCCACCCAGCAGCTCTCCTTCTGGCAGAGTAGGGCTCTGCACCCTTCCCCATAGACACCTCTTTGTGAAAGCTGGTGGGGTCGCATGAGGGGACTGGTGATAGCCAGGCAGGTGTTTTGTGGTGGCAGCCCAAAGCTTCGTATCACCTTGGACTTCACAGAAGTGCAAGGATGTTTTAGCCTTCCACACACAGTGATGTGGACTGTCATGGGTTGACAGACCTCTTTCATGATGAAGTCAAGCTTCTCCTCTCATTTCCTACACAACCTCTTTCCTCTCGTTCCCTTCTGTCTCTGTTTTGGCTGCGGTCTTTGTTTGCTTGGCTTGCTCAGCTTGTCAAACCTTCTTTTGCCAACACTCCCCCACACAACATTCATCAAGCCTCTTCCTGCTCTTTTTCAAAGCCCTTCCAGATGGTGAGAAATCTCACCAGCCAATGGAAAAACTCCAGCTCTTAACTACACGTCATTTTCTGTTTGTTAGACAACTCCTGCTGGTATTGTCTCGCACATGAAGCACTCCTGTTTCTTACTAATCTGCTCTGTTCTCTGTGTTGTATATACTATGAATTACATTTGTGGTGCCATGCATACATTTATGATGCCAATCACTGATTTGCTAAATGATTTTGGCTGGATTGGTTGCTCAAAAATGTGTAGATGTTGGGCCATAGGCCAATGCATTCAGAAATGACAGCTGAGTTGATGTGCCTCGTTTTTTGGGGTATATGGTGCCTGATTTCCAGAGCTGTTGAAGACAGTTGACAGGAGCTGCTATGCTTCACATTACTAAATCATGCATCTTTTGCCATAGCTCATTTCAGTATATGTTTGGCATTGATTTCTTTGTGTTGTTTAGATCATGAAAAGTGGCATTAACAGACTTCTGCAGGGCTCAGCACTTATTCAGTAGGTGACTTCAGCTGGGAGGTAAACCTCAAAACAATATTACCTACACTCTAACAAGATCCCAGAGAGGTGGAAGGATGCCTCTCACACCACCTGGAGGGAGGTGTGAGAGGTTTGAACCACACCCTAGTTAATGACAAGAGATACTTCAGGAAACATGATTCAGTCCATCCTAAAGCACATGAGGTATATTAGGAGCATTTCCTATTTTTCTCCCTGACCATTTTGCACCAGTGTTGCTTTCTTGAAACTGGATCAGTCCCTCACATTGATTCACTGAACAAAATATCCACGCTGGCCCAAGGAGGGAGTGGAAAGTGGGAAACCACAGCCAGAGGTGGAAAAGTTATACATGTTTCATGTTAGAGTTAGCTTCAGACAATCTAAAGTGCCAATGGAACTGTAGCGCTAATCTCTTCCCTAAATCCCACTGCATTCCACATTTCCTCCAGGAGCTAATTTTTGTTATTTCTAGAGGTTTGGCACACAGGGTTTTCATCAAGACATGAGATTATTAAGCGGGGAAGACCAGGTAATTAATACAGAGCTAGATTCCATCTGCCTTAAAATTAATATTGTTCAGATGTGAAGGTTCTGGTCAGATGTTCGTTTAGTAATAGCAGTGGAACACTTTACTATGATATAATTTTATGTTACATTGACTTTCTTTGCTAATTTTATTTAGGTACCTTGAGAAAGAAGAGTGTGAGATATTTGGCTTCCTTATGTCTAAAAAGTATAGCACAAATGGTCATAACTTGTTGACTAATGAAGTGAGATTTTCTAATAGACTATTTCTCATATGCAGAACTGGGAGGATCCAGATAAACTTTCCAAAGAAATCAGGGCTGTGTGAGAAATTAGTATGTTTTTCAGATGGAGCTGACAATTTTATGAATTAATTTAAATAATATGATTAAGTATGATTAACGTGGAACTGGACATTTCAACCCAAGAGGTCCCATTTCATCCTATGCCTTGTGATCTGGTCTCGATTCATTTGTGATTGCCTATACTCCACAAACAATTCATAGCAGGAAATTAAGAAATTCATATCCTATCAAAACAAAATAAGATACCTGTTTTGAAAACAAGTCTGCATCCATGTTGTATTTTCTGCTGCTCTTTCTTCTTATTCCTCTTGAAACTGTGTCTTTTATGGCACAGGAAAATCAGATGGTTCCTTTGGGATTTTGTCAGCTATTGTTAATTCTCCTTCAGAAGTCATCTTCCATCGTGCCACTGCAAGTAGTTGCTATGAAAATAAAGATGATGCCCATCAGAACAGTGTTAGGGATGTAGCATCGGTAGCACAGGGCTTCTTGCAGAGTTGGGGATCTTGTTTCTAGTCATCATTGATTAGCAAAGGCAAAAGAGACAAACTGAAAGGCAGATCCATTTGCTCCAGAAACCTTTGTGCATTAAATGAATATTTTTCAGAGGTGTATTTTGGCTCCTCCTTAAATTCAGTTTGAGCCAATGGTGCTGAAAATCTGTCCAGTTAATTTCTTTTTCATTTAGTAATGAGATATTTTACATCTCGGACTCAATGAGACCGACCTATAGTGAACCACAACTGAATGAACCCTTCCTGATGGAGCTGATGGTACCACTGTCATTGTGTGCATAAGCCCATACAGCTGTGCATAAGCCCAAAGAAGCCTAAGTCCAGATAAACACTCAGCTGAACCCACATTATCTCTGTTTATCCCATCCAGCTCCAGCAACATCCTCACTAGCTGTCAGATCAATGCAGCTATAAAAAAGAGCAGTGAACTATGCTAGCTGCTGGGAGGAATAGCCATATGTCCCAACTGTGCTGAAGACACTAAAAGCTTGATGTAGTCTGGCATCTCAGACTACATCAAACTTATTTTTAGACATGGTTCCTACCTAATCCATTAGCCTCGATTCCCCAGATCTGACTCTGAATTCTTGCAGATCTTTGGCTAAGACTCAACTGAGCTCAAAGCTTTGTTTATTCTTTCCTGTCCTTGTATTTTCTCCAGAATAACTTGCAAATCAACACTTAGTCTGCCTGAAATGTTTCAGCTCCTCTTAGGACTCATATTTGTCTCACAGGATGATGTGAATGCTTGGTTTGATTGACGTCCAGATTTGCTTGCTATTTATGTCCTGATTACAAAGATTTGATTTCTTACACCTCAATAATGGGTTCCAGATCCTTGAAAGTACTCCTTAATTCATTTCTGCAAGCAAACAGCCCCAGATAATGTCTTATTGTGAAGTAAATTGCCTGTAGAAGAAGAATCTTAGGAGAAGGTTTTAATTTTCAAGGATTTGGGTTTTTTTTTTCCCTGAAGCACTTCTAATGTTTATGAAAGTCTATAAAGTGGCCCTGAATTTGCCAGGACAGACCCCTCTCAGCATGTATTTCCTTGTGTACTGGTGCCATAGCCTGGGGATGAGTGGAGGGTATGTTTAAAAAAGACTGAGGAGGAAAATTGGACCATTGACTAGGGGAAGGGAAACCTCTCTGTTTTCCGTTATGACATTGTCTGTCCAGCAAGGAAAGTGCAAGATGACATCTGGATCACATGCAGCATTCTCATTATTTCTCATTTAGACATGTTCATCTCATCTTCCCTCTCATCCCTTCCAACTCAAAACTTTCAGGAGGGTTCACATCATCCCAGTAGCATGTATGTGCAATGGAAAAACAGCATAGAGAGAGCTGGAACATATCAGCAGAGCCTGTTCCTATTAGAAATTGCTGAAATCAAAGCATTTTAGAATCATGGAATGGTTTGGGTTGGAAGGCACTTTAGAGATCATCCAGTTCCACCACCCTGCCGTGGACAAGAGACCACTAGACTTGGTTGCTCCAAGCCCTGTCCTACCTGGCCTTGAACACTGCCAGGGATGGGGCAGCCACAACAACTAACTCTGAGCAATCTTTTGGGGATGGGCATTCAGCTTGGCTGGAGTTCTTCTGAGAACGGGGCCTGAAAAAACTTTCCTACTTGCTGGGCTAGGCAGGCTTCTGGGGAATGTGTACCTCAGAAATGCTTCATATCTGATCTCCAGGCTCCCTCACTTTGAGAATTGCCCATCACTTCCCCAGCTGACATCCCCAAGAAGTTCTTAAGATTGGCTGGCACAAAGATTCTGGCTCCAGGGCACAGCTAGACAGGGCATCCTCTGGCTGATGGTTTTCTTCTCTGAAGCCAAGTTCTAGTACTTTCCTTTTCATACAAAATCAGGAGTAATATCAAATTCTGGGAGAAAAAATCCTCCCGAGCAGTGAAGTAATCCTTCTCTGCCTGTCTCTCACAACATGTAGGCTCTGCACAGCTCAGGTTATTCCATAGAGAAAGGAATACAAGAGCATTTAATGGAGAAAGGAAGCAAGCGAGCCATGCTATCAAAACTAACTTGTTTTTCACCAATTAATTTCCTTAGAGATTCTGGCAATGCCCTGATCAACTAGACCAAGACTCAGGACTCAGTCTGATAAGGAGCAGATACTTGTCTTTTGCCAAAACACATCAAGAAGTCAAGTGACTCCACACCCCTTCGAAGACCCTGCCCCTAAAATTGTGTTCCCAATGCAGACACCAGCTGTGTTGAAAACAAGCAGTGAGACACAAACTCCTCCATATTCTGCAAAGCCTGGTTCCTCTGAATCACACCTGCCTTCATCTTTTTCCACCCTGGGACTTTGTTACCTTCTTCCTCCTTTTCACAATGATTGCCAGTGTCCAAACCACTTTGCCTATTGCAGGCTGCCAAGAAATTCCATTTCAGCATGATCCAAAGACACATCATGGCTTGACATGAGCACTGCAATAATTTCCCAGTGCCTGCTCCAACACTGAGTTGCAAGATGGGAGAGTGTGTCTGTCCTGCAAATTCCCCTTCTGCATGATAGTATTTCCTGTTTCCATCCAACCATGACCCAGGCTGCCTTTTGTTATCTTGAAGCATTTCCATGCCAGCACAATTAGTTAATGAGTAAATTGAGTCTCAAGCAAAACTCTGAAGATTTAGCATGTATCCTTTCAGGGGACACAAAAACAAAGCAATGAAAAATCTGTGCAAACAGCCTCCCTGGCAGATGTCAAGAACGAGCAAAAAAGTGTTTTCCATGAACTGGACTGCACAGTCTCAGAGCAAAAAGAAAATACATAGGTAGATGCATTAGCACACATTTATTTCAGGGTAAAATACAATTTTGCACTCTGTGTGGACTCAATCTCCTTTCCAAACACCCAGATCAGCTGCTGGGCTAATGAGAATGATTTCTCATGAGGAAGATGTTGACTTAAAGAGATTCCACTCTTCAAGACATAGCAACTGAATTGTTCTTAAGTTGCCTAGAAGACAAGAAAAAGTGCTGAGACAGATTTCTTTTGTCTTTAGAGGAGAGAGAAGAAAACATTCCTTTAGCACTCAGAGAAAAGAGTTGTTAAGAACCTACAATTTTGAACTGTTTATAGAAGAATCTTTCTAATAAATTTTGTTTCTTTTTTCATCTCAAGGCTGAGTGAAAGGATTTGGTCAATACCTTTCAGGTCTTTAGCTGGCTCATTCATTCTGCAGTTCCAGAGCACAATTTCATAGTACCAGAGAAGAACCAGGGGAAAAGAGCACCCCAGAAACTGCTTATTCCTCATATGACTTGCCAACCAAAATATCTGGAACTCCTGAAGAAGTGATACAGATCTATGAGGAGAAAACATCATGCCTGATCTGGAATCTGCAATAATTTACCCTCAAAAAGTGATTGCAAGACCATTAAAAACCTTCTGCCACAGCTACGTGTGCTGACAAGCCTGGGTAAGGGGAATATTTTTGATCTCACTGGGATACAGTGTTGGTTTCTGCTGGAACTAGATCTGACCTGACCTGCTGACCTTATCCCCATGAATGGACTCATCTAAAGGATGGGTTTTTCCCAACTGGATCTCCATCCTTTAAATTCCTAAAAATTGGACTGGTCAAGTCCCTGAGAAATCAGGTCTAATTAGCCCTGGTCAGAGGAGAAGGCTGGACTGGATGACTTGCAAAAGTTCCAGCACAAAATCTGATTCTAAGGTTCTACAGAAATACCAATTTTAATCCCTGAAACTGGGATTAAAAGCAGCATTTCTGAGTGCTGCCTGCAGACTGCTGGCACTGAAACTCAGCAGATGAAAGATGCATTTCTACAACCTCTGACTGTGAGCTGCTTCCCTTCATATCAGGCAGTCATCACTGCCTCCCTGTTTTCTGACATCCTGGAATACAAATTTTAAGTTTATTGTGCTGCCTCATAAGACAACAACTCATGAAAAAAAAAAACAAAACAAAAACTGTGTTTATGGGTTAAACCTTGCTTTTTACATTAATAAGCAGGAACTGACAAATTTTTTGAGAGGCTCTTAACAGGAACAAAATCCATTTTGAGAGGTTCTCTGGCATGGCCAGGAGTTGTGGCACACAGGACTGTCTGTTTCCTGAAGGATTTTCATGCTGGACCTCACAACCTCACACTCTGAACAGCCAAGGTGGTAGTATCTCCATCACTCCCACCTTAGGTGCCAACCAGAAAAATGTTTCCAAATTTGGGGATTAGCACCATCAGTGCTCTGTGTCAGCTTTGAGAGGGGCAGGGATGAAGGTAGCCCTTGGCAAAGCTGCATTAATGACAATTGCCTTACTAATCCCAGGACTCCACTTCGGTGGAAGGGCTAGCACCTCTGGGAATGAATCCATTAACTGGGGAAGAAGAGATATTTTTAGCAGGACAATCTCTGTATTCATCAGCTGCTTCTCCACATAATGATGATGATACCTCACACTTCACACAGACAATCTGCTGAGATCTTTAATGCTGAAGGAGTGATTAGACACCAACGTAAGCCATATGAGCACATTCAGATAGATCCTTCCTAACACAGGTGGAGATAGTAAATATTTCACCTACTATCTCTTATATATAAACATTTGGGGCTAGCTCCTAAGCTCTGCCTGCACTTTCCCAGGCAGTTGATCCATTTTAGGAACGTATTTTCATTTACAGACATTTCCTGCAGCAGCAGGATTTATACTCAATGAGGAACAGCTCTGCCCCATGTGAAAACCTCAGAAAGAATTTCTCATTGAAGATAGGGGTGTTCATCAAGGGATCAGGGGTGGAAGAATTTGGCCAGGTGTCTGGCAGAGTGTGTGATGTTGCTTCATCGCTGGTGTGGTGATGAAGAGGGTATCTTGTTACAGAGGGAACCCTTTTGCCACATTACCAGAGAGACAGGTGTCTCAGAGGATTGGATGATGTTCAGAATCTGCTCCATGCACATAAAACAGTGATTTATTCTTCAGTTGTCTGCTGGATTCCTTATTGTATTTTCCTTATATTGTATTTTCCTTCTGCCATTTGGCAGAAGGGATGACGTGGTCTAGAAACATGCACACAGACCCTGCCACCTGATCGTGTATTCCATTTTTAGTTGCTTGAGCTGCATCACCTGAGAGCCATTTGTGCCTGCAGTTGCTTTTTCATTGTTTTCTGTTGTATATAAAAGGACTAAGAGTTGCAATTTTGATACTAATTAAAACCCTTATGCGATATGGGGACAAAAAAGGCACACTGGCATCCTCCATTCGGTCACCTTCTCTGAGCTACAGTGCCATATCACAAGAGCACTGCCCAGGATGGCTTTAAGAATTTTCCATCCTTGTCCTGAGGAGGTTTAATTTCATAGTCTACGTTATTTCACCAGCCTCGTATTGCTAAAATTCATGGACTGAATAAAAATGTGAAATATGACAATCTCTCAGACCCCAAACACCAGTTTCTGGAGGTCCCTGGTGGTCACATTTCCAAATTTGATGTGTAACTTTATGTTACCTTCACAAAAGCAGGGAAAACTGCCCAAATGCAAACACCTTAAACCAGACAAGACAAAGTCCCCTCAAGGACAGTGCTGAGCTTAAATGAGGCTGGATTGTGGGTCTGATCCAACTCCCATGCAGCACATGGAAAGGTTCCCACTGATGTAATCAAAGCTGGATCAGGCCCAAAATGATAGATGATTAATCATAACTATTTATTTGTTAGCACCAGCAATGGATTTGAAAATTTACAGGATATAAATACAAAACAGATCCTGCCCCAAAGAGTTCAGCAGCTGAGTTCTCTGGTTTTACAAGGAGTGGCACTCTGGGAAGCCCACATCAGGTATTCATTTAGCATGATTTTAATCTATCATTCCACACTTAGATGTTGCTGGGACAGGGAAGGCATTTAATGGATGAAGGGTTAGCACTGCTGAGTGTTCTGGAGGAAGCTTAATGTGCAGAAGGGAGTTGGATTAGGTGGGAGGACCTGGAACATGAGGAGGGGGAGACCACTGCATGAACAGCAGAAAATATGGGGAAAATTCCTGTCCCAGGTCTCCAGGCCCACAGGTCTCAGAGACAGGGAGGATGCTGGGGGTAGCCTTGGATGCAGTGATGGGGCAGAAGTCCATGCTGGACCCAAATGTGGAAGAGCAATTATAAGGGAAGAGCAGAAGATGTAAGAAGGCAGGAGTTCATTTTAAGATGATGGCTGGAGTAGAAGAGTAGTTGAAGATGGTTCTCAGAGCCAAACTAGGAGAGCACACACATGTTCATGCACATGCAGTCACAGACATAGCCCTCAATCATTTTCTTGAGTACTTCGAGTCTACTCAGCTCTCTGGCTGACCCATTTTCTCTGCCCAAGACAGCAGCAACACTCCCCAGCAGTATCATAACTGCAATGTTGAAAGCTAATGAAGGTGCAGATGGAGACAACAAGGAATGGTGGTCACAAGATGCCTTCAGTGCTTGACCTAGATCCAGCACAATGAGATCCAGATCTGAGCCTCTGGGAATGGAGACAACACTCAATCACCCAGGGGTGAAGAGACTTGGCTGCCATCAGAACCAGATCTGGAGCTGCTGGTAATCAGTATGACTCTGCTGATCTGCATTGAACCATCACCTGTTTCCATCAGCTGGAGGCTCCTTGGGGGCCTTTCTTTGTGGGTTAGAAGATCATGTGTCCTTTCATACCCAGAGGATCATCAGCTGAACTGTAAACCTACTACAAGGGTTTTCTGCACAAAATAGGAAAACAATCCATGTGTCCCTAGTTAAAAGCAATTGGTGATTTAGGGTCTCAGTTTCACTGCAGTCTGTGATAAAGCTCCTGTTGCCCACAGGAGGGGGCAACATTAGGGCTTCAAATGCACACCTGGGCAATGTCAGAGGAATGGCTGGATCTTTCAAGACAACAAAATAAAATAAAACCAAAACAAAACGTTCCCCTTTCACTCACTTCACAAATCTGCAGTCCCAGACGCTCAGGAGGAGAAGCAGCCAATGCCCACATGCTCTCAAAACTGACCCGTCATTCATACACTCAACCATGTAACATTTATACAATCCAGAAGGCTGCATCTCATAACTCCAGGCAATTCTGAAAGAAAAGGAGACAGCATCAGTATTGTAAACCCAAGCTCACATCATCTGCTTTCACGCTTTAGCTACCCTAATATTTATAGATCACATATCCCAACCACTTCAGTTCAGCTTGAGACCTGTTTTCAAGTCTACAGGCCCCAGGAAAAGACATAATGGGCTGTTCAACTGGAATTAAGAAAAATAAAACCCCTTTAGGTTCACTCAAAAAAAAAAAGAAGTATCCATTTTACTGCCCTGGTTATTCTATATTTCTTAAATCTTTTGAGGTTTACATGCAGTATTTTTACATGAAAGTTTTCTCACAGTTTTACCTTTAAGTCTTAAAAACCATCCTCAAAGTGCACACTAGAAATGTCAAAGTGACATCTAATGTTGTTGAGGACTGCTAAGGCAGTTTTATGTGATGTATTGGGGTAAAAATTACTGTGGTAATACAGAGCCCTGTAGTAATTTAAAAAAAAACCAACTTAAAAACCTCGTAAAGTCCATTTGGCATTTTTAAACCCATGCATTTCAGGAAGCAGACATAAACACACACTGTGCACCTCTCCAATGTCAATGCTGTGTCCTCTGGGGCTCGCAGCAATGAGTGTTATGTTTGTTATGTGTTATGTTTGTCTAGGGTGCAGGAGCACGGAAGGACCCAGAGGTTATCCTGACAGCTGCAGGCTGCTCCCTTGATGTTCCAAGGCAGCACATCTGCTGCTGCAGCAGACTCACACCCCAGGTGCATTTGGATGGCAGAGCAACACCTAAAGAGATCAGCATGGTACACTGAGCCCAACATGCTCCTACCATGCAAGTTTTTAAATTAGATATAAGGAATCATGTTTTTACTATGAGGATGGTAAAATACCGGCACAGGTTGCCCAGAGAACCCGTGGCTGCCCCCCCATCTCTGGGACTGTCCAAGGCCAGGCTGGATGAGGCTTGGAGCAACCTGGTCCAGTGGAAGGTATCCCTGGCCATGGCAGGGGGTGGAATGAGGTGACTTTTAAAGGTCCCTTCCAGCCCAAACCATTCTATGTTTCTGTGATGATTAAAATCAACTGCTGATACCAACAACCATCTCACTTCTGACGTTGAAAAGCAGCTCCTGAGATCTGGAGCAGACAGGACTCTGCACAGCCAGGCAGATTCCTCACTGCCTACAGGAATTTGAGTCAATGCTAAGTGCCTTACCAAAATAAAAAGGATCAGAATTCAATTTGTCTTGATTTACATGCTGGAACAGAGGTGCAATTTCTTTGTAGAACCCTTAACAAAGAAATTGAAGGTTGCCATTCAACACTAAACAAAACTCAGGCAGAGAGTCAAGTTTTTAGGAGTGGCCCTTTCTTTTTACATATCTCCAGCTTTGTCCTGTACCTTTTGTTTTGTGACGGTAAACTTGGGCAGGATTTGGAACACTTCTGCAGAGCTTGCTACTCTTTCTATTTTTTTTAAAGACAGAGATAAAATAAGCCTAGAGTTTTGAGGAATAATTGATCCTCAGTGGTCTCAAATCTGAACATCTTATTTCCTGAGGGAAATATTTATGCAGGGACAGCTTGTGCTCTACTGCAAAATATCTAGCCTGGTCAATCTGAGCAAAAGCTGTGCTGGATTTCTTAACAATTTCAGTATGAAGCTAAATCTCCTCCCCACCATCCCCTCCCCTCCCCTCCCCACAGAAGTTCCCTAAACCACGAATTTTATAGGTGGGAAAACTAAGGCTTAGAAGTTGAACAGCAAGATCCATGAGAGCATCCCAATTATCGATGAACTACTATACCGGATGGATGGGAGAGAGGGGTTAGTAATGGGTCATTCTCAAACCTGAAAGTTTTCTTCTATGTTATATTCCCACCTTGGAGAGGAGGACTTCCAGCACATTGATCAGGATTTAACCCCCCTGCCTGTGATGAACAACTTCTCAGCTCACACGTGGGTGGATGCTGCCTGTTAGCACACACAGTTCTGAAAAAAGTGCTGAAAGGGAAACTACCTTGTCATTTCTGTTTTCACTTATTGCATAATTTTCAACAAAATTAGAGAGAAAAATATCTCATTCCTGGTATTTAGCTCTCATTCAACCTCTTAATTTCCTCTGTGTTTCATTTTTCTTTTTCTTCAGAGTCCAGAAGAAACAAATAAAGGGATTTTTTAATGTTAAATGCCAAGACCAATTTGCATTGCAAGGACAGTCTTTTGCTTGGAGAGACACCAGTCCATAGCTGAGCAAGCTCTTCAATGCAGGGGCTGTCCTCAGTTTTATGTTTTATATTGTCCTGGCAGACCAACCAGCATTCAAGCAGTATTTTTTAAAAAGCCAGTGGTAATGCATTAGGAATATTTCTGACCAGTGGCTATTTTGCTGAATAAGAGCTGAAATGTAGTCAGTGTGTGAATGCCAGTCCATGTGTGCAGTAAGGAAGATGTGTAAGTGCCAGAATGGATGTTGCTCATTCATCCAGAACACAGATCTCTAAATACGGAATGATGTCTCTTCTCTCTCATGAAGGTGAAGGTTGGCTCCTGTGCTCTGCTGCTGGAGCAGAAGTGAAAAATAGCAAGTGCAGAATGTAAAACATAAGGTATTAAAGGCATTGTAAATGTGGTAGTTAAAATATATGAGATATGAAAGGAAGCCTCCAACCTTGCCAAGGAATTTTGTCCTTTCATCACTGTGCAGATGAACGGCTTTTAAACCATTTCCATTGGTTTTGAATGTCTAGAATTCAGAGTTAATCTGAGCAGAACCCAATTTCGTAGTAGGCACCAGAGAAGGTTTGTTTTCCAATGGCTTTTCCAGGGACCTGTTGCTCTACTCTTCATAGGATAAAGGGGAGAAAACTCTGGAAACAGTTCTGTGAACCTCTTGGTCAAATGACAGTGCAGGAAGCTCACAGAGATTGAGTTACATCAAATACAGGCAGAGACATGGCAACAAAATCACTGAAAAACAGAATACTTCACATCTTTATTCTGTATGAAATCTGAATAAATCAAGCAAATCCTCCTGGCTCAACAACTCTGGAAGGATTCAAACCCACCTGGCTGGGGAAAATGAGGTAGGGCAGGATGCTAAGACCAAGGTCCAGCTCAGATGGTCTCAGTTCCTGCAGAGGGAAGAGTGAAGAAGAATCATTAAACTCCAATATGCAATACCCAGGGGAGTTTAAAAGCAAAAATTAAAATCTACAAACTGTAGATATTCTTGGGTTGAGAAAGGAAGAAAGGAAAACTGACACAATAAGTATGACATCTGAATAATTCAAAATCAGAATGAATCCAAAATGTAATATTTGCTCATGGACAGATAGATGAATGGAGAAAGACAGAACAAACTTAAAACCATAATTCAGAAGCAATCAGTGTCTTCAGAAAACAATTTTATTCCAGTTTGGGGGGAAATATAGTTATATTGCATGAAGATGATTAAATACTTTACATTAAAACAGAAAAACACATAAAAGAATAGCTAATGATACCAGATACATAGATAATAAGTATCTGTGTAACTGGCAGCTCAGATTTACAGAAAAACGAACTGAGGACCAATATGTGCTGTTGAGTTTGAGGAGGAACTTGCATCCTGTGAACAGAAAGAGTCCTTCTGGGACAGAGAAACAAAATAACCCCAGTAAATTTGGGCTATCAGCCTAACTCCAGTAATGGAAAAATTCATGGAGTCAATGACATCACTGAAAAAAATAACACTGATCCACACAGAAAACAGATCACATCAAGCCAATCTCACAAAAGTTTTGAGAGGTAAAAATGACAGGATGGATGTAGCATATTTACACAGGAATACTCTAAATTACACCAGAACATCTCTCTTATGGAATTGGAACCACCGGATAGTCAACATAATGTACATTTGAAGGGATAAAAGTGTCAGATATGTCTGAAATGAGGGTTTAAATGCTTATGCACATCTTTTTCCTAATACATTTCATAGCTGTCCTCCAGATGGATTTGTCTGTAGACTTGCATTATATAAGATTTTTGTCAAAGGCTAAGAAGAAGCATGAAAGTTGTAATGGATAAATATAGCATATGGCTCTGGAATTGGCAAGAGCAATAAAAACCAAGACAAGTTGCTAACAGGAGGTAATTCACTGTAGTTGATATGCAAGCACAAACAAACTAGTGGTACTTTCACATGACCAAATGTAAGACAGCATGCTTAAAAATGATACATAGGGTCATGATTTACAGGCTTGGGGTGTGGTACACAATCTGACACTCTGGAAGTCAGCAATTCCAACAGGAATGTGCAGGGCCTGGAAGATAATGGTTGAAGCAGAGAAGTCCTGTGAACCTCAAGTTACAAACAGGGGAAGTAGACACATAAATTTGTGGGATTCAAAGATAAGGCTGAAAATTTGGCAAGGGTTAATAGCAGGGGGGAAAAGGAATTACTGTAGAAAAGGGAAAATGCAGTCTCTGCATCAAGGACGATTCACAGCTGCTTTATTTTGAACACAGATGTGAATTAGAGTCAATCTTGTGGTTCTGGCCCAGGAAAAAGGCTCACCACCTTAGTGACAGCTCCTGGAAGCCAGAAATGGGGGTATTTAAGTTTCACATGAGCCAGCTCCAAATACCTGAAGTATTTGGACCTGTCTGAAAAGGCCTGGTCCCCAAGAAGTTTGGGGTGATCCTAGGGGAGGACTGGGTTCCTCACATAGCACTCTGTCCCAGCCAGCTCCTGGGATGGTGATGGGGTGGTTTCCTTCAGCAGACAGCTGAGGTCACTCCAATAACTCTTGGGGAGGATTATTTATCTACCATCCCTACCACATGCTCACAGCTTTATATGTGCTTTTCTTGCAGTCCTGATGTCAGTGTACAGGCTTGTTCTTTTCACCCAGGCTTTTCCTAGGAGGAATACAAATTTCAGGTAGTAAAGCATTCCCTCTTCCAGGGGACCTGGTTTCTAGGGAGAGCACCTGCCTGGACTGGTGCCAGCCTGGTGGCTCCAGAAGAATCTTCTGAGGCTCTTGTTTCACCTGAAGTTATGTTGTCCTCTTCCCCTTTCATGGTCCAGGTCCCGACTAGTTTCTGACACCTTTTGAAGGTTAAAAAAATAAATACTTGAAAGGATCTGAGCAGAGCTGAAAATCTGAACCAGGTGTGGCTTCAATTAGCCTGTGGAAGAGTGAAGTCAGGGTAGGACTTGGAGAGTGGGAAAATCAGGGAGTGCTGGAAGGAGAATGCTGAACCCTTGGGTGTCTTATGGGCTGGTGGCATCCATCCTGTGCAACCTGGGTGCTCTGAGACAGCACAGTGAGGATCAGGGGAGAACAGAACAGCCAGAGGACTGTTAGAATAGGCAAAAGAGGTAAAAAGAAAAGAATCATGGTTGCAAATAGAATTATAGAACAATTTATGCTGGAATAGCTTGGATTAGGTCCCTCCAAACAGGTCCTAAGTGTCTGTTGATCTTTTTTTTCTTTCTACTAGTCCCAATCATTGTTCCTGTGCATTTCTGTGTAGTTCTTAAACCATCCCTTCAGGAGATGCCTGTGTACCAACATGCTACCAGATGTAGAGCAATAGTGGGAAGGAGCAGAGGAAAGAACCAGACATGAACAGAAACCCCTGAAAACATCAGCAAGTGCTGTAAGGTGGGGGAGGAAAGAGTAGGCAAGTGGCCAAGTCAATGGCTTTCAAGTGCTATTCCTTTCTCCTACCTTTCACTTGACTATCCTGATATAAGTCCTTGTGGGAAGGATTTGTCTTTGGTCCAATACCACTCTTCACACTCATTTGTGCCCCAGCTGAAAGTGTAATAGACCTCCTTAGTGATAAAAATTAGGTCAGGGAATTTGTAAAATACATGGCACTAGGGATTTGAAGCTGCAGAATACCTGCCTCTCAGCTTGGCAGCCCTTCTGCACCTCTGTTTTCCATCTGCATGGAAAATAAGGCTCCAGGGAAAAGAAAAGCTCTGCTCACACACTAAAGCAGCGTGGCTTACTGGAGTGAAAGGGTTCACAGGAAGAAGTGGCAAAATTCTCATTGCCTTTAGAGAAGCCAGGACTTTGTCTGACACTTTTCATTGAAGTTTTGTGTAAGGTTCCCACTGCTTTCCAAGTGGGACATAGATCTTTTGGGGTGAGAGAGTTTGTCAGTGAGGCTGCAGAAAAGAGAAGGGAAAGAATGAAGTTCAGTACAAGGAGTGTGATGGAGCTTGCTCAGATTCCTCTGAGGGAAGGAAAAGGTTTTATCCTGTTCCTGGGCATATGGCAACATAGCACAGCCCTTTCTGCTTGCTGTATCACACGGCTAATAAAACTCCTGTGCTCCACACACAGCAGATGGTTTTGTGGCTGATGAATGAACCAGAATGGGATTATGTTCCCTTTCCTGCAGCTTTCCTGGCTGTGCAGTGCTGGAAAGAGCAAAGGTTACCTGTGAGTTGCTGTGTGTGTTGATAATGTAGCAGAGCAGGGCTGGTAAATCTTGACAGCTTGAACAAGGGATCATAGAGGAGGCAGGGAAGAGAAAAGAGATGAGTGAAATTTCAAATGCTGTGTTTAGAGACACTGCAGAATCTTTCATCAGAAAGGAGGAGGTATTTTAAAAGCTGCCTCTGCTTTTGCAGGACTGCGGTGACACTGCAGACTCCAAGGCTGACCTTCCCCAACTGGCCTTCTCCCTGCACCAAAAATATTCCCAGATTGAAAATGGACTCCCCATGCAGAAAATTTCATCTCCCATAATGAGTGATCCACAACTGAGTTTTCTCAGTTTCCTTGCAGTGGCCCTGTGGCACCAAAAGAGCTCCTCCACTGATGGGCTGAAATTCCTGGAGTCTTACTGGCTTTGCCAACCACTTTTACTCCCTACAGTTTGGTCACAAGCCATAATCAGGCTCATAAATGTGTCTGGAGAATTTTACATGGAGTTATATATAGGGCAAAATAAAGGTTTTTATGACAGCTTGAACCAGGACTGTTCAAGACACCAGACATTAGAAATTGTTGTCTCTCAGGGCATAAATCTGCTATCTCTCTGTCTGCCATACAGGAGAGAGGTCAGGACTATGTAATGTCTGAAGGAACAAATTGAAGACTTTCTTTATAATAAAAGATGAACATGAAAACAGAAAAAGTATAAACAGTATAGTGGTGATTTCTGAATCTGCAGTTTGAGGGTTGAGCAATACCAGCTCACACAGTGTTGGCTTCATGGGATGCTCTTCAGGACTTTACTCTTCAGCTGTGATGTCTGTGTGGGGCAGGAAATTATAAGCATTGAATAAAGCCCTGCAGAAAATCTTTGGAAAAGGAGAAGGAAGAATTCTCCACATTGCTGAAGCCCTCCCTGCTGCTTCCCTCCTCACTACTCCTCTGTGGACTCTAATAAATAGCAAACAGCTGCTGGGGCTCATTCTTTGCCGTTATGTAACTGTAAGAAGTGTCCAAATGGAGCTTAAAAAAAAATCTTCTAATAACAGCATACCTCCCCTAAACTGCTTCCTGCACAACCATTCCACAGAAATCATCCCATAAACACTTTTGAAGATCCCAGTAAAGCATGAATGGCCTCCACTGGCATTATTAGAGGACTCCTTGGAGCAGGCAGCCACTGCTGGTGCCAGCATCTCGCTTGCTCCATTCCCTCTTTTCCTCCTATTCCTCCAGGATTTTTCATGGTCTCAGTTAGTAAAATGTGTCCTGTGATGCTGAGACTATCTCTGTGTTCATCTGCTGCCCTGACTGGGCATCTGTGGGAGCAAGAGAAGAGCCAAGAGACAGATGCAGGTAAATGCTACCTGTGGGAATGCAGGGCTTCCCTCTGGCTGCCCTGGCAGGTCTGGGACCCTGGCAGGGGTCAGGAACCCCCCTGTACAGAGCCCCCAGAGACACTGTCTGTGATCTCTGTCCATGGAGAGGAGTTTTCAATCTTACAGGATGAATTACAAGCTTTGAGTTTTTGATAAGAATAATAATTAAGTGTGACACGGGTGCAAGAGTAAAATTTTAGGTTTCTAGATTAGGGGTTCAGAGGGGACAAGATGGAGGAATTGGGTGTGTCTTGTCCTTTTCCTCCTTCTTCATGCCCTCCATGTTTCACTGTGGTGTTGGCATTTTTCTATTGGTTTATGCTGGGGACACACTGTCCAACGTAGGTGACAGATATTAGCACATTATTGTAAATATAGTACACGTAGTTTCTGGTATATAATGTTTGTACCATCCCACTGAGGGCAGAGCCCCACACGCTGCCCTGCAGGACAGAGCTGCGGCAGGGCAGCAGAACATGTTAGAGATAAACAGAATAAACAACCTTGAAAACAGCACAGACGAATTATGGCTTCTTCTTTGGCAGTGGGGCTGAAAGACAGAGACTTTCTACAATCTGGGAATCACCAATACCCACAGATTCCGACAATTGCATATATCATTAATTTTAAGATCTGGCTGAAAGGTTTCCCATCATTAGTATATCCAAAGTAACTTTTAGAATGGGGATTATCTGCTGCTTAGTGACACAGTAATTTTGCTGCAGGAAATGGTGGATTCTCTCCCTTCTATCAGCTTTCACAGAATTTTCAAACTTCCTCTCTCTCAGTCCTTTTTTGCTCTGCCAGAGCTGGGACAAATTGGATTTCAGTATTTCAAAGCTCTGCATAGGGACGCAAGTATACTCACACATTATATGATCAATAAATATTGTTTCCTTTGGAAATGCTGACCATACACATTGCTGCTGCTCTCCATTTTCCTTCTTTTGCAGCACATTTCTGAAAATACCAGTTTCTAATAAAGTCTGTCTTTATCTAATCTGGTTAAAATAGTCCATGTGGAAGCTGAGTCTGAAGTTGAATTATTTTTATATCACTGTAAGCTTCATCATGAGAAAGAAAATGATAAAATAAGGATTTTTTTATGCTGGCATTTCCCAGGTCTTCATTTTGCAGCTGTAAAGTTCTGTGGATGTAGTGTTACTTGTAACAAACACTGATGAGAATAAGAATGCAGGAATGACCTTTCTGGGACAGATCAAAGGGGACATCTGTCCTAATAACTCACTTCTGACATTGGCCCATGTTGAGGAAAAGAGTATTAGAAATCAGGGACCCTTCCCCCAGTTTTCCAGACTTTCTCAGCTTGAGGTTGTATCCATGGTTGACCCATGGACCAGCTCTCCATGTGGTCCTCTGTACCCTTTGCACAGGCACAGTCAAAACCTGGGTTTTATTTGAAATCCCAAACTCAGAAGCAGTTGGTTCAAAATGCAATAAATCACTGAAATTAGACAGCTAGTGTTGAGATTACAAATTATCCAAGTCAAGTTTATAAGGTTTTACCTCTTGCTCTGCTTTCAGGTTTCAAAAGGATGTTTTCCTTCATCCTACAACATAGATGTATCCTCAGAGTTTTATGGGAAAAGGCTTGGAGTAAATCTTGTTATTATTAGGAAATTGGCATTTATATAATCTCTTTGTTATTAAGAGTGGCATTCATGGTTTTGGATAGGGGAGATTTAATTCAGTTCCCCCTACCCCTGGGATACACCTGCAGTTGCAGCATGAGATAGAGCAGTTTTGTCTCCCATTTCTTTCTGACAAATGGCAAATTGCTCAAAGACAAGCACACAGCTCAGCAGGACAGGCATTAGCTCAGGCAAAGGGCAGCAGTGCCATCCTGACCCAGCATGGGTGTCACATCCAGGAGCTTGCCTTTCACTAAGGACCAGCACAAGCATTTTCACGAGAAGAGGCAAGAAAACATGGAGTAATCTGCCTATAATGTCTTTATTAACATTAGTTTATTTCTAGCTTTTAATATCCAAATATTAGCGAGAGAAAAAAAAAAAACAAACCTGTTTTTAGCCACACATCTGGGGATCAGCTATGACTATTAAATACTTCCACAAAAAAATAGCCAGGCTGCAAAGCCAGCCCTCAAAATGAGGAAATATCATCTCTGTCGAGTTTCTCTCTCCTGGAACATCAACAGCAGGAGGTTTCAGGCACCAAGGGAGTGCTGGCCCAGCAAACCACCATGGTCCCTTCTCTGAAACCTCTTCACAGCTCTCTGCTTGCCCTATGTACTTCAAAGGTACTCACCATCCAGCTGATCCAGCCTAGGGTTTTGTGGCAGAAGCAAGTCCTACAGCTCCAGCTCTGCCACAGATTTTGTACATGAACTTAAACAAGACATTGAGCTAAGGAGTTCTCAGAACAGAGTAACACCACCTTCTTGGCCTATTCAGTCCTACACAAACTGTATTTGTTTGTACAGTAGTAAATGGGGTTATAGCTGGGCTCTTCCTGAGGCCTAATGTCATACAAATAATAAAAATAATTCCACTTTTTTCTGTGGTTTATGACATGAAGAGTGATGCACTAATGCATTATTTTAAAACTATTTTTTGGTTTTCCTTTTCAAAAGCCTAACAGGCCGTGGTAAACATGAAATCCCAGCACATAAAGGGGAGCCCACTTGCCTAAACATTGGGTCTGCTTTACAGTCATCATAAACAGACACTGAGTAAATGCAGTAAAAAGATATGTGCATTAAATTGGTTCAATCATATCACTTGCCCCTGGAAAAACCATTTTGAAAATCTTTGATTCAGATCTACAAATCAAGTCCTTGATCTGCATGAATCCTCACTCCATGACTGGATTTTCCTCACCCTGAGGTGAGACGCAAAATCACTTGGAAACAACTCAATTTTCACAGAGCCTAAATAAAAGTCAGAGACTCAATTTGTAGAGTCCTCCATCAGCCTGAAAGGTTTATACAAACAGAGCAACAGTTTGGACAAAGTCTCAATCTCAGCCATAAATCATCGATCAGCTCCACAGAGGCTTTTTGATCTTGCAGCAGGTTGAATGACATCTTAGAGGTGGCCAAGAATCCTCTAGGGAAGAGCAGCTGATCAAATAGGAGATACTGAACACTGCCAAAGGATGTTGTCATTAAACTCAACCTGGCTAGGCTCCCAGGAAGCCTCCAGACTTGTAACTCTTCTTTTTTACTCAGCAGATCTATTCTGGGTACACCACACAGTTGTGAAAGACAAAGGAATGGGTATCTTGAAAAAGAAGTGTCAAAGAAAGCTTGTCTGATGAAAGGTTGAGATCACCAAACAGGATACAGGTGGTCTCTTGTCTAAACAGCACCAAAAGGGAGGACATCTATTTAACAGATAGGTTGTTGTTGGTTTTGTTTTTTGGGTTTTTTGTGTTAGAGGGCTTTATGGCTGTGACTGTTGTAATGTCATGGCTGAAATTACACAGAAGTCAAGCAAATCCTATACTTGAAGCTGCAAATGCCCCCAGCCCTGGTCCAACAGAAGCACTTGTTGCCTCCCACCTACAACTGGCATCTTTCAGCAAAACACATCTCTTGCATGTACAGACAGGGACAACATTGCCCAGCTCCACTGATGGCTCATAAGTCCAGCAAATGTCTGAAGCTGCTGTGTTCTGGACAAGGTGACCAGAGTTACCTCCTTGGCTTTGTCCTGTGACTTTCCCAGTGTTCATGAAAAAATTAAATGCTACCCTAGATGAGAAACATACAATATATTCCAGCATAAAGGAAAATATCAGAAACACACAGAGATAGTAACTCTTCCTACATGAAGGAAATTAGTAACTCCAGAAATTATATATAGCTTCTTAATGCAAAAGATCTCTTCTTTGGATAAATGTAGGTTTGGGAATGGTTTTGACCTTTGAAAGCTGTTTTTCCTTTAATCCACTCTCACTTTCTTTGTCTTGATTTATCAAGATATGGACCATTTATATTTTAGAGCATTTTGCTGTTGTTCTGTACCACATTTTGAGTCATACTAGAGATGAGATTTCAAAACTGAAAGAAACTCAAATATTTTAGCAAGTTTTTCATATCAGCTGCCTGATACAAAGAGCTTCTTACCTGGTGATTGCTGGGATGGCATTTCCAAACAAAGCAGGTGAAACTCCTTTCCCTAAGCTGAATTTTGTTACTGTAAGAGCAGCTGTCACCCCCAGGCAGCTCTAATATGACATCAGAGCCCAGCATTCAGCTCCCTGTGAACAGCAGTGCTTGCTGAATCCAGGTGAGTAGCAAAAGAAAAAGAGAGGCCCCCAACATAAGAGGGACATGGAGCAAATCCAGAGGAGGCCACAAAGATGTTCCAAAAACCACATTTGGAGCACCTCTGCTCTGCAGACAGGCTGAGAGAGATGGGGCTGTTCAGCCTGGAGAAGAGAAGGCTCCAGGGAGACCTTAGAGTCCCTGCCAAAGCCTAAAGGGGCTCCAGGAGAGCTGGAGAGGGACTTTGGACAAGGGCCTGGAGGGACAGGACAAGGGGGAATGGCTTCTCATTACCAGAAACAGGGTTAGATGGGATATAGGGAAGAAATTCTTGGCTACAAGAGTGATGTTGCCCTGGCACAGGTTGCCCAGAGAAGCTGTGGCTGCCCCATCTCTGGAAGTGTTCAAGGCCAGGCTGGACAGGGCTCGGGGCAATCTGGTCTAGCAGAAGATGTCCCAGCCATGGCAGAGAGGTTGGAATGAGATGCTCTTGTAGATCCCTTCGTGCACAAGCCATTCTGTGATTCTGTTACAGGATTCCATGACTATCCCTGGCTGCTGCCATGCTCCCATCACAAGCACTGGAAGGCTCCAGCCAGCACCCTGCTCCTTGAGGACCAGCACCATGCTGAGACACTGCAGTCAGCTTCTGATCTGCTCCAGTTTACTCAAGTACCCACATATCTATCAGATATGCTTTTATTAACTGTTGTCCATCTAGCTGCCAATCTCCAGCCTGATACGAAGGTCCCAAGTCAACAGAAGTCCCTTCTTGACAAAATCTCTTTTGATATCCCAATGCTGCTTATAGAGTTTTCTTTCTCTCAAAAAAAAAAAAAAATCCTGAAATTTACAATTTTAATTTCATGCATTGTAGAAATTAATTATGATTTACAATACATTTTGGAGAAACTCTGCAAAACATATCAAGTCACCGACTGAGATATAAATTATGTGTCCTTTGTTGCTGCTTTCAAAGTAAGATTTTATCTATGCACATTTTAGCTCCTTCCAGGCTAAACTGTTTTTTGCTGTACTTACTCATGTGAGTGATTGTAGAGCAGACCAGCTTTTTTTTTGGAGTAGTTCTTTTCAGTGTAAACCAGTAATTTCCTTTTTGGCCTTAATTAGTAAAGCATTTCCTCCAGGAATTTATTATTTATTTAACCTGTTAACCACGAGAATAAAATGTGCTCTTCCAAACCCTGTCTTTTTCTTTAAGACCTGCTCTGAAAAGCAAAATGTAGAGCTATGAGGGTCATTTATATCTAGTTTTCAACCAGCTTGGACAATGTCATGTTGGTTAGATGCAGCCTCCCTTTTTCCAGCAGTGCTCTACTGCTCCACAAAAGAGCAACCCAGAGCAAGGCAAAGTGATCAGTCACAGTTGGGCTGTGTCTTCCAAGTATCCATGACCTCCACTGCTTTTTCCTTTCTTCCCCCAGGCATGAGTGAGGAGACAATTTTGACTAGCACCATCCTATGAGCAACAGGCTAAAATCACCAGTCAGCAAAGAGATTTGAGCTCTAGTTAAGAAATCTCAACACCCATTACAAGCAGAATGGCTCTGACCTCTTCTTGTTTGCTTTCAAGACAACTGCACATGAAATTAATTTGACACAATCACCTGCATTTATTTATGTTCTTAAATCAGGTTTGCTTCTTTGTTTCCACTGCAGTCATGGCTCTGACATTGCCTCCAAGCCTCTAATGCAAGGAAAAGTCTGTTTTCTCCTGAATTTTACAGACCTGCTTACAAAGAGCAGTTTCTACATTCCTAGTGAGATCTGGAAAATTATAAGGTTTATCTCCAACCTCACATATGTATGAACACATATGCATGTCTGGAGATTATCTATTCCCTAAAACTTCTGTTACTTCATGTCAGACCCACATCTGCACATCATGGTGCACTCAACCCATTTCAGTGTTGGTTATATTAAATATAGGTGCATATGTGCCTACCTACACATACCAAACCAGTGACTGCAGTGATATCTCGTGGTGTAAGAATCAAGTGCTTGAGTTCCAGCCTCTTTGCTAAAAATAATGATGGCCTCTGTGGCTATCCTCAGAGGTATCAAGAAAATTCTCATTATTTGACACTCAATTAAGCCTTTCCAAGTGTTGAGTATTGATGGATTAACATTTAGAAAGGTCTTATATAAGTGTTAAGAATCTGGCTTATAAATTAATTTTATTTATTATATATTATATAGTTCCTTAAATATTAGCTGTAACGAGGCTACAGGAAATTGTTAAGGCCACTGTTACAGGTAGGTAATTATTATTATTTCCTCTGAGGGTGATGTTTTATTACCCCGGAGGCAATCAGCATTTGCATTAGATACACATCATAAAGAACTATGCACAGTAACTTATATTGTTTACTACTGCAGCTCAGGTATTCCCTTCAGCTTTGTCTTGCAAAGAAATGCACCACTTTCCCATCAAGGTGCCTGATGAATTGGAGCACCACAGTTCCAATACTGATGGAAATGATGTCACTGCTTACCATAAAGCATAAGTGGGCATGAAGCAGACGATCAGTGAAGAGACTAATCATCATAAATCATCCCAAGACAGTTTTCAATTCAGAACCCTCATCCCATGGTAGGATTTATTGTTTCTGGCCCACCCATTTGCAGAATACATTTTGGTACCTGGCTGGCGCCACATCAAACACTTCCAGCACCTGATCTAAGGTAAAACATTACGAATCAGATATGGCCAGGCTTGAAACACCACCAGTATTATTATTATAGCAGAAACTCTCTGATGACATTAATGAGCTTTTGAAGGAGGCTACCAGCAGAGTAATCCACCCATTCCCTGCAGACAGTGAGCCAGGTGAATAAAGAAGATGCTTCAGCTTTTCCTAAGGAACTACTGCAAAGTGAACGATTATCTGCTGAAATGGTGGGCCGGGGTGGGCGTAGTGGGAAGCCCTCAGGTGATCTTTCAAATTTCCCCAGGCAACAATAACTACCCAGCACATTTTTGTTCTTGCTGGCATTCAAGAGCCTCCAGAAGAGGGGATTACACCACTGGGATAAGGCTTGCCTGCTTGTCTGATAAAGCCTAGCTGGAGATAAGGGCTCCTTTTATGTCTGGCCCTTTTAAAACTGGCCCTATCATCCTTTGCTTCTCTTGGTTCAGAGCCAACCAGTGATACTTAGGTAAGCAAAAATAAATTGGGTAAGTGCTAAGAAATTTGCTGGTAGGGGCTGAGAATCCACCTCGCGCTTTCTACCCCAGCCATGAAATGAGTCCCCAAGGCTTGAAGTATATTGAGATGCTGTGCTTTTCCATTTGAACAGCCATCAGAGTCAGAAAGTTGTCTTCCCAGCACAAATGCCAGGCACTTGGAACTCTAGACCTGCCTCTTCTACGCAGTTTTTGGAAAGATAAAGAAGTCTTGCAGAATACGCACAATAGAGCTGGATGGATGGGATCCTACCCAGCCAGCTGCTCATCTGCCCCAGAATTTGGTTATCTATTGTTAAAAACAGGACCACACTCCCGGCACTAAAAGTGATTTCAGCATTTATTATAATAAAAAGAAAGGCCTAAAGCAAGGGGGCCCACAGCCTGAGCAGGAGTGTTCCTGTCGAGGATGCTGCAGTGCTGGTGCTCAGTCTTCTGAGCAGCGATGTCCCCGTCGTTCCAGGTGGAGTGGCACAGGTTCAGTGGGTCAGAAGCCCCCTTTTTATCCTATTTTTGTTCATTTGGTTTGGTCTCTTTTTGGATCCTTCATTTGCATGAAGGTTTAAGGCACTTGGTTGGCCCATTACAGTTCTGTCCAGGCTGGCTCGTTTCGCTTGGGGGTGGTGCACTTTACTTAGGTGTATTATGGTACATAGAGTACTGTACTTCCAAAAACTACCCCTTTAAACCCCTTTTACCATAACCAAACTAAGAGTACATGCTTAACTGTCGGAATCTGAGGTATTGATGATCCCGAGATTGTAGAAAGTCTCTGTCTGTCAGCCCCACAGCCAAAGCAGAAGCCATAATTGGTCTGTGCTGGTTTCAAGGTTGTTTATTCTGTTTATCTCTAACATGTTCTGCTGCCCTGCCGCAGCTCTGTCCTGCAGGGCAGCGTGTGGGGCTCTGCCCTCAGTGGGATGTTACAAACATTAAATACCACAAACTACCTGTGCTGGATTTACAATAACGTGCCAATATCTGTCACCTACGTTGGACAGTGTGTCCCCAGCCTGAACCAACAGAAAAATGCCAACACCACAGTGAAACATGGAGGGCATGAAGAAGGAGGAAAAGGACAAAACACACCAAATTTCCTCCATCTTGTCCTCTTTGGACCCCTAATCTAGAATCCTAGAATTTTACTTTTGCACCCGTGCCATACTTAATTATTACTTATATCAAACACTCAGAGCTGGTAATTCATCCTGTGAGGTTGAAAACTCTTTTCCATGGACAGAGATCACAGACAGTGTCTCTGGGGGCTCTGTCCAGGGGGGTTCCTGATCCCCTGCCAGGATCCCAGACCTGCCAGGGCAGCCAGAGGGAAGCTCTGGATTCCCACACTTAACAACTATCAAATTTTTAACATCTATGCTTTAAGACTTCCCTACATTATGACATTATTTAGTTTTATTTAGGTTGTGATTAAGCATCCCTTGCCACGGCTTGTACTACGATATGTGAAAGGATATGTCCAGCCCTGGAGCACATAAAGGCTTCTTCCAATCAGGCATTACTTCCAGTCAGAGGTAGAGATTAAACTAAGTTTTCTGTCCAAGCCTCAAGAATTGACATTGATTTATTTACCCTTGCCTTAAGTGCTATGAAAGGAACCCTAATGTATCCTTCCCAGAAAAAGTCATCTAACCATCCTGGCCAGCTTCAGAGACAGAAAGGTTCATTCCACCATCTCAATCCTCACGTTTGTAACAGGAGAGGTATTGCACCACTCCTGAGCATTATTGCATTGAAACAGGAAAGATGGTGAGCTGCTGCAAACCTGGGCAGCCCTAGTGATGGAAAACCCTGATTTACACCTAGGTGACAACTGTCACCTGCTTTAAAGGGTGGTTTTGGGAACAGAGCTCTGTCTCTTCTACATGGCTTGCTTTTACCTTGCATGTTTTGCCACCAGTGGGTAGGGGAGAGGGAGAAGGGAGAAGAGGAAAGAAGAGAGGGAGAAGAAAAGGGAAAGAGAAAGGGAGAGAGGAAAGAAGAGAGGGAGAAGGAAAGGGAAAGAGAAAGGGAGAGAGGGAAAGGGAGGGGGAGGAGAAGGAGAAGGAGAAGGAGAAGGAGAAGGAGAAGGAGAAGGAGAAGGAGAAGGAGAAGGAGAAGGAGAAGGAGAAGGAGAAGGAGAAGGAGAAGGAGAAGGAGAAGGAGAAGGAGAAGGAGAAGGAGAAGGAGAAGGAGAAGGAGAAGGAGAAGGAGAAGGAGAAGGAGAAGGAGAAGGAGAAGGAGAAAGAAGGAGAAGAGAAAAACAAGCACTCAAAATTAGTAAAGGTATAATAAAGCTGGAAGGTAGCAATAGTTTGTATGGCTCAATATATATATTGAGCAAGGACCCTACTGTATATAAATCCCACCATGCCTGCCTCCTCATGCTTTGATCATCAAGTATGATTGCTAAAACATGCAAGCCACAAACACCTACTCCCTGGCTATTTCACATACCCCATTAAAACCAGGTCCTGAAACTCAGATAATCCCTCAGCTGGAAGCAAAAGAAATAAAGGAGAACATTTAACCATCAGAAGGTGCCAGGAAAGCCCCACAGGACATAACGCTCCAGGCTCGCCATGTGGTGGTGTCCCCCCAGCACAGAGGTGAATTGGAGAGGTGATGGAGCACAGAGCAGGTGAGGGTGAGGGCAGCAAAGAGGATCTGGGTGACCCAAGACTGTGAAAGGTGACGAGATAGAAATTTTGAAATTTCTACAGAAATGTTCATTGCCCAGTTTTGGATTTCATCAGGACCCTGATGTGGCCCCTGGCAGCAGCCAAGGCTTCAGTTTTGAATCACATCAACAGGGCAGTACTTAGTGATGGAGTGGAGATCCCAAAACTGAGTGTACCCATGTGCTATGCATTCAATCACCAACATAACTGTTTGCTGCTCCTGCAGGAAGGGCTTTTATCCCCAGGTCTTTTACCCCAAAAGTACTTTTCAGGCACACTCGCACAATTTCAGCAGAAACTGGATCCAAAGCAACATAAAAAAAGTAGTCATATATCCACATGAGTAGAGGACACACAAAGTAATACATTCACAAGAGCAGCAGAAGATCATTGATCTGGAATAACGCTTTCGTTTATAAATTTCCCATGCAAGCCTTTGAAAGAAAACCAGATTGCAAAGAATTGTGTCATGCCTTTCAAGAGCTGACAAGTATCTAAAAATGTGTCTGTTTTTCCAAATGATCCATCCAACTTGTTAAAAAAAAAAAAATTAAAAATCAGGGAATTTTAGGAACAATTATGCCACAACTTTCCATCACTATTTTGGCACAAACTTAAGGCTTGTCTTCTGATGGTTTCAAAACTTTCATTTTAACCTTTGTAAAGCAGCCCCAATGAAGACTGCCAGCTCATGTGGCTCTTTGAAAAGTCATCCTCAGACTTCAGGGTGTTTTAGGGGGATAAATTTCGCCTCCTCCCATTCTTGCTGTCTGGTTCTTTATTTCTTATTTTGGTCTCCCTTCCAGATTTGCGTTGCTGTGCTGTGTACAACAGAAAGTTCCCTTTGACTGATGAACAAAGTGACATTTGTGCATGAGAAGAAACCCCTTTGCATTGTTTTATAGTCCAGGAGGCTACAGGAGGGCAAAACTAGTTGTTGATTAACATGATGGAGCCAAACCCAGAGTCCTTTCAAATCCCCCTGATTTTCCATTACATTCATTAATGAACCCACAGGATGGTCATTTTTTCCCTGTCGTGCTTTTATTTGCAGACCTCCTACAACAACTGGGGGTGGGGAGAAGGGAGGAGGAGGGAAGTAGTTTGTTTGGGGTGTTTTTGTTTGTTTAGGGCTTGGGTTTTTTTGGTTGCCATCCCCATATATCTCCTTTCAGTCAATGTGAACCACCACAAGTCCCCAGTCCTCCACCCCAATACAACCTGGATCCAACTTCTTGTGTCTAAAGCAGCAATAACAATGGCTGAAGGCTGAAATCCCTACTGCCCAAAGGCAACACAGCCTGGCACAGATTTTGGCATGAATGCCATAGATCTGCAGTGCACATTTTCATGCAGAGAAGAAAAGAAGCCTTCTTTCCTTACTGACTGCAGAGCTTTTTCATGGTCACCATTGCATCCACTCAGAAGGGTTAGCAGTGCTGAGTGGAACCATGTTCATGGTCACATTTGTCTTTATAATGCTTAAAAACCAATAAATCTGTCTTTCCTTCTGCAGCCTCGACCTTGGAGCACTCAATGCCAAGCTGTAACAGGAAGAAACAGAAGGAGACATGGGACAGCTGGACCATGCACAAAAAATATTAAAGAAAATTACTAGTTTCAAACCCAGCCTGGACTGGGGAGGCAATGGGATTTGGTCTCTGAAAGGATCATTCATGGTGGGTCCAATTTCATGTTTCCACACATAAGGAGCTTGATTGGTTTCCCAGTCATTGCCTTTACTGTGTTCATGTGTTTCAAAAGCTTTGACAAGACAAGCTGTAAAGAATCCCCCAGCAGCACCGTGGGGAACAACCCCTTGCTTTTAAAATAAGATCAATAGAAAATACACTGTGAGTAGCAATTCTGCCTCAGCAAGATGAATGGATAAAAATTCTCCCAGGTTTTTTCCAGTTCTCACTCCTGGGAGACTTGAGCCTAGACCCCAGATGCTTTATAGCTCACAATGCCTCCCATGACATGGAGTCACATACATTTACCCTGGCTGGAGGTTTGGACTTTGTGTTGAGGTTGACTGAGTATCTTTTAAAGCACTTCACAACTTGTTGGTGTCACCACAGATCAGTGGGTCACAGTAATCCCTTGCTTTTTGGGATGGTGAGGTCCCCCCTATTTTATAGTCCTCATTAAAATCTTTCTGTGTCTTCCTCAGACTTATTTTTTTTCCTGGGATAAGTGTTGGTGGTGCATATATGAGGCCCACAACAGTAGCAGGAAGGGTATTACGCCTCATGCATTGACTTGTAGTAGGAATTTCCTCAGCTATCCACAAAGCTGAAGAGAAGGGAAAGCCAAATGTGAAAAACAACATGTGGGGAGACAATCTTGACAAACAGGTCACCCCATAATTCTGTAATGTGAGTTGTGAGAATCTATTGCATAAATAAATGCTGCAATCCTCTTTATTATAAAGAAATTGAACAAAGTTAAGCTTTTGAGATACTCACCAACTAAAAAATCTGGCTGAGGTGCAGCAAATATAGCATGGGTTTCTTTCTCTTCCTACCTCTGCTCCTGATTCTTTCTGTGCAAGGTATTTCCTCAATCCTCTGAGTGTGACTGCTGTAGGACCAGGTGTGCACTACTAGCCCAGCACATCCCAGCGTCAATCATCCTATATGCAAACCCTAAATGTTATCCCCAAGAACAGCCATTGAAGCCAGATTCAAGACATGCTTTAAGACAACAATGAAGGAGGTTCCAGATAGCTTACCAAAAATTGGACATACTCCAAAGGTGCATCCTCATATGAGGTGCTCTGACTGACCCTCTTCACCTGAACACCCAGATACCTCTCTTCACACACATCTTTGTTTATACTTTCCCTAATTTCTGTTTCAGCCCAGTACCTTTACCAATAGGACTCATCCTCCTTTGAAATCTCAAATGGGACAAGTCTTGCTTTATATGGGTGATGTTGAGAGGCACCAAAACAATCATTTGAGTATTCTGAAATATTTCAGAACCTCACAGCCTAAATCAATCAAAGATTTACAGTGGTTGTACCAAAGAGGGCACTTGGTTGGGTTTGGATGACACTTAGTTGTACTGAATGCAGCTAGGGAGGAAAGAGGGACTCATCATGTGCTTACACTGGTATTTGTTCCCAGCCTAAGGAGCTCCCTGACTTCTGTGCTACACTCATCTGCCCCTACTCATGCCAGATCGAGCTATTTTGTATCAAGATCCCCAAATCTAAGGTCTTCTCTAAGTCACCAGGTTAATTAAACTGTGCATTTCACTACCACAGGGCATGGGGATGCTTGAAATAGAGCTTTATCTTGGTCTGGTCAGAGGAAATAAACCAGCTCCAAGGTGTTTTAATGTGTGTCAATCCATAGTCAAATATTCCTGTGCAAACACAGGAAGGAGCTGCAGCTCACACCTAAGCACAGTCCAATGAGCACACAAACTCTGGTATGTAAACTGGTTATATATATATATAAGACATATTATTTCCTCACAGATAAATTAATTTTGGCTTTCTGCTAACTGCTGAATGCTTTCTTGTTTTTTGAGAAAGAGTTAGAACTTTGTTTTTTTCCAGACAAAGAGCATTAAACAGGGGCATAGGTAGTGGATATTCCCCTCAAAAGATTTTCTAGGCAGATGTCTCAAGCCTGTCCTCTGCACAAGGATCAGCAAAATTCTGTTTCTTTTCCAGCTCTTATAGTTGTACTTGTGTTTGTATTCTGGAGTCTCTAAGCACCAACAGGATGGAAGAGAACGATGCCAAAAGAAATAATCCATAGATGAGAGCGTTAGAAATGTTGAACTCCTTCCTGGTAAGTGTTTATAAATTGTCTTGACATGAGGTTTGTGGACCTGAGAGGATGCAGATGGGCAATTCATTGCCCAGTCCAACCATCAGGTCCAGCCAGGTGCTTTGAAGTGGGTACAACACTTTACCCTCCACCCAAGAGCTGTGTGGACTGAGCTCTGCTCTCAGCTGAGCACATCCAGAGCCTTCCTCCACATTTTAATCCACCCTACCCCAGAGCAGGACCCTGTTTTGACCTCTTGACTGTGCCATGCAAACTGAGCTAAAGTGAGAGGGGCTGCCAGGAATGGATCAGAGCTTTGAGCAATCCCATATCCCATCTCAGACACTGACAAAGAACAAATGTGTTGAGAAAACTGCAAAAAAACCCAGAATAAGCAAATGTGGATCAATAGCAGGAATCTCTTTCTAACTTCCATCAAATATTGACTTAAACTCCCAGAGCAGACATGGACAAATATTGCCTCATCAGACCTCTTGGGGGGATTAAAATGTCTTTACAATGGAAAATCTACTCTTCTTTATTTGTTTCTATTCAACTATTCTGAGTTTTTCTCTTCTGAAAGGAAAGCTCAAGTATTTTAATTTTTGGTGTTTCTTCAAAAATCCTTCCACCTCCCTCAGAGGAAAAACATGACACATTAGAAAGAAAAAAGTAAAAAAGGCAATTGGAGATTTACATCAGATTTGCATGGGAGACTGAGGATTCACCTCCCTTCAGAATCTCTGTTTTTCTTGTTATCTGCATAAACATGCACTGCCATGGTGAGAACGTGCCAGGATTATGGCATATTATTATACTATCCTGAATTTTTTCCTGAGGCTAATAACCTCCTGAATAGTCAATCTTGACATTTAAACAGGGATATATTTGTGACAAGAAACAGAGAAAATGTATCCACAACTGAAGCTGGCTGAATAAGCAGAGCAAGGCAAAAAATTCTTGAAGTACAACAAAGAAAAGGCTCAAATAGAGAGGGGAGTTAAGTGGGTTTAACCAATAACTTTGACATCTGTGTCAACCACATATAACACCAGAGTGTTCAACTGCAGAAGAGTTAACAATACAAGCCTGTGGCTGGCAAAGCCATCCTCTTATGGATATTCAGTTCTCCTATCCCTGAGCTACTGCTAGGAAATGAGTTTAGCCTCTTCTTTAACTTCCCTGCTCCCACTCTTGCCTGAGAATGCCAGGCAGCTGTCACCTTCTGCCCCATCCCTTGCTCCACAATATATTCCTTCTCTCCTTCAAATAAATTACTGTCTGCAGGATGTTGTGATGTGTGTGTCGGTTCTATGACTCAAAGATTATCAACCTGTACATTTGTATCCAAAAATGACCACAGGATCACAGTGTTGTTTGGTAGGAAATGAATCTCCAATCCACTTTCTGGTAGGTTAGAAAATCACTCTCACCAGCAGCCTTCCCTTACCCCTGTAGAGACACTGGGATGACACTAAAACACTGGGAGAGCTGGGGCTGCTCAGCCTGAAGAAGAGAAGGCTCCAGGCAGATCTTGGAGCCCCTGTCAGTACCTAAAGGGGCTCCATGACAGCTGGAGAGGGACTCTGGGCAAAGGTCTAGAGTGACAGAACGAGGGGCAATGGCTTCCCAGTGCCAGAGGGCAAGGTAAGGTGGGATATTGGGAAGAAATTCCTGGCTGTGAGGGTGGTAAGGCTCTGGCACAGGTTCCCCAGAGAAGCTGTGGCTGTCCCATCCCTGGAAGTGTTCAAGGCAGGTTGGGTGTGGCTTGAAGTAACCTAGGATACTGAAAGGTGTCCCTGCTCATGACAGGGCGGTTAGAACAGGATGTTCTTGAAGATTTCTTTGTACCCAAACCATTTGCTGATTCTGTGGAAACAGCATTGCTCCCTTTCCCTGCAGCACATCCCTGGTGGTCGTCCTCAGGAGCACTCAGGGGATTATTGATGGACTACTGGGTAGATGGAGGTACTGGTGAATGATGAACCTGGGTGAAGAAAGGTTACAGAGCTATTGGTGCTCAACACACAGAAGAAGGCACAGGGATTCTTCTAAACCATGCACTTCTCCTGGAGAGGATGGACAGGCTGATGGAGCAAAGACCAAATGTATGACACCCAGACATGAGCAGTCAGATAACCCTGCAGGCACATCTCTGTGGCAATGAACCACAGAGGTTCTCCATGTCTGCTACCCCATTTGGGGCACAAAGCAGGACAGAAATCTTCACACCCAGCTCTGCTGTAAGGGCAGCTCCTGATGGGCTAGGTTTGTGGTGGGGATAATTTTCCTTACACACTAATTACTGATTAGCAGGTAAGATTTCCATCACACCAGGTCTTCTACAGGTTTGGAACAGGAGCAATAAAATTATCTGGTGGTTATACACTGCTAGGAAATGCTCAGATCTGAATGAAATGTGTTGATTAACTCAAAGAAAAAAAAAGCCTTAATTGCAAAGAGGGTGGTAAAATAGTTATCAGACCTTTTGTGGGGGGGTTAAAAACATCTTTTCAATGGAAAAAGAAAATTACGCTTTTTTGTTTGCTTCTGTTCAACCATTCTTTCTCTTGTAATTTCCTATGAGGGAAAAAAAAAAGAGAGTTTATCACTGGTGAGAAATGGAAAGCATGATAGCTTCATGAAGAAGGAAAAGGGTGTTGTTCCTCAGGCTCTTTTACTTCTTAGTGAAAAAAACATAAAAAAAAACATTGTGAAGAAGAGAGAGCAGAAAGAGAAACTCATCATATGCCTTCTGACCTCCCAGACTTGAGTCATACTCTGGGTTTCCCCTATGGAATAAGTCTTCCATCCAATCCCAAACTGGCACAAAACAAAGCAACCAAACCACAGAAACTCTAATGCATTTAAATTGTGTTTTAGATTACCTTTGAGAATTGCTATCTTGATTGTGCGCCTTCTGACATTTTCCAGGTTAGTTACTTATTTAAATTATTGTAGTTATATGGTGGGTTTTTTCCAACACTATTTGAAGACCCTCTCACACGAGTGCCAGGTAGCTGCCAAGGATCTGGGGAAGAAATGACACCCAGCTGCTGCCTCTCTATGTCATTACTTATGGTAAACTTTGAGGAGATGGGCTGAAACCAAACACCAGGCTGATACCTGACACCATCACTGTGGAGACTCTGGCTGATTTACATTGGGGAACAAAGCCAAATGGAAATAAAACTGTATGAGGAGAAGGAGTTGGCACTGCAGAATATGGATGTATGCAATCAGCCAGTACATGAATGGAGGCAGTCCGTTTCAGAACAATAATTTTGCTCCTCCTGTCCCTTTTTTATTTTCCATGTGAACAGAAAAATCTCCAGTAGCTACTACCTGCTGTTAAGAACCTCACATTTCTCAAGGTCATTGACATGCAGAACGTGAAAGATGTGCCTCTAATCTTGGATCTCAATTACCCTACTACAAACCTTGAGTGATGACATGTGCCTCGCAGCTGATAATTCAGTACTTCATCAGAACTTAGTACAATTCTGACAGAGTCTTCAAATGCTGTTGGCACCAGGGACTTGCTTCAGTTGGTGTTGCTGGTTGTTGGAGATGGGGGGCTGGTTTCAGGCACCTGAAGTCACTATCATGGAAGCATCTTAGTCTGGGACAAGAAAGGCCAAAACACTGCTTGGCTTGCATCCAAAATTCCCCATGAGTTGGTCCCATGCTAGCAAGGGACAGAGCTTGACATTTTATGAAAAGTCCCAAAGATGAGCAGAAGGAGAACTGAAGTGGCTTTACTGTTGTTTTTTCCTTTCACAAGCTCCAGATTAAGAAATAACAAGACAATGATAAGTATTGTCATCAGCTGGGTCATCTACATGCATCTATTCGAAGGAGCCATGCAAAGAGAAAGGACAGATTTGCTGCTGGTGCTGGCCATGTGTAGTATCTGATCTTAAAAGCTTAATATCTGATATGTCCTTGATGAGAGGATTTTATATTAAACAGGCTTTGGGGCACGGGAGTTGGACCTGGAGCTTGCTCTCTCTGCCTCATGCATTGCCCCAGTATTGCAGTGACTCTGGGAATGGTGCACTGATAGGTTTGAGTTGCACCAAAAGAGAGGTGGGTCAGAAGGTCAAAGAAGAATCTTTGTCTTTACTCTGCCCTCATGAGACCCTACCTGGAGTTCTGTAACCAGCTCTGTGGTCGCTAACATAAGAATGGCATGGACATGTTAGAGCAGATCCAGAGCAGGGGCACAGAGATGCTCCAAGAGCTGGAGCACATCTGCTCTGGAGATAGGCTGGAAGAGCTGGGGGTGTTCAGCTTGGAGAAGAGAAGGCTTCAGGGAGAGCTTAGAGCTTCCAGTGACCAAAGGGGGCTTATAATAGAGGGAGAGCAGATTTTTTATATGAGCATAGGAAAAGGGGAAATGGTTTTAAACTAAAAAATAGTAAATTTGGATTAAATGTTAGGAAGAAATTCTTCCATGTGAGGTTGGTGAGGCCCTGGCACAGGTTGCCCAGGGAAGCTGTGGCTGCCCCATTCCTGTAAGTGTTGAAGGCCAGGTTTGACAGGGCTTGGAGCAGCCTGGTTCAAGTGGAAGACATCCCTGCCTATGGCAGGGGGGTTGGAATTATGTGGTTTCTAAAGTCCCTTCCAACCCACAGCATTCTGTGACCCCAAGTAATGTACATGCATGGCAAATACAGATAACACCTTTAGCTGCTCACTGACAAGCTGGTGCTGGATTCTTTGCCCTTGGGCATCAGCTAAGGCCAACCAGGCAACAGAAAGAAAGCTGTCAGGAACTGCAGACCACATTTACAAAAGGCCTTCTGAGGTTCCACAGGGAGTTGTCTTGGTCACAAGAGGCTTTACCGGGTCCTGCATTATCCATCAGCACTGCAGGAGGTCCGGGTTCTTGGTGTGTTGGCATGAAAAGTCAGGCTGCACTCAGGATGAGATTGCCCAAAGCATGGCTCTGCAGTGTTGTCAGGATCATGAGGTGTATTGATTGGATCTCCAGATTAATTAATATGCTGTGAAATGCCTGGTGGCAGCGCTGAATGCTGATCCTCAATAGAGGCAGTAGGTGAAAACACTGATTTCAGCCTGGATGAGATTTGCCATGCAGAGTCCCAAATTTGTCCTTCATAATAGAAAAGCGAATAGCAAGGAGAAAAAAACCCAGACCACTTGCCCAGCACTCCTGCAGCCCCCCCTGCAGTCACTTCGCTCATCTCAGAGGGAGGTCATTGAAGCCTTTCATTATAAAAATTATTAATCTCCATTCTTGCAAAGAACAAAGGCACCTACAGTGGGCTTTGCATCAAGCAAGGAAAACCAAGAAAAAATAGTAATATTTCATTTTATACATCATCAGTCATGGGGTACTACTTTTTGGTAGGAGAGCTGACAGCAGCAGGCCAGACCCAGAAGGGATGTGCTGTAGACACAGCTTGTTAGAAATGACCAGGGAGCTGTGAAAACTCACCTCCTTTGAAATCAGTATGAAACAGTTTGATTTTTTGCACCATTTAATGCGGGCTCAGCAGGAGCTGGAGATGGGTGCCAAAGTGAAGCCAAGCAAAAACCACTCAGATGAACCTTCCCAATGCCTGTGCTGCTCACTGCTGCATTTGGTTACAGAAGCGTGAATTCCTTGTTCTTGTGCCAAACATATTGCTATGGGATGAGTAATTGTGCCAGTCATCACTGGAGTTAGGCAGATACTAACACAATGCAGTATTGCACACAGTTCTCCCAGTTCTTCCCACTCTGGTATCTCTGTAGTGATCTTTTTAATAATATTGCCCAAAGCACTTTAATTTTAAACATTTTACAGGATTAAAAAAAAAAAATAAAATTCCCAAAATAATATTTTTTGGAGCTGGGGAGGTGATCTTTCTTGAGTTGGGCTCTTTGCTCTGACATAGAGAAACGTATTTTTGCAGATTTAAAAATTGGTGCTTGAAGGAAATTGATTGAAGTGCTCAAGGTTTCCCATGAAGAGAAACTGGTTGAATAACAACAGGTTCATTTTCTGGAACTTGAAAAATTAGTAAAATAAGTAGGAGGGTTTTTTCCTGTGATAGTAAAGCCATGTATAATAATAAGCAGCATGATTAAAGCATAATTTTGTCAGCATCTCTGTTGTATCATATCAGATCTTTTTTAATAGTCATCATTTCCAACTTAATCACATCTCAGGAAGAAAAAAGATGCCAGGTCTTAATTTCCACTCTTAAATTTATTCTACTTAAATCAAACTAGGCTTATTCAGAACAGCTCAGTACCTCACATTTCTTTTCTCAATGCAGAAACCTAAATGCCTTTCTGCTTGTCTTTCTAAAAAGAGCTCAAATTATTTGCTGAGGAGAATCAATCCAGAGATACACATTAGTAATGGAGGAAATTGTATATCTTCCTTTTCATCTGAGCAAATATGAACAAAAATTATAAGTAAAATAATAATATTGTAAATGGCTTCAGTGATCAAAGAACTGGGGAAAGAAGGACAACTGAAGATTTCAGTCATGGCTTTGTGGGAACATCACCCACTGCTTTTCCCCTGCGTGAGGATTTTCATTACATTATGTCCTTGTACTAATTGTCTGTAATAGGATTTTTCTTTCATCTGTCTCTGAAAATGTTATGATTGCCATTTCCAAGGCAGACAGCATTCTGGCAAAAAACAACTTGGCAACAGGGGGAGAATAAGACCACTTGCTGTTATATAATAGTGATGTGACTTTGAATGCAAAAGAATACCACAGAGATGTAACTGTCCATATATTGCCCTCCAAATACACAAAGGACATAATTTTCTGCTAAGAAATAGATTCAGGTAATATATTAGAATTTGGCACATCTATGTGCCTTTTTTGTAGCTAATACCATATCTGAAAGAAAGATGACCGTGGGCCACCACTGGGGAAAGCTCTAAGAGGAGCAATCAGACAAAACAGGCTACAGCAAATGGCTCCCCATGCATTCGGAATGAAATGCAGAGAAATGTAACAGGTTGTAAGGCAAAAAAAAAAAAAAAAAAAAAAAGGAAAGGAAAAACAAAAAAAACACCCAACCAACCAAAAAAAAAACCCCAAAAAACAAAAAACAAAAAACACCACAACCAAACCAAAACAAACACATTTGGGTTATATAAAGAATGAATTGCCCCCAAAGATTTGTGTTCATGTCTTTGGTAAGATGCTCTCTCTGATCAGCCCAGAGAGCAATGTCTCAATGGAATGTCCATCTGTTCCCTGATGATTCAGGACTTCAAGCTGCCCCCAGTGGTAAACCTTTCCTCACTCTGTCTATATTCCTTAAACTTAAATCTGATGAGTAAAACGGGAGTCAAAAAAACCCACATCTTGATTAGTACTCCCCCTCCTATCAACTTCTTTGCTTTCATGTGCTACTGCTGTTATTTTTGGATACAGCATATTTCCAGCTAAGACTTGTTTGCACTATAATTTATAGTCTTATTTCTACAGCAGATTGAAGGTTCTTTGGATTGCAGTTGAAAATATGCTGTTTATCGTGCTCATTTGGAAGTCCAGTGGTCGTCTGCCTGAGACATGGTGAGCTCATCTATCCAGGAGAATGCCTTGACTAGTGTAGGAGCTGTACACAAACCACTTGTGATACTCCTTGCTGATGGATGGCAAGTCTCCCACAAGAGGCATCACACCTCCTATCTGGAGGCTGCTCCACGGGAAGTCAGTGCTCAAATCGGATTTCACAGTGATATCTGGGAGATGTCTGCAGTCTTCTCATGTCTCACTCTGTCTTGGAACAGAATTTGATTTATTTTCTAGCCCGAGCATGAAAAAACACCGCAAAATACTTGAAAGAAGTACCCTGCTGGCTCTGATACTGTTGTGTGTTAGGCTTCTCAGGGAATTTCTTCCCATCGTCGTCAGGAAAGGGGGAAGGGAGTTTTCTAGGTTAATATACAGCAGTTATGAAGCAAAAGAAAAAAAACATGCTCTGGCATGCCACTGTAACGGCTTGGGGGGAGGTGGGGTGGGGAAGGGGGATTTGGAAGGGGTGGGCAGTCCTTTCCCCATTGGGAGCGGAGACAATTTTGGCCGTGGACTTCTCCTATGCAGAGGCTTGACACTTGAGTTCTCCCTGCCACCTGCTTGTAAGCCCGTTGCTTGCAAGTGTTATGTGTAGTGAATGTAATTCACGCCAGTTTTAATATGGTATATGTAATATTTAGTATTTTTTAGAAAACATACATCTGTATTAAGAGTCACCCCCACACAGGTGAAACTCAGTCTACGCTGAAACCTCATTTACAAGTGAATGTATGTGGCTCCTCCAGAGATGGGCCATAACAAGTGTAAGAGAGAAATGCACATTTGAACTTACATGGAAAAGTCTAAATTTTAGTTTGATTTATTCTTGTAACAACATTTATGTTTATAGTAATAAATGCAACACATATGTGGTAATCCCATACGGTGTAGTTGTCCACTCTGAGCTGAAAATAGCCCAGATAACCTGGATAAAATCCTGTGCACAGAGATTGACAGCAGCATCTTCTGTTATTTTTCTTTATCCAAAACACTAATAAAAATGTCCAAGGAATGGAAAATGTGGTCTCTTGTACAAGACCTTTCAGAGCGAATTGGACAGAGCAACAAATACCTTTTGGGGCTGGATTTCCCTCCAAGTGCCCACGAGATCTGTGTGTCTACCAGGGCTTACATATCTGTCACCTCAGATTAGCAAAACTTCTGTATTATTCTTTAAAAGGCAGCATTGACTTAATTTCTGTGTAATTTATCGTTTTACCCTAGGACATGGTCTTCTACTGATGCAGTCCTGGATGCAGATGAAATGCAGCCCTGAATACTGACACATCCACCTGCTTGTCCAAGTGGTGCATCCCCAGCAAAAGACTCACTAGTGTTCCTGTTCCTCCAGGGCATCATCACTGAGTAAGAAAAACTGCAAGAGAGAATATACAAGAAACCTGGAGGGACTGCAGTCACATCTCTATGGGGTTTCCCTTCTTTCCGCTAAAGAAAAATTGATTTCACAAAAAATCCTGTCATTTTCCCAAAAGGTTTCAGAAACTGAAATCTATTTTTTGATGCTTTTTCCATTTAATAAATGGCTCAGAGCTGGTAGTCAGGAAATCTGGTTTTAATTTCCAATCCCATTACAGGCTCCCAGAATAGCTGGGAACACATATCTGTAAAATGGCATGGTGATACCAGTTCTGTTGATGTCTATTGAGCTGAAGTGGGCTGGATAATAAATGTCTTTCTGTGTGGTTCTTCTGGGTGAAGTGCCTAAATATTTCTAATTTCCACATGACACTTATTTTTCAATATTTTTCAAAATGTGCCAAATCAAGCTCCCACAGTGGGGTTACCAAGATATTCACACTGCTTAAAATGCAAAAGGATGCCCCACAGGATTCTCAAAAGTACCAAGACACCTAAGTCCCACTAGTTTAAGAGACTGGAGCGTACTCTATTTGGCAGATTTTATAAATCCTGTCACTCTGAATTTCTAAGCTTGTATTGCTTTTTCCAGGACAGTGCCTGATTTCTGCTACATTTTCTGACTGTTTGGGCTTACTTGCCATTACTAGAAGATTACCCTGGTAGTTAGACTTTCCTTTCTAGGCTAAGGAGGAGATTGTTTTACACAATGCCTTTCATCTCCTCTAATATGTGCCATATTATCCTCTTGATTTCTTCCATCTGGGCAAATCTTTTGTTGACCTCACCTGAAATCTAAAACCTTTCAAAATAAGCTCTTCTACTTTTGCTCTCTGATCTAGTAATGGTAGATGTGACTGAAAGGTCAGAAGTCTGAGATTAGTCCTGACCTCACTCTTGGGCTTCACACTGGCAGTAGGTTAGAAGCTTTGAACTTGGCATCCTGACAAGTTGTTACTGCTGCCTAACAAAAATCAGCTCACCCTGGTGTCTGGGGAGGGTGTGGGGCAAAAGATACAGGAGATGGATTCCTTCAAAGAGTGAAGGTTTTCCACACAGCATGACACAGAGACAGGAAGGGTTTAAAGCAAGGTAAAATCTTGACAGACACTAACTCCTAAAATACAGCCCAGAAATGCTCTTAATTGAATGCTAACTCGGTTAGATGAGGTGGGCAATGAATTACACTTTAGCTTTTATTAAAGGGGGTGAGCTGCCAACCTGTCATGAAAATGGAGTAGAGACCAGATTTCTGCACTGATTGGCTCTTTTATTTTACAAAGCCAAGAATAAATAAAGTCAGGCTAACACGAATATTTAGTATATAACCCTAACAGACAAGATCTTCAGGGTTGTGTGATTGCTATCAGAGGCAACTGCTTTGACAAAGAATGTATTCAAACATATCAGCCTCCATCTGAAGAGAAAAAATTTCCTTTAATGTTAACTTTTATAATCCTCTGTTTTTAGTCTGGAGGAAGGAAGCTACTGCAAACTTCTCTCTATCAGACTGTGAGAATGTTTGTGCTCATGTCTGTCTACTCCTACTCTAACAGCATCTGACTCTGCTGGCCAAGCCCAACTACTCTTGCAGGAGATTAGAGGCCAAAAAAGTTTTGTTTGGTACCCTCCTGAGAGCAAAGGTTTTCTAGTCAGTCAAGCAGAGAGGCAGACCCATAACCACATTTGAAGCCAGACAAATACAACTTGAAAGTAGAGTCTGCTTTTTTAAAAGCACAGCTATAAAATAAGAAAGCCTTCAATTGGACTGTGTGTCTTCTTAGGCAGCAGTTAGTCAGCCTCAAAATACAAATCCAGAGGAAACCTGGCTCCTTTTGATCCAGAACTACCTATTTCTTAGATTTTAAAGTCATAGTGGGCCATAAGATCATCTAGTCTGAGCTCTATATAATATGGCCTATAAAATTGCATACCCCAATAAGGAACGCAATAACTTGTGCTTGGCTGAAACCTCTGTTCCAACAGGCATTTGCTCACAATTTGAAAGTATCTGAGGAGCAACACTCTACTACTTTCATTGGTATTTTGTTTCAACACCTAATCATTCCCACTGTTAAAGCTCTTTTTGAGATGATATGTGTCTGCTTTTGGGCTCCAGCCTTGGACCTCTGATAGACTACAAGGCTCTGTTGCCTCTGGCTCTTTTCTCCTGAGAACAAACTTCCACCCTTTCTGAACCTCCTCTTGCCCTTTCCTTGGTAAGTGAAGCAGGTGAAGATCTACCATGAGATTTGGTTTTTTCTAAGCTTTTGAATCTTTCTGTGACTTTTCACTTTTTTCAGGGGCTTTTCAAAATATGTTGACATAATAATATCTTGGACAACTTACAAAATAGACTTTTATTGATGCGGTCAATGCACATGAGGGAAAAGGGTGAGGGGTGAAGAGATGAGAATTGAAACAACCCAGCAGTTTAATTTCTCTGTCTGGTGGGGACATTTGACAGTGTTAAAGTTTCATGTGTTTCAATAAGGACATCTCCTCTCCTAAAATTATTAAGTCAGAAATTAGTTTTCAAAGGGAGACAGAGGAAGAAGCTCATTCAAGGCTCACAAGAGGTTTCCAATAAGGATGGAGAAGGGTTGAGGGCACAGATATGATAATGTGATATTCTCATGGTTTGCTGAGCATGTCCCAGCAATGATGGCTCATAGAGTTTCACTTCTGGAGGTATTCTGGCACAGCCTGGCTAGATCTCCTGCTCTAAAGGATGTCCAAATTCAACTGCAGTAGGAAAGAGTGCACAGAGGCTATGCACAATCAATCTGATGGAGCTCATGGAAGGTGAAAAGCAGAAGTGGAGTATTTGTGGAGACTAAGTTCAGCTCTTCAGGCCCTCACTTCTCAGCCCAGTGGTAACACAGACTGTAAATCACTCCTTGCATAGTTTTCATTTTTAAGTTCTGCTTTAAAACGGAAAACCTACATCTGGTGGAAGAATAAGTCAAATATAACAATGGCTCTTGGGGTGTGGTGGTAAATCAGTAAAATGGCTCATTGTGGGTGAGGAACCACGTACTGGAGCCTTCCTCTAGATTCTGGACACTGACCACCCACAACAGCTTCCTCCATCACAGGTCACCATCAGATGGATCATGGGATACACAGATCAATATTGGTGCCTTTTGCTCAAGGCCCAGCTCTGGATTTCTGTATCTGACCCCATCTACAGCCCAACCCTGTGGAAATACAGCAGCTAATGTCAGAGAGATCATTCCCAGGAGCTTCTTCATCACAGTCACCACCAGAAAGCAAGCAGAGCCCTAAAAGGGAAAGCTATTAGTCAGAAAGGGAAATCAGCTCAAATAGGTCAGGGGAAGTCTAGACTGCAAAGATGCAGCATGTCTTTCACTTAACAGTGGTTTTGTCTCCTTGGTTTGGGAGGTTTTTTGGAGCAAACAATATTCCTGACCTGCAAGAGCTCAGCAACAAACAAATGCATGTGTTGTGATTCTTGGGTGTCTTGCTCAGGGCCAGGAGGTGGACTCAATGATCCTTGTGGATTCCTTCCAACAGAGGATAGTCTATGATTGTATGATTTTATCTCTATCCTCCCAAGTATTCTGTTAAGTGAGCAACATATCTTTGCGTGGGCAAAGAAATCAAGGACCTATCCAGCACACTGTGACAGCCTGATGTTGTCTCACTAGGATACCAGAGAAATGTCTTTATGGTGTCCTGCAGATCCTTTTTTTTTCCTCCTTCTCCACTTTCTGTTTGTGGGTCTGCTGAGATGAGATTGCCACACATCTCCCTGATTTAAAGCATGGGAGATGCAAAATGAAGAGAAATTTGTATTTTATGGGACTTTGGCCAACAAACTCTTCCAAGTGCTGTGGCACTGATCTATGTGAAGTGTGTAAAACAGCACTAACAAGGAGAGGAAGAGGGTTTAAGCTTTATTACAGAATCCATAAATCACCATTGAGAGGGTGAAAATTGAGTAGCAATTCTATGGCTATAAAATTTACACACTATGCTAGGGTGACAAAGCAGCAACATTGGAAATAGATTTTCAGAGCCCAAAAGAAACTCAATGGCTTTCTAAAGCTATTAAAGTGTCTGCAAGAAGTCTTTGGCAACTTTAGTGAGCTTCTTTTCACCCATCAGGAAAATAGAGGCAAGTTTTGCCCATTTTCCCCCCATTCTTGTCAGCTCAGAGGAAGGCAGAGGCTTCTGCCCAGCTCCTCCTCATGAAGTAACACTGACAGTCCATGAGGACATATATTTGCTTCCATCTTGCACATGTCCAGGCCACCATTATCAGTGCAAATAAATTTCTCTCCTGATCTCTAAGTCACAGAGCCACACTATTGTTACATGTGTATGTGATAATTTGTGCAAATAAATTTGTTATATATTTTATAGTTATGTACAGTTAAGATATACTCTTATAAAAAGTTTTTAAAATGCACAAGCCAGCAATGGGGATTGCAACACAAGTCGAAAACATCTGGAGAAGAAAGGGAGGACTTCATTCACAGGCAAATGAACATGGCCAGCCCGGAGATGGATCATCCATCAAGGTGGTCCAGGGCACCCAGACAATGAAGAAACGATAAATATCCGAAATTGAGATATCCAGAGCCACCAGGGAGATACATCTCAATACCAAATTCCAGGAACTCGATCATGGATGTTCATCACTCTCCAGACATGTTTTGTTCCACTTGACACAGAGAAAAGAACTCCACATGAATACGTGCAGTCCAAAAAGGAAGAAAAGGGACTCTGCCTTGGGCAAGAAAAACCGTATAAAAATCAGTCAGGCAAGACAGTCAGTGTGGAGCACAGGAGACCCTCTGCTGCAGCAGTCAAACCTGTGTCTCACCCAGTGCCAAGCCCAGGCACTTTTTTGGGTTTTTTGGGTTTTTTTTGATAGTGGCTTTTCGCTGTTATTCTCTAAATTTACATTTGGACCATTTAATAAATTTTCTTTAATTAATAAATTGGAACATTCATTTATAACACTATCATCTTGGGCATCCCTAGCTCTGCTGCATTTATTGTTGTTGTTGGAGGTTAAGGTTTTTCCTTCTGTTTTTCTTTTCTCCTTGGAAATTTCTGCCCATTTTTGTTGCTAAGGAACAATAACTACCAGGTACTGAAGGGAGAGAAAAGGAGTTGCCAAACTCAGGGGAGGAGGGCATCTGGCTGCACATCTTATTAATACCCTACCTCACTAAAAAGCAGGATTTCTACCATCTGCTGGGGTGCCTCAGGGGAAAGCCTTTTCTCCTTCCAGGGAACCTTTCCCTTGCCCTGCTCCAGAGCTGGGCTGCTGCCTGACAAATTTCTGATACATCTCCTCTACCACTCTGGGTCCTTGCTCATCCCTGCCTTCCCAGTTTGTTGCTCCAAGGTTCCTACTACAGCTCCTTATCGGCTCCCCGTGTGAGTTTGGGACAGAAGCATTTTCTGCATTCTGAGTCACTGTGTATGGAGCTCACAAAAGACACAAAGGCCTTCAGCTCTTCAGCTCTTCCTAGATGTACGTGCTGTAGAAACATCCAAACTGCGTGAAAAAGAAGCAGACATTGTTACTGGAACACAAAGGTATTTAACCATTTCTGATTTATGCCAAAATATAACGGCATAAACAGGGAAGCCAGTTCCTTGACAGCAGATGACATTAAACCATGGCTCTCTCCCATGCAAGCTGTTTTGTGAGCCTGCCCATTGTGATACCAAAGTCTACCTCAGTTTCAAGCTCTGGTGTGAACATTCTGTCAACCACCAGCTCCAACCCAGCTCATGCTCGTGTACTTCCAGCAAGACATGCCGGTACTTTACCACATATTTCATGTTATGATTTTATTAGTCCGGATATGTGCATACATTCTGTTTTGGTTTTTTTTTAAACTGCTTGTAATACACGGTTTTGAACATGAAAGAGAGGGATTTCTTAGCTTTACAGGTTTGGATTTCATCCTCTGGTTTTAGGGTTGTATTGCTTAATAAAAACAAAATGCTGGAATTCAATCTGTCAAATTAAAGCAAAGAATTACCAAAGGAAAATATGATTACAAAGTAAATATAGATTAATTTAATTGGTTCCTATTTTCACTTCTATTGGAGCCTGCAACTATAATCTGGTGCTGAGGTAATTAATCGTGTGTGAGGTAGCTACTGTGCCAAAACTCGTAGGAAGTGAAACTCCCAGACTTCTTGGCCTGACTGTTAACCCTGTTACCTGAAGCATCTTGGCTTTCTTATTTTGTAGAAGGAAATGAATTGAGTGCCAAGCTCTGCAATCAAATGCTCAGACAAATACCTCCTTTAGTGTTTTTGTGGCGGGGTGGTTACAACTACAGGCGTTTTCCCACCCGGGTGGGGTCAAGATTGTTTTCAGAAGGGAAGTCAGCAGATAGGTTTAGCACTGCTGAGATTGCAGGCACTGATTTTTGTGGTTTTCTCTGCCTTAATGTAGTCTCGGTTTTAATTGCTCTGTTTTTTCCCCCTCCCTGCTCTGGCTGTGCAATAAAGGAGCTTTGTCTGGTTGTTTGTGGAGGGGAAGGAGAGCAGTGGCGGGTGGAGGATGTGCAGTGTTGGTACAGGTCTCAGCAGCAGCAGCATTGAGAGAGCCACCCCTCGTGTTCTTTGATTTCATTTTGCCAAAACAGTCACTCCTGGAAGCTGGGAATTAGCTCAGGCAGCCCATCTGGATCAAAATAACCCAAGAAGTGCTACATGGCCATCCCAGGGGCCAGGGTGGAGGAGCTAAAATCGGCTCCAAGCACATGTTCTGCCCCCTCCCCTGCACCTCATGTTTACAGGGTCTCATGCACAGCTTGTGGCCATGTGGCTTTTGGGGACTGCTTCAAGACATACACAAAAATTTTAGAGCAATGAAATGACACCAAAAATACAAGGACTTTGGGGTGGTCACTGCCCATGCAAGTTCCTGATCAAGATTAGAAACTGACTTTGATAGGTACAAGCCTTTATATGCCAGGACACATCTCTGTTTCAGTAAAATCAGCCAAGACAAAAGAAGTTCTGTATTTCAGCAAGGGCCAGCATCTTCCGTATGAATCTGCAGTTTTTTGCTCAATTTCCAGCCCTGCCAAGGCTTCCTCTGTGCATCCTTGAGACCCTCCACAATTTCCTTGTACCTACATATTCGGCTAATACAATCTCACCTCACTGGTGGGACAGAGAATTAAAGTAATTATTGTTCACAAGCCACAATAATTCTCCTGAATGCTCAGCACCAAGGCAGTCCCCTGGGATCACAGAATCCCAGATCACAGAATAAACTGAGTTGGAAGAGGGTGACAAGGATCATCAAGTCCAACTCCCAGCCCTGCATAGCACCATCCCAAAGAGTCATACCATGTGTCCAAGAGCGTTGTCCAAATGCAAATCCATGATCACAGTGCCCTGCTGTATTTTAGAGACAAAGTCTCAGGTCACGCAGGAGTCAGCAGGAACCAACTCACTCGGGATGGTTTCGATGTATCCCAATGCAAAGGCACCCCAGAAACATGGGTCTGGTCCCCATCCAAACTGCCCAGACCTTCCAAACAGATGGTGAGCATTTTCCAAGGGCAGCACCTCCTTCCAAAGCCCTGATGGACAACAAAGGAGGAAATCACACAGACAGTTCCAGGTAGCCTCACTGTGAACCACTGAGGTTAGGAATGATTGCAGTTTATGGGCCAGCCCAGGCTGGAGAACGTCATAAATCACGTGGAAGTGCAGAGTTGCAGAGTTATGAGTCTCCTCAAAGACCACCTATTGCAGTCTGCTGTCATTGCTGGTGGGAGGCCATGCAAGTCACTGCAAGGCTGGGAGGGGAGGTCCTGGATGGGGTGATGCAGTTTCTGAGGAGTGCAGGTGGACTAACACCCCTCCTGAGGTGCAGGGCTGGAGCAAAGCTCAGATGAGTATCATTCCCTGCCAGTGCTGTCCCAGAGTCAGCAACCTCAGCATACAAAGTCTTAGCCCTGAAAATTGTCTGAATGTGCCCAGTTTTACTCCTGTGAAGGCCAGCACTTCTGAGCAAAGCAAAAAGCAGCTTAAACTGGAAGGAAAGTCATGCTGTGAGACCCGCATCAATGGGAGCTCTGTCTGCAAAGAGTCATTACTTGGTGGTGCAAATGCTCCAGGGCTGGGTCTGTGCAGTAAAGACAATCCTTGTAATCACTCCATGCCTGAGCTGAGTGACTCAGAGTAAAAATAATTAAATATGTTAATAATTATCAGGGCCTCCTTTGATTAAAACAAATAAAGCTTATGATGTGTAAGCAAGGAGGAATGTGTAGGTTTGCAGGGCTCATCTCACAGCCAGGAGCTGATAGCAAAAGCAGATGTGGTGCCTGAGTCGGGCACCAAGGGTGCTGTGGGCAGGTTGAGTGCACCCCAGCCAGTGGCATCCAGTGTCAAGGGGGGTCAGGTTCCTGCTGTAGCAGTTGCCCCCATCTTTGATCCCAATGCCCTGTCTCAAGACCAGAGATGAAACAGGAGACTGGAGGCATGATATCTCCACATCTCAGCACACCCAAGTGGAAGACCTGCTAGGTTTTGGGTAACTGATCCTGGAACCAGCATCATAGGAATTGCTGAGGGAAGGTGGGAAGCAATTTTGGAAGGTGAAGAAAACATTAAATACAATTAACTGCACCTTGAAGCATGTTCTTTCAGAAGCTCTGGGCACCTAATGAGTGGAGGAAGGCACCTCTGAAGGGAGATTTAGGTCTCCCTAAATCACGGATTTAGTTGGACTTCTGAGGTGCCCAGAGGAATGCTAGGTTCATGGCTTAGATGGTGGCCTCAGTGCAGTGATTGTCAGGTGAAGAAGTGTCATGAAAGGACTCTTCTGGTCTAACCCTTGCCAAAAAACTGGTGCTGCTTGAGATGAGCTATGGTGACCACTGTACTGAGCTTGGAAGGCAACTGCAAAGCACTTCAGCAGAGACAGACACGCCCAGACAAACAGCCCCTGTGGTCCTTGCTCTGCATGGGGCACTCGGAGCCAAGGGCAGTGTCTGCACCCACTGGTTGTTATGGGCAGCAGCGACCTGTGTCACATTCTGGAGATCTGCAGCTTTGGCCAGGAGAGGAGATGGTTATGGTGTGGTACTTTCAGAGGAGAGTGGAGCTCCTCTCCTGTGCTGGAATGTGGCCAGAACAGGCAGGCTGCAGGGCACTCATGGCAGAGTTTGGAGGTGCTTTTCAAGGCTCTTTTGATCTCTCAAGTGTACAGGTGATAAGAATCAGCATCCGACAATACTGGAAGGACTTTTATAGACAAAGCAAAACATGCCTGTGAGGCAGGAGGGTAATTTCAGATTATATCACACCTGAGATCTGTGATGCTCTAGGGAAAGAATACCACAACTTCCTGGTAGAGTGGTTTTTATACATAGTGCTTGCATGGCCCCACACAGCACCTGTCCATGTAATATCATGGCCATGCTGACTGCCAGGAGTAGGAGAGGATCCATCCACCTCAGCTTCACCACAGGAAGGTGAGCTCTAGGCTGAGTGGAGTTGCAGCCATTGCGTGAGCAAATATGGCATCCCAGGGTAGAAATGCTCTTTGTATCCCGAAGTATTTTTAATCCCAGGATGGATGGGATTAAAAATGGGGCTCATGTGAAACACAGGGTTCAAGCTGTCCTCTCTGCATGTGCAGTGTCCCTGTTCATGAGCAGATGCAGATTTTCCACTGGAATGCACCCCCTCTGGGGCAGTCTGTGAGAACACAGCAAAGCATTGCGATCACTGGGGAGAAGAAGCAAGAAAAAAAACAGCTCCACTTCAAACCAAGGAGGAACCTGAGAATATTCAGTGCATTCCCCTTCCCTGGAAGTCAGCCAGGACCTTGGACCTACCACACCTTTGCAAGCCCAAAAGAGACCCAATGACAGAGAGGAAAGAACACTACTCAGAAGCAGCAAACAGCTCTCCAAATTTTCTTCCCACTAGTGGAGATGGGGCATGCAGAGGGAGGGTAGCCACCACCACCATCTTCTGCCACATGGTCTGTATCTGTTAGTTTGCATCCTGCTGCCTCACTAATAAAACAAGCAATATCCTTGAAGTGCTTTCCTGGGGAGGAGGCATGAAATGCATTTGGAGTTAGTTTATTTTTTAAGTCCTATTTAAGAAAAGTAGAGGAAGGGGATCCCTGCAAGGGGCACACTTGCTAACATGAGACCACAACATGCTTGACTGCATTTTCTTCTCCCACAGCACCTCACTGACCCCCTGGAAGGCAAAACATAAGAGGGGTTAGGTGATTCAGCTAAACCATGTATAAAGCAGCAGCTCCTTAACATGTGGTTGTAGTTATGCAGCTGGGGAGTGGACACATATTTTGGGAAGATATGTAACCAGTGTGTAGCTAGCTGTGATCTGACATCCAGGGTAACTGCGCCACCTCATGGCTCCCAAAGCCAGGGTCCAAAGGTGGGTGTTCATAGCATGAACATGCTTCTCATGTTCACTGAGAAGCACCTTCACAGCCGCCTCTGAGGAAAACTGTAGCAGCTTTATTCACTGTAGCAGCTTTATTTAGTGAATAAACATTCATTTCAGAGTGCTTTTCTCCTAAATTTATCTTCAAACCAAGATGCCAACCTGGCCTTGAACACTTCCAGGGATGGGACAAGCCACAGCTTCTCTGGGAAACCTACGCCAGGACCTCACCACTTTTGCAGTCAGGCATTTCTTCACCATATCCCACCTAACCCTGCTCTCTGGTAGTGGGAAGCCATTGCCTCTTGTCCTGTCCCTCCAGGGCCTTGTCCAAAGTCCCTCTCCAGCTCTCCTGGAGCCCCTTTAGGCCTTGGCAGGGACTCTAAGCTCTCCCTGGAGCCTTCTCTTCTCCAGGCTCAACATCCCCAGCCCTCCCAACCTGTCTCCAGCCCTTGGAGCACCTTCATAGCTTCCTCTGCACTTGCTCCTGCAGCTCCCATCTGTCTGATGTTGGGGGTCTCTCTTTATCTCCTGGTACTTGCCAGGCTAAATGAGCACTGCTGTTCACTGGGAGCTGAATGCTGGGCTCTGATGTCACATTCCAGCTGCCTGGGGGTGATGGCTGCTCTTACAGAAGCAAAATTCAGCTTTGGGAAAGAGATTTTACTTGCTTTGTTTGGAAATGCTATCCCAGGAATCACCAGGTAAGTTCTTCAGATCAAGTCAATTTATCAGAAGAGTGGGTTACTTGCAGTATGGAAGTCTCATCTCTGTATTTGACCCAAATACAATACAGAAAATGTGAACAGAACACTTACAAAGCATAAATGTAGCTGTCCCTGAGTACAAACTCTTCACAAAGCAAAGGAGGAACTGGTTGGCAAAACAACTGAAATACCACCAAAGGAACCTGTTTCAGGATATTTGAGAAGCCATTTGTAAACTAGAAAAAGTGTGTCACATTCCCATTTGAGTTCCAGCTCTTTGCTCTAATTTAATGAAGCAATGAACTGATTCAGTGTCTTTGTGCCTGTGGCTGTAACATCCTGTCTCTATCTATGATCAAACAAGACCAGGTACCACAGGCTTTGGAGCATCTTATAAGAACCACTAAATGAAAGTCAGTGAGCTGGATGGTGAACTAGATCAAATTAGATAATTAAGCTAGACTCAACCAGACTTCAAATAAAGGAAAAATCCCCATGAAACTCCTCTTAAGTGCTAATGGCATTATCAGTTTTCTAGGAAAAAACACAGATAAAGCCATTCAATTCTGTGGATAAAATCAGAGATTCGAGGGGTTTGTATGATGTTTGACTGTTTGATTACTGGAAATAGTCTCAATGCTGCAGCACAATTTGCACATAACACCTTACTTGGTGAGCCACAGGAGATCATGCAGCACAGTGTCATCTCTGTCCCCTGGGACTTGTGACATTTCAATGTCACAAGCTCTTTGGGTCACTATTGCTCTGCTTTCAGGTGGTGAAACTGAGGAGTGGAGATGTTCAGTGCATTACCTCAGCCACAGAGTGGGAAAGTATTCCTTTGCAATTCAGAACAGTGCTCAGTCCTATGCCAAGTTTTGCCACTGACCAAGTCATAATAAAGAAGGCAAAGAGAATAAATGTGAAAGGCAGAAAAAGGATTTGCACTCAAACACACATTAGTTTTAGGTACAGTTTTTCCCTTAGCAGGAACACGTACAGAGAGGAGACATCCACACATCCTCCCATTCTCCGATCTGTTATTTCAGATGCCATATCAGGCTTGGGGACCAGCCTAAGCTCTGGATCCCACCTTCTAGTCCAGCAGCTATTGCTATTACCCTCAGGCTGAGTGTGCTGTCATATTTGTTCAGAAGATATGTTGACCATTTTTGTCAGTCCTAGAATTTGTATCATACAGTTGTTTGTGAAAGCCCCACCTATCCTGTATAGCACTTCCTTTCTGATAATTGCTACTGAGATACAGAGATATTTAATGGAAAGGGGAGAAAACACTCACCATTGTCTTGAGGAAAGTCTGTTAAAACATGAACTCTGATATTTTCTTCCAAGTTCTCCCCTGCAATAGGCTTCTGAGCATCCCTGGAATTTCCTTGCATTTGGACGCTGTCCTGAACTGTCGTGGGAAACATACTGAGATTGGGAAGGTGTCATTTGGTGTTGAAAGATTCTCAGTTTTGCTGAGAATGAATGGAAAGACAGAGTGGTGAGCTGCTCTTAGTCTTCAGCAACCATGCATATGAGATCCAAGGAGAAAATCCCCGCAAAATGAGCAAAGACACCACCAGGGAGATGGGCTATGGAAGATAATTAAAATATTAAAGTAGAAAACAAGTGCTTCAAAATAGGATCAGCAATGGATGACAGCAAGAGTCTTATTCCCACTGTGACACTTAAAAAAAGGAGGCAGATGAGAAGGTTCTCATTGACTCTTTGTGTTAAGAAGTATTATTAAACAGAAACAATCCATAAGGAATTAAAAGTTACAAGCAGGTTTTGCCACAGCTTGATTTCCACCTTGGTCTGTGCTGTTCATCAAGGAAAGCAGCTCATCCCCTTCTCTGTGAGGTCAGCAGGACATCTAGTGGCAGAATAACACTGAAACACACAGGAGAAAATATTGGACTCTGAAGATTTGCTTCATTTTCTGGACAGCTTGATTATCCCCTTCTTTCCACCACACATAAAAAGGACTGGTTAAGAGCTCAATTATATATTTTAAACTAAGCAGTTGAAAAAATGTATTGAAATTATGCTTTCCTGTATCTTCCAAAGTCCAGCTTTATGGAGATAAAACACCACTATAACTACTGTGCTTCCTGCCTGACCCCATCCTACCAAGACACTTTTCACCCTGACTCTCCTTCTTTTTGAGGAGCTGGACATATCACTATTGTGTCTGGTTCTGGTTATGTTTTTTGCCCATGTGTGAAGGGTTCTATATGCCATTGCTGCTGGGCTGATTTATGTGATCCTGTTATACAGCTCATAAGAAATTTTTTTCCATCTGTTCTTTCAAAAAAAATTTTTAAGAGCTTTTTTGTGTTTTGGCTTTGATGGCACTGGATTTTGTTTAAAGATTCACATTACCTATTATGTTGAACATCTTTGTGCAGCTGTTCCATTTAGTCCAAGTTTGTTCTTCACTGGACACAAAACAGTCAGTATTCAGCTGTGGCAGCTGCTTAAAAAAAACAAAACAAAACAAAAAAACCCAAAACAACAACAACAAAAAAATAAAACCACAAACCTTTACATGGCAAAATTAAAATTTTTAGCAGAGCAGGAAATACTGCCATTTTACCTGCGTGCCATTTACCTATGTGAATCATAGAAAGGCTTGGAAGGGAACTTAAAGATCATCTTTTTCTACCCCCTGCCATGAGTAGGGACACCTTTCCATCTTTCACTAGACCAGTTTGCTCCAAGCCCTGTCCAACCTGGCCAGGCACACGACCAGGGATGAGGCAGCCACAGTTTCTTTGGGCAACAGGACCTCAAAGCCCTCACAGCCAAGCATTTATTCCTAATCTCAATCTACCCTCCTTCAGTTTAAAGTAATTTCCTATTGTCCTATCAGGTTTATCATTTAACTTACCTTCATTAAAATCTGTAGTCCTTACTCTGAATTTATTCTACAGTCACAGACAATAGTAAATCCATTCAATGCTGCAAAGGAAAGATGAACGATGTGAACACTAGGTAGTCTAACTCTAGGTAGGAACTCTCACTTTTATGACTTTGCAGGGTTCACAAAAGATCTTTGGCCAATAATGGGAGGTTGTTGCTGCAATAACAAGACAGCTGCTCAAGCAAGAGTGGGCTGTGGCCTGAATTACAATGGGTATTTAGCAATGTTCAGTACTGCTATGTCTAATGTAAGCAAATCTCTACTCAGCACCTTGTCTGTGGTACCCAACTACATCCATGGTCCTCCCCCAACTCATTTGCAACTGAAAACCAGTAATCTGCTGGCTCAGTTTGCAAAAATCAAATTTAAGCTTTGAAGTCAATTATCCATCACAAACTAAAACACTAAAACAACTAATCACCCTCTGGTTGGGCCAAAGAGACAGCTAGGGATCTTCAAAACATTTGGAATCAGGTGTTTAATGTGATTCCATCTCAGCTGTGGAACATAAAAAAAAAATTTAGAGGAATCAATAGAAAAATAAATAGGAGGGGGGTTTTAAATTACCCTTTCAACTTAAGTAGTGACTTTTAAGTAGTGATTTTTTGCGGGGTAATTCCAATATTTTAAGTTGCAAAGAGAAATAACACTTTTACTAGTAGTGTCCACATAAAATCATTTGAGCAAAACAATGATGACCATTTTTAAATTGTTTGCAACCTTTCAGCTGTGCACATAGATGCTCTGCTGAATACATTGGTCCTCTCACTGTCCTTCCTCTTCCTGTCATTTTGATTTGTCACATCCAGTAGAGAGTCTCCTCCACCTCCAACCACAACTGCAGACAAGGAGACACAGAAAGTCTGCCAAGCATCAGCTGTGCTAGCAAACCTCTCACAGGGAAAAGGGGGGAGCACCCAGAAGAATTTGGGGAGGATGTTCACCTTAGAAGGGGCTCCTGTTGTTCCCCCTCCTGATCTGTGCAAGACTTTTGCCTATTATAGCAAAACTGTATAACAAAAGCTGCATGGAAGACCACCACATCACATTGCAAATGATGCAACAGTTCTAGACACTTGCAAGGGACAGTTTCAAACTTAGCCCCATCAGGGGAGGCACCTGGGCATTCCCACCTGCCCAAACATATATTAATCCATGGAATTCTATATTTTTCAGTGCAGGGGACCCTCACCACCAAGAAGACCAGATGGAGGGAAGTGACAGTGCTGGAAATGATACAAAGTTAAAAAAAATTTATATAACTTTATTCAGTTTTATTCCCCTTTGCCCTGGGGGAAGGCAATTGAAGTTTCTTTTCAGGGGACTATTCTACTAGGTGAAGTCTAATGAGTTTAACATCCCAACAGACTGGGAGTAGTACAGAAGATGCACAAAAGATAACAACCATTACTGACCACGAACTAGAAACCAGTGAATGTGGATTGTCACTTGATACTTCCTTTCAATGCAAACTTGAAGTACTTCCTCTGCACAGACTTGGCTGCTGTTCCCAGAAACCTCTTCCTTCTCTCATCATTATTGCACTTGCTTTCAAAGTGTCAGCCCATGAAGTAAAGGAAAATGCATGGCCAGAGACCAGAAGACTCTTAGGTTTTACAAGGCTCCTTTGCATAAATTCTGTCTCCCAAGCTATTTCACTCCTTAAGAAATATGAAAAGTTGGTCCAACAAGGCAAAGGGAGAGTAAAGACAACCTCTGAACTATCAAAAACAGGACATTTGTCTTAATTACTTAGAAATGACCACTGAAGTAGACAATCAGTTACTGAGAGCAAGTAACCAAGAATTTTATTTCATAAAATCATGGCACCATGGAAGAGTTTTGGTTAGAAGGGATCTTAAAGTTCATCTTGTTCCACTCCTTGCTATGGTCAGGGACACCAGACCAGGTTGCTCCAAGCTTCCTCCAACCCAGCCTTGAACACTTCCAGGGTTTCTCTGGGAAACCTGTGCCAGGGCCTCACCACCCTCACAGACAATAATTTCTTCCTAATCTCTAATTTAAATCCACCCTTCTTCAGTTTAAAGCCATTCCTTCTTATCCTATCACTGCACACCCTTGTCACAAGTCCCTCTCTAGGCTTCTTGTAGTCCAATAAAAACAATTATCACAGTCTTTGAATCCCTTTGATGGTCTTTCTGTGCCACTATTTCCCAGAATAGCTGAAGTACTCAGAGATCTGAATTTATATGAAAGAAGTAGTTTTAATGGCCTCTGATTTTAAGGGCACTGTCCATAACACAGCTAGGGGCAGGATGATGCAAATTAACCAGCTGAAACTTGAGGCATCCATCACCAGCATCATTATAAAATCTGGATACATCTGCCAGTAACAAATGCTCTCCCTTCTGGTTTTCCTTGCACATCCCTAGTTGTTCTGAGCACATTTGGATTAATGCAAAGATTTGGATTAATGCTGTTATTTAAATGCAGATAACCCCATAGGCCATCCTGAAGGCTGCCAAGCAGCAATTTAGCATTTAGGTCTCTCTGTTTGCACAGAAGGACCTCAGTGACCTGGAAAGCATAGAAAAAGGAAATGTTTTCTCCCTTACATACTATGGGCTGCGTACATTCAGCATCCTTCCTCAGCAGCTGCACTTGATAAATTTTGTCAACAGCCTGAGAGTCCTGTAGGGCTGCCAGTGTCAAGAATGGCTCTAAAGCAATCATGCAGGGACAAAACCCCTGCACCAGAATTGCACTGGTCACACGACAATGAGTCCTTACACGACAGGGCTGCAAGACTGAATTCTTCAGAATAAAATCAATCAGCAAGTCTAGCGATCTAGTCTTCAGTAAGCTATTTAGATTAAATATGCATCATATTAAAAAACTAAAATAATCCTAATATGCCTGACTTCTCAGTAGGAAACAAAAGTTTTGAAACTGCTGTAGATGTGTTTAAAACTTACAACTCCTTTTTTCTTGAGTTGTAATTAGTGAGCTGATGTCTCACTAATTACATTTAAGCAAAATTTTGGGGAGATTCCTATTCCTTGTTGGAACTGTTTTCCTTATGGAAAGTAGAGAGGTCTGGAAATGATGGAATGTTAAGCTTCTTTGGGATAACACCTATTGTTATTCCAGGTCAGTGGCTGTTTCTTGAAACATACAATAAAGAGATTTATTTTCCTCTGCTTAAGAGTAATTGGGATGTTTGTGGCCACTCTGAGATTTTGCACTGCTGCACAGAAAGTGATTGTGGAAGACAGAATAGTTGCACCAAGAATCCTTAAGTGGTTCTGCTCCTCCACTTCTTTACAGCACAACCTTGGCACCTGAAAAGGTGGATACAGGATTTCTGGAGACAATGACAGAAATAACACTACAGGAGACAAAATGATACATGCTCTTTTTCCAAGTATCAATACTGGTTTCTAGCAGGAATTCTGTGCATGGGAAAAGGAAATACATTTTGTATATTAAAACAAGCATTGTTTTCGCAGAGCACGGAAGGCTGAGCAGTTATAGAAATCTACTTTCACTAAAAATTATATCTGAGCAGCAATACTTACATTAATTTTAACAGACCAATTACTGCATTACATAGAATGTGCCAAAATGCCAGGTCAAACTAAGGTAAATACCTCACATACACCTTGGAAATATACACTGCCCTGAATTGACAGAATATTTAAAAACTAATTCCCTGTCTCCAGAATCTGTTCAACAAAACAGAATCCAAATTTATCTTCAGTGATCGTTTCATTTTCAGACACATTTGTTATCAGTCTCAGACCTGCTGTAGCAAAATTGTGTAACTGGATTACACTACAGTTAAATTCTTTCTGTGCACCCCTAGAAATCAGATAGGAAACACTGTAATTTCAGTGAATTGTTTTCCTCCACTGAAACCTCTCCTGTTGAAGAGGCACCTATCATTGCAATCTGCTATGCCTTTGCTCCTCAACATCACAGACAAATCATAGAATCCCAGAATGACCTGGGTAGGAAGGGACCTTACAGACCATCTTAATCCACTCCCCTGCCATGGGCAGGGACACTTTCCATTAGACCAGATTGCTCCAAGCCGTGTCCCAGCTAGCCTTGGACACTCCCAGGGATGGGGCAGCCACAGCTTCTCTGGGCAACCTGTGTCAGGGTTTTACCACACACACAGACAAGAATTTTCCCCAACATCTAATTTTAATCACCCTTCTTTTAGTTTTCAGCATCCTACCAAATCATCCCTATTCAGATTAACTCCTATAGGTATCAAAAAAATCAAGAGATTCCTCACCAACAGGACAAATCAAATTACAATAAATCAAAATCATTTACAGACAAGCTAAATATCTCTGTGAAAGGCAGTTCAAAAGCAAAAGATTGAGCCAGCTAATTAGCCACATTTATCACAAGCATGTGTCTTCAGCTGACCTCAGCAGACACTTTATAACTTAAGCAGAGTTTTACTGTGCTTCCCTTCTTCAATTTGTCTCAGTACATTGGTTAGAAAGGCCTCATTTACACAGTCAGAAAGCAGTGTTCAGATCTTTTGGCCAATTCTGTGGTACTGGATATCAATTTTCCTTCTCCTGGGCTCATCCAACCTGACTTTACTGACACGGGGCTCATGACCACAATGTTACTGTGTTTAGCAGGGTAACTCACAGAACTCTAAGATGGGAAATAATTTTTTATTTTATTAAAATTGTAATTGAGATAATCTTTAAAAAGAGCCAATTTTCTATATGACTTTTAATTTTTAAAAAATTTTAATAGCATTAACCAAGATTTTGGAGTTATTTTCATATATTGAGAGGAACAGAGAAACTTATTAGCTAAAACACTTTTTATATTGAGACAAGAATTGCAGTAACATGAAAGTATGTCAGAAAGCATATACAAATACTAGTAGAAAGAAAAGATAATGCTTAGAAAAGGTGGGTTTTTTTTCCAAATTTGATCTTATTGTTTCGACTATATTAGAGCACTACAAACTCATATTCTTTAGAATCATTCAATTTGCTGATGCTGGGTGCCTTTCTCACTGCAACTGTGAAGTACATAAAAGTACTGTAATTTCCCACCTACCCCCAACATAAGAAAGACGTGAACTTGGTAATGGGACTGGAGCATCTCCCATATGGAGACAGGACAAGAAAGTTGCGACTCTTCATCCTGGAGAACAGAAGGTTGTGTGGAGACCTCACAGGACCTTCCAGTATCTGAAGGGGCTACAGGGAAGCTGGAGAGGGACTCTGCATCAGGGACTGTAGTGAGAGGACAAGGGGGAATGGCTTTTAGCTAACAGAGGGGAAATTTACTTTAGACAGCAGAGGAAATCCTTGGCTGTGAGGGCAGTGAGGCCCTGGCACAGGCTGCCCAGAGAAGCTGTGGCTGCCCCATTCCTGGAAGTGCTCAAGGCCAGGCTGGATGGGGCTTATAGCAACCTGGGACAGTGGAAGGTGTCCCTGCCCATAGCAAAGGGTGGAATTGGATGAGCTTTAAGGTTCCTTCCAACCCAAGCCATTTGATGTTTGATTAGATAAATAAGTTATAAACCTGTCATGCATCAGGATAGCTGCAAAACTTTACTTTTGAACCATTTCAAATTTAATCTGTCTGATTGTCAGAACTTTGATCAGTAAAAGCACTGTAGTTAGTGCTATCTCAAAATACTTTAAAAAACCTTGCAGAACTTGCAGAGCAGTGGTACAATCACAGAGTTTCCTCTGTCTTCAGAAAAGGCTGCTCACTAGAATTGCAAAAACAGTGAAGAAAAAATTGCTAAAATAAAAGCCACCTTTACAGAACACATTTCCAGAGGCATAGCTTTACTAAGAAATTCAATGCCATGTAAAAAGCAATTCACATTTTATTTTAAATTTTCATAAACTGTACAAAAAAGTTTCATTCTCACCAAAAATAACAGCAATATTTCCAATCTTACTTCTAGACAAACAACAAACTCTTATTTTAATCTTTCCAGAGTCAGTTTACAAATAAACGTCCTATAAGATGGATGGGTTTGCGTCAGAGTTGGGGCAAATAGATTTAAACATTTGTGGAATAAATTTTAAGTTTTTTGTGTCTTTTAGGAATTTAAAAACTCCTGGCATGCCTTTTAAGCCTAAAGAAAAAAGTTTTGTGTCTGACACAAAGGAATGCAAACAGTCATCAAGAGATTAAAGAGGTTGACTCTTCCAACAAAACGTTAAACGTACCCCTGAATCACTGACATTCACTTTACACCGAGACCTGTTCACAGCATGGGGATCATGCAATAGCTGAATCCACTCTCTAAAATGCCACTTAAATATACATCAAAGACTTTCTTTAAAGTTTGGGTTTTAAAAAAAAAATCCTAAGTAACAGAACTGAAATAGATTATACTCTTTTTAATAGTTTGAGTTTCTTTCTTATCCTAATTAATCAGTGACTATGTAACAGCCCCATCAGATCTACAATCATAATGTACTTTTCCACGATGCAATAAAGTAAACGAGCACCTAGTTAAGTCAATCAGATGTAGAAAGCATCTCTGCCAAGAATATGGGCTTGTGTCAGGTATAATTTTTTTTGCCAAACACATTTAGTATGGACTAACAACACATAATTTAGGTCTTTGACCACAGCTTATTCAGCCCAAGGCCTAAAATGAAAACACAATTGCAGTGATTTTTTTAAGATTTAATAAGTTTTTTTCCCCAGCTTTGAAACTGAATTAAGAAGAAGCCGTTTCAACAGATTGGTTAGAGTTTAAAAAGTTAGGCATCATTTGTTACTTCAGAATTGTTTGAAGGAATACAGTCTTGAAATTCCACTTTATCTGGGTAGAGTTTAATGTAAGTATCCACCATCAAATCCAAGTCATGTTTTATGTCAAGGTTTATATTCAGCAAAGCAAGGTTGCTTGACCTTTGTCCTGTCAAGGTGTTTCTCAGGTATGCCTTTAAGCGCTTTCGTCCTGCTCCGTATTTTTCATTCTCCACCTTCATCAATGGAAGTAAGCACAAGACTTTAAGCAATGCATAAACATTAGGGAAAAACTTTATGTCAGGCAAGTGAAGAGCTTCGTAAATAGTAGCTGGAAGTTCAATATCTTTTCCTCTGTGCTTCCACTTGATTCTCCAACAGTGAAGCTCAGCAGAAAGTGTGTCTGGATTGGGCAAGTCATTTTTGAACATGTCAGCATGATGCTCCTCAGACGTATTGAATTTGAGCTGTCCCATGACTGAGGGCACTAATGATAAACATTTAAGAGCTTTTAAATGTTGTTCTGAGAAAATATCTTTTAATTCTTGAATGATATGCTCTATTGTTGGGACACTTAGGATTTCTTTGTAGTAATTTTCTGATGTCATGTCAGGGTCAAAGTTCCCCTGTTGTGCCCTGCGAAATTTTCCTGGGAGTTTAATTTGTACATCCAGTTTTGTAGCCAAATTTGTGGCTTCCTCAAACCAAAATTCATGGTAAACTTCAATATTCTCCATCACTTCATTCAGAGAGTGCAATACTGCTGTTAAGCTGCCAGCTGCAAAGAACACATCTGATGTTTGTCCCTGGAGATTTTTTCCAAACGCTCTTGTAAAAGACAGAACATTCTTCATAATTACAATAGTGACAATGAAATCAAAATCTGTTAGTGCACTTGAAAGTACAAATGCTCGACCAACAATGAAGTTGTTCCACCTGACAGAGAAGTCACTGCTCACAGCATCCAAGCACAGTACCAATGCTTGCAGGAGGTCCACTAATACCTCAAAAGTATCATGCCTGCCTGTCCACTGAGAACGGCAGATCTTCTTCAACTCATTGCCCTTCTCGTCATTGTCCTGAAAAAGAGCAGAAATTGTGTTGTCCAGTTCTACTAGTAATTGTGGAGACTGATTAAAAAGACAGCAAACTTCTTCAATTGTTCCTAATGCAATAGAAACACCAACAACAGGAACAGATTTTGCCAGCCAAACATTTAAGGCACACGAGGAACATAGCGTATACACAGCTTGTGGATACTTTTCCAAGAGTCTTGTAGCCACAACTTTCATTTTAGAAGCAAATCCACTGGAGACAATGTAGGCTTGACCCCGACAGTACTCCATGTTTAGACCCCACTTTTCAGTAATAGTTGCATGGAACTTAACAGCTAAAATTTCAGGATCAGCCTCATATGGTAAAAATCCTATGAATTCTTCTCTTAGATTGTGAGAATCATCAACAAACCTCACCAACACTGGCAAATGTTCCTCTCCTGCTATGTCTACTACTTCATCAGTGACAATAGAAAAGAAGTGGGAGTCTCTTACTTCCCTCAGTGTCTCTTCTCTAACACAGTTTTCACAGATCTCAAGCATTTGTTTCTGCTGAGTTTTCGAACAATACTCAAGGTTGACTGCAGTCATCTCAAATCGTTTCCTCAGAACTTCATCACCACCATTTATTCTGTATTCCAGTAGAGCCTGAAAGTTATCTGAAGTAAAAATACCTTCTGGAAGTTCATCAACATTATGGCCAAACAATGGAATATTTTGTTTACCCATTAAAATCAAAATTTCAAATAATGATTTAAGGTAATCTTTGTTTTCTCTTTCTTCCAGTGTTAAGGGGACAACTTTTTCCTCTTGTTCTTCCCCTCCTTCCTCTGAGACAGTATTTTGCTCATTGTTTTCATTCGATTCTTGAGTTGCCTGTTTCCGTTCAAAAGCATCATCAACTACAAAATGAAAATACTGTAAGTTTCAAAAATAAAACGTAACATTTACTTGCCCATTACAGAGTCCAGACAAGAATATTTCCAGTTTAAAAGTGAATGAGTATTCTGGAAATAATTTAGACTGGCTGGCTGAATCAAGAAGGAACTCAATTATCCTCCTGCTATATATAAACTAAGTTATGAGTCCTGCATTACCTCATCAGCATTAGTAAATAAAGTTATTATCTCAATTATTTTGATCACTTACTCTTTTGCTGCTTCAATGTTCTTATTTCATCTTCACTCTTAAAAAAACAAACAAAAAGAACTTATACTGATGACAATGTCTAACACATGACCTTAAAATATTAACATATCAAGATCAGGAAAAAATACTGTAGATGAGACCAGCTAACATTTGCCAAAAAGTGCTAGAAATTCTAAGACCAGGAGTTTTCTTGAGGTAGTTTATTACAGCCATAACATGTATCTAGAACAGTTGTATTAGGAGGTTCTTCAATATGTATAATTATTAGTGAATAGATTCCATTAAATAGATACTATTGCAATTTGGCAATATACTGCCAGTATACTGAACTATCTTTAACTCCATTTTCAGTCAACAGATGCAACCAAACTCACAAAGAAGTATTTAGAAGCTGTCTGCAATTTTTCAAGTATAAATAGAGATCAGGAGTGGAATTCCTCTTAATTGTCAGTATACTTGTAACCCTGAAGTACACTTTCAGTATACTTTCTCCCCTAAACGACACACAAGACGCAATCCCACAAAAAAAATTTCTCAATCTCGGTTTTATCTGTGGATCATTTTTTCAGAACAGTAAGCTAAAACAAGCATGTCTGAATTGGTTCAGATTTCAGAAGTTAAATGGGTGAACCAAAGATCACAACCAACATGAAGCAAGAATTTTAGGATATCACGCTTCAGTTGTCTTCAGTTGTCACTGTAGTAATAAGGAAAAGAAAACTATAAATTTGATTTGGATGAAAGAATCAGCTCTGGACCAACTTTAATTTTCCAGATTATTTCTTAAAAACTTCCTTAGTAGATAAAATTTTTATAATGCATTTAACTTATAATCAGCAAAAAAGATACAGGAATATGCAGCATAGAAAATACAAACACTCAAGTGGCTAAACATTTTTATTTTACGTTTTCGTGTAAAAGTTTCATATTAACTTACTTGTCATTTTTTCTTTTAATAATAAACCAATAATTTTACATTAAAAACTTACCAGCTCTTTTATCCTTTTCCTATGTCTGCTGTGGGGATTGTTCAAGTGACTTGTAAGATCAAATATAGTTGGCACAGCATTATCCCGTAAAACCGTTCTGTATGGGCTCTGTAAGAAAACAGACATCTCGACTAGGGAATACTTTGAGAAATTTCAGACACTGTGTCCTTTTTTTCCTCCTTCTTTTCTTGTTTATGTTGTTATTCTAAAGCACTTTGACTTTTTGATGTTACCAAAGAGAAAACTAAGCTATGCAGTTTACATTTCAGGGATATTAAAGAACACTACAGAGATACTACAGAAAACTCCAGTCCAAACTACAAATCCTTTTTCCCCCATTATTTTTATATCAAAGACCCTGGATGCAATAATTTTAATTTACTGCAGTATTATGTTTTTGGGGTTTTTTTAAAATAACCTTCCGTATAAAAAGACATACATCAGAAAGGAAACATTTTGTTACTATTGTGTTTTGGGTTTAATTACTTATGTCACAATTTTAGAAACATTTCATTGTGAAAATGTTCAATTACTTCTTTTTGTAGAACTATGAAGTCCACCAAGCACTACTGTGAAAGATCATATTGAGGGAAAATTTATCTGTGAATAAAAAAAAAGAAGAAAAGACTTCTAGATGATCATGTACATGCTCCCAGTTAAAAAAAATATTTAAAGTAAAATATTATATTTGGATATACTGTAAACCTGTATTGCCTATACTGGCTAATTTCTACTAAGTACAAAATTGTAACTGATGTCGTCATTAGATTGAAATACATTTCAAACCAACCCAGTTTCATAGCATTTCCTTTCAGAGTCATAATTATTTCCAATTTTCGTCTGTTTCAGGGATGCTGGCTAATTAGAGACCTCATCATGTGTAATATCACTAGGACTTCAGAGTTTGACCTGCATATTTTAATTACCATTCATAACTAAAAGATGCGATTTGCTTATGTACCAGAGTGAAATTCAGCCTAGAAAATAAACCTGATACAAAGTCCCATGTCCACCCTTTCCTACTCTTATGCAAGCTGTTAAAATCATATTGTTGACAAAAAGAACTGAAAGCTATTACTTCATTAACAGAAGACAGTGCCTTGACTTTAGCTGGATGAAAATGTAATAGGAAATTACAGCTTGGCAGATGTAAAGCGTGTTTAAATATTGTGGCCACAACAGAGTGAAATTTAACCAAATCACACCATGTACACACTTCAGGAACAGGACATTAACAAGTTTAAATAATTAGAGATACGCAACATTACACCAAATAAACTTATATAATATTGTAATCTCTAGTGAAACAAGTGAAAGAAAGAAAGCACTGCAGTGAGGGACAGTGTTCAACAAACACATTAAACTGCCAGGAGCACCACTTTTTCCCTGTCCTTTGATTGTTCATTTTCAATGGCTGAGAGCCTGTGTCGAGCCCCAGAGAATGGCAGTGATACAGTTAAGACTAAGAAATTAATTTTCCTAGGGACGAGTTACCCAGGAGCTGAAAGATTAAAAGGCAGCATTCTGGTGAAAAATGTCAGTCACATTTTGCAAGATGCAGTAAACAAACACTTGTTTTTACTTACGCTTCTGCATATCATAGATGTCTCAAAATGTTTAGCACACAATCTGTAATGCTTGTTGAGCTGATCTGGAGTTTTGTCTTCTAAATCTGCCCTTCGACAGTTCTCTACCCATCTCTGACATCTGCATGTAAGGAGAATTAGATAATCTTAGGATAAAACAAAATCCCTTACAATTTCAAACCATACTCAAAATTGGAGTGCAAGTGAGTGCAAGTAATCTTGATACAAGGTTCATGAAAGTTCTGTACAACTTCCTTTGGAATATCCCATCAAATTTTTGTAAAAACTACTTTTTCTGCTTTTGCTCACCACTCAGCATCACCCCATCAAATTCAGGAATATTTTCCCTTAATTTGTATATTCTTGTCTTTGTCATGCACACACACACACACACAGAGCAGATCGTAGCACAGTTGCTCATGAAACCAAACTATTTCATTCTAAAGAATTTGCACTTAAAAAGAAAAATTTAAAACCAAACAGATGTGCTTATAGTCTAAAGTCATAATGTTTTCTAGGCAGTTTTTAAGATAGCTGTCTTTTCCACCTCCCTTCAAAATATAGTATTCTTCTTATTTATTGTGGTCACTGGGGGAGTTTAGAATAGCCTTATGAAAGTGAAATAATAACAATAGAAAAAAACAATCATTAAACAGACAGTGCTTCCATGAAGAAAGTTCTCCTTAGATATGTATTTTTACATGTATTTACTTTTGCTTTGGTTAGTTCTCCAAGACATACCACAAAGATAAAGAAAATTTTCCTTTACTGACAGGCCTCCATTAAGGTATGCAACTGCAGACTTTTCCCCCTGGTGAGTAAACCACTTGCAGTAATTGATGCAAATGCTGCAGCTTCAACTCCCCCTAATGGGGTATATGTCATCACTCTCTGAGCAACAAAGTTACTTGTTCTGTTGCTAGAAGTTAGAAGAAAGTAATTTCACTATTACTTTTGGCTACAAACATGAAATTATTGTTTATAGCAGTAAGGAGGGAGAAAAAAGCTAGTGATTATTAAAGAAGATAAGAACATAGGCTGTCTTGTCAGATGTTTGAGTGGGTGTCATGGTTTGATGCTGGCACAATGCCAGTGCCCCATGAAAGTACACCTTCCCCAAATGAGTGCTGTGAGATGTGACCAGAAACAAAGCAGAGCAGGCTTGAGTTTAGAAATGAGGGAAAAAACTTTATTAACCTACCATTATAATAAAAGACACACACTGAATCCAGAATGAAAACCCTCCAAAATATTCCTCCTCCCCCCACCCAATTTCCAACAAACACAGTGAGATAAAACTTGGACCCTTAATCAAGTTGCCACCCCTCAAATAATCAATTCTTCACCCATCAGGGGAGAGAGGAGTCTCTCTTGTAGCATAGACCCCCCCCACCCCAGGAAACACAGTTGCGACCTCTTCGTGTTTCCACATCACACACAGCACCGCCCAGAAAAAAGTCTGCCAGTGTGACAATCCTCCTCCCATGTACAGGGCTCTCACCACTGTGCATGGACCAAGACTGTTCATAGGGTTCCTCCTTTAAGGACGCTCAGCCAAGGACCAAAGAACAACAGTTTCTCATTTTGGGATAACAGTCCCCCTCACTTTCTCCTTCCCTGGGGCCGTGAGTCTCGAGAACAGAGATCTTCTTTTTCTCTGAAGACTGAGGGCACCACCACACCCTCCTCATCCTTCTCTGTTCACTCCACTCCTGTCACACTCATGGCATCACTGCAGCAGGTCACTCTCACTCCAGCCCTGGCAGTCACTGCAGCTGGTCACTCTCTTGGCTCCAACCATTGCATCCCCCTAAAAATGCAGTTTCTGTTGCAGGAGAAATTGGTTCAGTCTATGGCTGTACAAGAAAAGTCCAGCCAAGGCCACTCCATCATCTCCTCACACTAGGATTTCTTATTCTAACATCTCAGGTCCCAGACCGTCCCTCTTCTCTTCCAGATCAAGGAAAATTAATGCTTCACAAAGCTTTCATTGTCCAAGAAGGGGTTAAAAGTCTCAAACTCCCAGGACAGCTGCTCAGAACTCCAACTCCCATGGCTGGGAACTGCTCAAATTTGTAGTCACGTAGATTTAAAATAGCCTGGAGTTTAGGAGTAGTACTATGGGATAGCAAGATATTGGAAATAACTCTCACCAACCTCTAGAGTGGTCATCAACAGCGTTTGGCAGAGAATTATATCCAGGATCAGCCTCTTAGAAAATAAATGGTTGGAGACAACTTCACATAAAATAATAAATAATATATAAAACAAAATACAGCTACATGACATACAATCTGGAGATGAAGGATCAACTAAGGTGTTTTCAGTAAAATCTAAATTGGAAGTAAAATAGGAAGGACCATATACTGCCATATACTATTTGCTGTATGTTTTAGGTAACAAAACTGGATACACCATTCTCACATCAAACGAGTAGTGGATGATCAACCATCATGATCATTATGTGATTTTTTATTTGTAATCATTTAAGTATTTGTGCACAGGAATCTATAACTTTGTACTGCACCCTATGGTAATCCTGTTAGCTTTGTTATATTGGAACTTGCAATAATGCTGTACATAAGTGCAGCACTTACAGAATGGGTGCAGAGACTGTAAAGATATAAAAGCCCAGGGATTTCTTGGTTCAGGATCAATTCCCAGAGGCATCAGCTCAAGCTGTTATCATGTTATGATTAAAGTGCCGAAAGGAACCAGACATGTGAGACTCTGCTAAAGAAAACCCAGAACCAAGGGTCAAGGCTGTGAGTGTGGTATGTCCAGGGAGTCACATGGCACTCTGTTTCACTTGGAGCCACATGCCCTGGAGGGGCTTTGCTCACAGCAATTAAAGTCTTGGTCTGCAAAGGGGACTCCCAGCGTGGCTCCTGAATGGTCAGGAAGGAAAGTTTCCTCAATACCACTTAGGCATTGCTCATTAGCTTTTAAGAAGGTTTTCTTCAGTCACAAACTTTACACTTTCAGAGATCTGCTGACATCTCATGAAGTTGAAATGGCATTTTACTGAGTTGCAACTAGAGTATGTATCGCCTCACTACTGGTCAACTGCAGCAGAACACCTTCTCTTTGCTGAAGTATTTTATTCTAAACACTCACACTTACTGTAACTTGAGCCACCATGATGAACATAGCCACAATCACAGATGAGAGTTAAACAAACATATTTTACTGTGAGGATCACTGCCTACACTGCATAAAACTGTAAACCTTTTATGTAGGTAACAGAGGCTACTTACACTAGTTTGATATGAAAAGACAGTTAAATACTGGTGGTTCTTCTCCAAAGGTTAATCTCTGAACCCTTTATCTTCTCAAGAAGCCAAAATGAAAGAAGGTAGTCTTAACAGGTTAGCTCTCACTGACTTCCTAACACCTGAAAGATGAGACTTGGAACGTCTAACTGGAACTGCTTAGCACTGAACTGGCAAAACATTAAAGATAATTACCCAGCTATTATGGAAACACTGAAAACAGTAAGGTAGTAGAAACAATTTACCCAGACTATGCATTTACCATCAATGATTTTTTTTAAAATTAAGATTTATTTTAAAATGTATTCTAACAACTTTATTTTCAGCTTTCCTACTGTAAGCTGCAAAGTGCAAATAACATTTTGCGACAATGTACTTTGCTCACCGTCCCAGTCTGACCTACCAAAGTGAAAGCAAGCAGTACAAGGAACATATTTTCATCTCCATCTGCAGACTGCAGACCAACCCACAGAATAAAACACCCTCAAGTCTGTAAAACTAGAAGATTGCATGGGTTTATTAGCCTCTAAATGCTCTTGGTAAAATAGAATATATTATCAACTTTGGACAGAAAGTTGTAAAATATGAAGGGGGGAACTTCTAGAGAACTTAGAACATCATCTTTGTTACTGACTGTTTTTAAGAGCACAAAGATGCTATGAACAGTTTATGTATGGTTTCTCCTTCCTCCTGCCCATCTTGTGAGACCTCATCTAAAATACTGTATGTCCCAATGTAAAGATGAGAAAGTAGTGGCTGCTCAGCCTGGAGAAGAGAAGGTTGTGCAGAGACCTCACAGTGCCTTCCAGTGTCTGAAAGGGCATTACAAAGACGTAGGAGAGGAACTCTGCATCAGGAACTCTAGTGACAGGACATGGGGAAATGGCTTCAAACTCTAAGAGGGGAAATTTAGGTTAGAGATATGAAGGAAATTTTTTACAGTGAGGGTTTGGAGGCCCTGGCATAGGTAGCCAAGAGAAGCTGAGGCTGCCCCATTCCTGGAAGTGTTCCAAGGGTTGGCTGAGAGCAAGGTGGTCTAATGGAAGATGTACCTGCCCACAGCTTGGAATGAGATGAGCTTTAAGGTTCCTTCCAACCTAAACCATACTAGAGTTTATAAAATAGAGTTTTAAAAAAATTAACCTTTTAAATGTAATCATTTAGTTGCACACCTTTAACTACATCTCCACACTGCTACCATGGAACACTCTCATTCAAAATGTCCTTCCATTAAAGAAAATTATAAACTGAAGAGGTTATATTCTTCATACAGTAAACTGTCATCTACTGATTAATTCTGTACAGCTTGATGTGACTCACATTTTACAGCATGGACCTCTTACAAATTAACACTGAAGCTGCTCAGGCAGTGCCAATTTTCTTCAATTCCACACAAACTGCAGACATTCCTTTGTGTGAGATGCTAAGGGTCTCTGTGACATGTGACAGCACAGATGGTAGAAAGAGACAACACTAAGAGCAAATCATGAAAATGAAAGAGTAAGAGTAGGTAAGCAAACACTTTGATTTCTGTTCTTATTAAAACAAAAGCATATGGAATATGGATTGTATTATAATACCTTGCATGCACTAGACATCAAGGGGTCTGGATAGCCTTTACAGCAAGTAATTGCATTCATCCAGGAGAACTTCATAACATATCCAAAATCACAACTTTAGAGAGCAGCTACTACCTATGTAAGCTTTTTTTATCTTCATTTGAAATTGCCTGGAGGGTTTGTTTCCTTAGAAAATACTACATATGCATAATTCCCATGGGGTTTTGATTTTTCCAAAAATCAGGTCAAGCAGCTTCAAGGAAGGAAGGAAGTGAATATCATGTATAAATCATGAAAAGACCAGCCTTAACTATCGACTGTTAGAAAAGAGGTAACTGGTATTGCTCTATGCCTATGCACCTTTCAATATTGTGAGCATCATGTTAAATCAAGTGATTTTAAGAGTGCTATCTTGATTTAAAGGTGAACCTTTAATGGTGGTTTCTGTGTCTAAGCACATTATTTATTTTTCATAGTATTTTCCACTGTCACTCACACACTTTTTGCTTTACCAGTACACCACCCCTACTTTTCACCCACTGGGAATTTCTCCCATCACCTCTACTGTTGCTCATGATGCTTTGCCACCATCCCAGTGAAACAGAGTACAATTTAACAGAGTAGAAAATCCATCTGGATTTAAGTAAAGTGTGCTGCGTAGTGGTTTGCTAACATAAATGAAATATACTGTTTAGTCTGTTAACTCTGCTGTGCTAGTAAAACTGTCCCAGCCAAAAAGAAAAGAATGTAATCTCCAAGGTAAAGAGATAAGAAGGGCCCCTTGAACTCCAAAACTAAGAAAAGAAGTCTGCAAAAATAGACAAAAAAATTAGAGAGTTCTCTGTACAAAGGACCAACTGTAAATTGTAACTCGAAATCAACAGCATAAATATGCATGCACCTATTGTAAGATTCTATGTATACATAAATTAGTGCAAGATAATAAAAAATATCGAGAATCCCCAAGGGACGCACATGCCTTTTAAAGGAAAATCCCTGCTACAAGGGAAATCCCTGCTACAAGGGAAATCCCAGTGTGCGTCCAGCGCTAAAAATAAAAATTACCGTTCCCTACAAATATTTATTAAAACTGTAAGGTTTTGCTTGTGTCACAATCCTGTGACAGCTCCCTCCCGTCGCAGGAGTGTCCCACATCGCCTAAGGCACAGAGCAGGACTGACGGATCTTCACTGCTTGATCCAGCGCGGGCCCCCACAGTGCAGGGCTGCCCTACATGAGCCTATGGCTCCGGCACCCCACATCCCTCACACACATCCCACTGCACAGCCTCACCCCGCCCCGCTCTCGGCCGGGCTCCCGCCCCCGCCGCTCCGCCGAGGGGCGGCAGCCGCAGCCGCGGCGGTACCGGCGCAGGCGCAGCCGCCTCCCGCCGCCGCAGCCCGCGGGGTCCCGCCCCGCCCCGCCCGGGACAGCGCGGCCTCCGCCGGCACCGCCGCCGCTCCGGGCGCCCTCGGGTAAGGAGGGCGGCTGGCGAGGCAGAGCGGGCAGGGGGAAGGCAGCCAGCTCTCCATCCAGCACGGTGTATCCTCACATAGGCAGCGCTGTGGCGGGGCCTGAGGGAGAGAGGCGGGCGCCCCTCCCTCAGCCCGCCCCTCCCTCGGTGGTCTCACCTGGCCGGATCGCGGGGGAAGCGGAAGAAGGCCAGGTCGGACTGGGTGCTCTTGCGGGTGCAGTTCGGCGCCGCGCAGAAGTTCGGCATGGTTCCCCCGGCCGGCGCCGCTGCCCCTTTAAATCCCCGGGCCGGCGGGAGGGGGGCGGGGGGGGAGGGTGCGTGTGTGGGGTGGAGGAGGAGGAGGTGGCGGCGGCGGCCGGAGGGGAGGCCGGGCGGGAAGCGGCTCCACAGTGCTGTGAGCGGCCGGGAGGATTCAGCGCCGCACTCCGCCGGGCCGGGGCCGCCTCCTTCCCACACTGCACCGCGCGCGGCCGCGGCGGGCACGGCCCCGCGCGTGCGCGTGGGGAGCGGAGACGGCGGGGGCGCGCATGCGCGGGGGGCCGGGTCTGCGTGTGGGTTGTGTGTTTGTGTGTGTGTGTGTGTGTGTGTGTGTTTGTGTGTGTGTTTGTGTGTCCATTACGTGCGTGTTACCCCGTGCGTGTGTCTGTGTCTGTGTGTGTGTGTCCATTACATGCGTGTTACCCCATGTGTTTGTGTGGGTATGTGCTAAGCACGTGTGTCCATTACATGCGTGTTACCCTGTGTGTGTGTCCATTACATGCCTGTTATCCTGTGTGTGTGTGTGTGTGTGTGTCCATTACGTGTGTGTTACCCCGTGTGTGTGTGTGTGTGTCTGTCTGTCTATTACGTGCGTGTTACCCCGTGTGCGTGTATGTATGTATGTATGTATGTGTGTTAAGCACATGTGTCAATTACGTTGTGTGTGTATGTATGTGTGTTAAGCGCCTGTGTCCATTACGTGTGTGTTACACTGTGTGTGTGTGTGCGCACTAAGAACATGTGTCCATTATGTGTGTGTTACCCCGTGTGTGTGTTTGTGTGGGTATGTGCTAAGCATGTGTGTCCATTACATGCGTGTTACCCTGTGTGTGTGTGTCCATTACATGCCTGTTATCCTGTGTGTGTGTGTCCATTACGTGTGTGTTACCCCGTGTGTGTGTGTGTGTGTGTGTCTGTCTGTCTGTTACGTGCGTGTTACCCCGTGTGCGTGTATGTATGTATGTATGTGTGTTAAGCACTTGTGTCAATTACGTGTGTGTGTATGTATGTGTGTTAATCACCTGTGTCCATTACGTGTGTGTTACGCTGTGTGTGAGTGTGTGTCTGCACTAAGCACATGTGTCCATTATGTGCGTGTTACCCCGTGTGTGTGTTTGTGTCTGTGTGTGCTAAGCACGTGTCCATTACATGTGTGTTACCCTCTGTGTGTGTCCATTACATGCCTGTTATCCTGTGTGTGTGTGTGTCCATTACATGTGTGCTGCCCTGTGTGTGTTAAGCACGTGTGTCCATTACATGTGTGTTACCCTCTGTGTGTGTGTCCATTACATGCCTGTTATCCTGTGTGTGTGTGTGTGTCCATTACATGTGTGCTACCCCGTGTGTGTGTCAAGCACGTGTGTGTGTCCATTACCCCCTGTGTGTTGCACATGTGTCCATTACGTGTGTGTTGCCCCGTGTGCGTGTGTGTGCTAAGCATGTGTGCCCATTACGTGCGTGGCTGTGTTACACCGTGTGTGTTTCACCGTGTTACGCCGTTCCTCTTACAGCCTGTGTGTGTTTTATGGCATGTATGTATTTGTTACACCATGCATGCAACGTACACAACATGTGTGTGTTACAGCACACGTGTGTTGCACCATGCATGTGATGCCACGGGCTCGTGTGTGATGCCAAGTGTGTGTGCACATGGTACAGCGTGCATGTGTTACACCATGGCCACCCCAAAACCCAGCTTTTTTTTTTTTCTGATCATTTGTGGCTAAATTTCCCTTAGTTTCCCTCTCTGAGGAAACTCACAGAGGGGTGAAAGGAGTGGAGCAGGGCAGGGCTCAAGTGCCTTCGCCTGGAGCTCCATGTTTATATATGCTACACTATATATAAAAACAGGCATGGGATGGACATCGAGTTCATAATGGTGTTCTCTTATTTTCTTTTGTTTGGCTCTAGGAGGATGCTGTTACTCTGCAGCCTGATGGATAATCCCACACAGAATCACTGAATCAATTAGGTTGGAAAAGACTTCTGCAATCACTGAGTCCAGCCTATGACGGATCATAAACATCTCCAGGGATGATGACTCTACCACCTCCCTTTGCAGACCCTTCCAATATCTAATCACCCTTTCTGTGAAAAAAATTCCTCCTGATGTACAATCTAAACCTTCCCTGGCACAGCTTAAGACCCTGTCTTCTCATCCTGTTGCTGGTTGCTTGGGAGAAGAGGTTAATCCCCACCTGGCTAAAACTCCTTTCAGGTAGTCAAAGAAGTAATGGTAAAAGCCACAAGCTTTTTAAGTAATGAAATAATTAGATAGAGGTTGTACTGGTCAGAAGCCATTATTAAGTAAAAATAAAATAAAGCTTAGGAAAAAAAACAGGATACAGAAAACTGGATGGTAGGAAGTAGGTAAGAGCTCCCTCACCAAATATATCCTGTTTAAAAGCAGGTGGAGCACTGACTAACTTTCTAACAGTTTCTAACATTACACATATACACATAATATTCATTGTAATATTTGCAAAAAGCCAATAATAAAATATGCATTTTTCACAAATATTATATGTGTAATGTTAGAAAGTTATGCTGTATTAATTCTCTTAAGTAGTGTGTTAAATACAGTTTTAGGTTCCAACATAATGTTAAAATAGAGACTATGTATGTGGGGGGAGTTTTTTATTTTAGGGATGAGATACTCGCTTCAAGGAACATCTAAATCTTCCAGAGGAGAGGAATTTATGGTTTTCTTATCAGAAGAAGCTAATTTCTTCAGGCCTTGCTCAGACTCGAAAACGCCTTGGGGATTAAAAGAAACAGTTGACATACAAGAGACAGAGTTCTTGTTTTAAATAGAATGTGTGTATAACCATGAAGGATATATGAATATGCAACAGGCTATTGCTTTTAAAGTTATTCCTTTGTTCACAAGGGATGCTTTTCATGACTTAGTGTCCAAGAGCATCCAGACTTCCATAATTCTTTGCTTTTTATTGTCTTGTAATTGTCCTAACTCTAAACTTTATTACTCTAATTGTATTATTAATTTTATAACCATTTTATGATTATTAAACTTTTAAAATTTTAAAAACCAAGTGATTGGCGTTTTTCCACAATATTCATTGTAACATTTGTGAAAAGCCAATCATAAAACATACATTTTTCAGAGAAATCTTCAGGAAAACAAATTATAATGGCTGTAACATCCAAACCAGCAGCCAGTCTCTGACCCTGGCGGTGCTGGGACTGCTGTACCCGGGGGAACAGAGGCACCTCGGAGCGGCTGTAGGTGCGGGATTTATTTCCTTATTGTTCCCTACAGGCGGTTCGCTACAGCCGCCGCGTCCGCTTTAAGTTAGAAAACTGCTGACAGCCAAATGGCGTTTGCACTACGGGAGTGATGTTCTCCCCTGTCACATTTTGTTTTAGGAGCGGTGGCCAGCTGTTAATTCCTACAATTCTGGGGTACGCGGCCAGCTGTTAATTCCTACAGTTCTGCTTTCGAACCTTGGCAACCCAGGCAGACAACGCGCAACGTGTTTTGTCCCCTCCGGCTGCCCGTATCCGCCGAGCCACGGTGGGCGCAGCTTCCCACGCGTCAAGAAACACCGACAGAACTATCATTCCCAGCATGCTCCTTGACGCCGCGCATGCGCACTGCCCACTCGAGCGCTCATCTTGGCAGCAGTTTCTTCCAGCTCCTCACGGCTGAAGGGCGGCACGAACTACAATTCCTAGCGTGCCCCGCGGCGCCCGCGCGTGCGCAGCGCTCTCGTCCGCCATCTTGGCCCGAGTAAACGCCACCGCCGCCGCCGCCGCCACCAAACAAACCCGAGGCCGGCGCTGGCGGACGGCGGGGGGCGGCTGCCGCGGAGCCTTCGATGTACTGGGCACGGCCGGGCAGGTGGGTCCTGCTCCCCGCCTCAGTGAGAGGGGCAGCTCCGTTTCCGGGACGGCGGGGACCCGCCGCCCCCTTACGGGCCCAGCGCAGCGCCCCGGGCCCCGCATCGCGCTGCTCGCCGGCGCGGCCGATGCGGGGAAGCAGCCGCCGCCCGTTCCCTCTCCCTCTCTCTCTCTTTCCCCAGTCCCGGCAGGGAACGCCTCTGGCTCCGGGAAGTCCCCGGGAAGGGCGGGCGGGGAGTGCCCGGGTGGCGGCTGCCTCTGGGCGCCCTTGTGGGAGACCCTCCCCCCATGCAGCCCCGAGGGGCTGGAAGCTGCGGCGGCGTCAGGGCTTTTGTTCCTTCCACCTTTCCCACCTTTCCCCACCCCCGCTGCCCGCCACAAGCCCCGCTTGCCCAACTCGCCTCCGGCTGCTCTTTTTTCCTTTATTATCCTCGCCGCATCGGGGACATGCGCCCTCTCTCCCCGCCACCCACGGAATCTCTCCGCGTTGAGATAGAGGTGTTCTCGTATTTGGCTTTTTTTTTGGGGGGGGGGGCTGGTGTTGGTATGTGGAGAGCAAATTTTCACACCCGATGTTTTTGCTGTCCTGTCATAGAATATAGGCTGGCGCAAAACGCATTCTCCGGGGGGAAGGGGAGCGTGCGGTTCGCCGGAAGAATTCTTTTAATGAGTACTCTGCATAGAGAGAGGGAGGAGACTTAAACATCATTTCGGAGAGCGTTTCAGCCTGAAAAAAATAGGCTTCAGAAGGGGATAGACACTCTGTAAAAAGGATTGGGTGATGCATTTGATCTAGAGAGTATAGGAAGTCCATGCACTTGTGAAACTACCGAATTCCTTCATGCCACTGAAAAGATTGGGGCGGGAATGGGAGCGAATATGTCGGTGGAGTTGTGAGCAGGCTGAGGAGTTTGCATTAATCAGCTTGGGAAATCACTAAATTATGGGCTTGAGCGTTTATATTCGTTTTCCAGCGAGGCTGAGCTCTGTGGCAGCACAGACACAAGGGAAGGATGCCTGTGGTGTGGCCTACTCTTCTGGACCTCAGCAGGGATGAGTGCAAGAGGATCCTTCGCAAACTGGGTACAGTAAGATACAATTTGTGGATCTGTATTTTGCCCTTTTAAGATTTGCTTTCATGCTGCTTGCATGAAATATTTTAAAATGTCTGCAGGCAACTGCAAGTAATTTCCTGCGTTTTTCATGTGTCATTGGTTTGACAGCACTGGCTTAAAGTTATGTTTGGCTGACACTCTCAGCCCTAGCAATATGAGTAGAGAAGAATTGTTTTGATTTGGTAGAATCTCTCTTGGATGTCCTAGTTGCCGTGTTGCAGGGCTGTGTTTTTCTGTCACTATTAACATACAGCAAATTTTTTTCTGTAAAAAGAGAACCTTTGGAGTTGTTTTCTTTTTTTTTTTCTGTTTTGTTGTGATTTTGGTCCCCCCCCCTCCCCTCAATTCTGTATTAGACACCTTTTTGTACACCAAAAAAAACATAGTGAAATCCTGGTTTAACTGTCATTGCAGGGATGAATCAAGTATTGAAGATATTATTGTGAAGAAATAAAATAAAACAGGATTTAAAAAAATGCTGTTAGTGATTTGCAGTTACACAGGTTGTCAGGCAAGTGGGAAGATGATGTCCTCACTCAACTGCCATAACCACACTAGTCTTTTTCATTGTTTCAAATGTAGCTCAGTATTTGAGGCCCCTGCCCAAGGGATAGACACTGGAAGGTATTTCTGTGCTGTGTCCTTGTAGATCTAAGTATATGAGGAGAGCTGCTTCTGTGTTTTGGAAAGTAATAAAAACATTTGCTCTTTACTCGCTTACTTGTTTTTGACTACTGCAGGGGAGAGAATCCTTAGTTAAACTTTTGATCTGATCCAGCACAGTTGGTTTTGAGTTCTTATGGCTGAATTTGTGAAATTAAAGGTTTGGGGTTTTGCCAGTTAAATTATACTAGATGGGAAAAGAAAAAAGCTTTATATTTTTGAGAGTTTCTTCTGAGGACCATAATCTAGGAGATGATGTCAAGAAGAAAGTTGAGGCTCCCTCTAACTTCCTGTGACTGTCAAGTGACAGCTTTTCTTGTTCTCATTTTGTTTTGACTGCTAAGACACGGTGTGCTGTGTTTGTTAACTGTCCCAAGGTGGAGCTATCCACTTTATTTTTTGAGAGCTGAGAATTTATCTTCCCTCCCTTTTCCCTTTTTATTTCATTCCTTGGGAATATGAGATATGCATGCTGTTGAAACAGTGATGCAGATGGTGCACACAACATTGCAACAAGCTGTACTATATGTTAAGATGACAACCCTAAGTCTTGAGCAAGGCTCAAGAAGTACAGAAACTAGGAGAAAGTGTAGAGTACCAAAAGCTTTTGACCAGATATGTGCTACTGAGTTTCATTAACGCAGCTGTGCTGGCTGGAATCCTGGAAAAACAAAAAAACTTTCACCCGAGCTAACAGTGGTGTGCTGGCAGAACCTTGCTAGTGCAGCTGAGCCAAACAGAACTGCAGCTACACCTCGTTCAATGACATAAACTAGGCTGACAGGAAGGAAAAAAAAATTCAAAAAGAATTATTTTTGGTTTGCTGGCATGAGCTGTGTCCCGACAAGGGGGCACTGCCAGCATGGTAAGGCTGAGGCACTGCCTCTATGAGCTGAGAGGAGACACACCACGGGACTGGAAGCTGAAGGAGCACAGGCAGTGGGAACAATTGCTGTGTGGCTGTCACATGCAGCAAGAGCCATCTACTTTAGAGAATCCTGCTTTTCCAGCTCACAGCCTGACATGTAATTTGGCTAACAGTACACCAGTAGTGGGAGTACTCTGTGAGGAGTGAAGCAGGGGTGTAGGTGAGGCTCAAATGCATCTAGAAGTATGCAGGACCTGGTGTTGATTGTGGTTTATTACTGAACGAGGTGATGATCCCAGCATCTAACACTAGCAATAATGATATTTACTTGCCAAACTCATTTTAGCTTTTTCATGTCTTTTGTGTTGCTATATAATCACAAAGGGGAGGAAGTTACAGCTGTTTTGTTATCCTTACTAGCTTCCAAAAGACCAGAATGTGCATTTTTACAGCTATAGTATAAAGGCTCTTTATTTAAAATGCAAAAGGAAAAAAAAAGTTTAGCCTTGATAAATAATTCCATGGTTGCATCTGAGAATTACTTTAAGTTGTTAACAGAGGAAAATAAATAGTACTGTAAATATTGTAACATGATTGTCTAAATAAATGTTGATATTAGTAATAACCATTGCATTAATTAGTGAATGTTTTATAACTGAAGCTGTAAACGCTTATGTAGGTCACTCAGCATGCCTGTGCAGGCTGCATAGTTAACCAAAATTACTCTGCTTTTTGTTTTATCTACTTAATCACGACAGGAGAGCAGAATTTCTTTTCAGTATAATTCCTTGATTTAATTTATAAATTGGCTCTTTGGAATCTTAAACAGAAAGCTTTTCAGAAAAGCATCAGTCTTTTCTTTTGCAGCGAACTTCAGCAATGTTGGGTTTTAGCCTGCACTTTTTATTCTTGGTTTTGGGTAACCAGGATCTGTTGTGGGGTTGTTTGGGTTGGCTGCTGAAATGGAGGTGTCAAATGAAAGGCACCTGTGTCAGGATCAAGAGAATTTTTGTTTTGGGTTTCCCTAAACAGTGTGAAGCTGAGAATAGCAAGTCATTCTTTGCCAAATTAGCAGGCTTCATTATTTGCATTAGATGTATCTTCACCCTGTCTAGTATGACAACATTCAAAAATATCAGTAGCTTTTTACTTTCAAATTTTTTTAAGTGCTGGTGGCGTGGCATCTCAGTCACCTGGAATTACACACTTCTAGTAAATCAGTGTTGTATTTTTGTGAGTTAGTCTTTGTGGTAGTTCTGTGTTTAAGAATAGCTGGATTGTTTATTTTGTGTTGAGCAGGTTTAATTCACATTGTCTTGCATTTCTTTCAGATTCAAGCAATTGTACCATAGCAAGTAAATAGGCATAAAAGATTATGATCATATTTAACAAACTAGAGCTGATGTCGTCCATGCTGATTAGGGAAAGGCATTCCAAGAAAACCAGTTGCTCTTTTGATAGTGTATTTCTTTTCTAAGCCAAGCTTTTCCATAGAACTCGTTATAATGATATGTGTGAAGAGAATTCTGAACTACTCTCCAAACAGTTTCTTCAAGCTTTTTGGCAGAATTGTCAGGTCAGAGAGAGCTTGACACATTCATCTGGGTTTGTAAACTGGATAATCCTCTGTGATGAGTCAATTGTTTCATAGAAATGTTTTATGGGGCAGAGTAATTGACTGAGAGAGTTCCAAATCATCAATCTCTTTTGAAATAGCACTAAATAATTGAAAGACATGTTACTTTTAATGATTTTGAAAATTATTAGAATAACCTCAATAATATAGAAAACAACATTTTCCCCCCCTTTGTTGTGAGCATTAAATAGAAATATTATTCACTCTAATTCTTCAGAACTGGAGGCCTATGCAGGTGTCATCAGTGCCTTACGTGCACAGGGAGACCTTACAAAAGAGAAGAAGGATCTTCTTGGAGAACTCTCTAAAGTGCTTAGGTAACCCTGATCTTTTCAAACTAAGAACTGTCATCTTTTTTCTTTTAAGGTGTTACATGCTTTTTCTTTCACCAGGATCACAACATAAATCTGAATTTGGAGAAGTAATTCTCCATGTTGCCGAGGTTTCATTCCTGTTCTCCTTGGAGTTCTTAATAAGGAAAACAAGCATTCTTCAGTGGTAGAAGCATTACTAGTTTGTTGGTACTTTTTGGGATACTGAATGTTAAAAGGGTTACAGTCAGGTCATGACTGTACACTGGCTTGTGGTTTTGTCAAGGTAAAACACCAAGGTTTTGAACCCAAGGTACCTCAAGAAAGAATGCTGTGTGGCCTGTGTGAACTTTTCTGCCATATCATTTAAATGTATTGAACTCATTACGAGGTTGGATTCTAGCTGTTTTTCAAGGATACCCTGTGAACAGTAATGTTCTTTTCATTCTTCAGTAATATTTTTGAGAAATAATACAATTCATTCTCTGTGACAACAAGGGTTAAGTGATAGTCTCTTAAATGTAAAGTCATGTTCCCTTTCTTCTCTTAGATAAATTATTCATAAGTTTAATTTTAGCTGGAATTTTTAGATGAACATTTGTGTCTTCCTCTGATTAAAATATATTGCTTTATTGTTTTTTAATAGTATTTCAACAGAGCGACATCGTGCTGAAGTTCGGAGAGCAGTAAATGATGAACGACTAACAACGATTGCACACAAGTAAGTTCCAAGTAATTTTGTCACTGATATCCAAGAGTACCTTTGGGAAATCCATTATGCCTTAACTGAATGGTAGAATTTTGAGGATTGATGGTGGTTTAAAGAACCAGTAGTTAAAACACTCTATGGATGAAGGAATTACTGTATTAGATATACAGGGACCTAGAAACAGTTATTTAGTACCATTACATTTTGGATCCAAGGCTATCCCATTCACTGTACAAGTATCATGTAAGAAACAGACCATTCTGTAAGATAGACCAGAATAAACAGAGAATTGAGAAAATAGAAATGCTCCTAAGTAGGATGAACATGTTTGCTTTTGTTTGTTTTGCTTTTGGTTTTATTTTAATCAGTTTGGAAAGGCTGTATTAAGAGGAAAGAGAAAACTACATAGCAGAGATAAAGAGAGGGAAAGAGGTGGCAGATTAGTGGAAAACAGTGTATCAGCATAGAAAGGAAAAAATGGTCAGAGTAGAAAAAGCTGCAGCAAGCCGATGACATCAGTGTCCACCACTTTCAGTGATGCAGCTGCTGTGCTGGCATCAGCTGGGCTGGTTCCTCCTTGTATTTGCTTTCACAAGCTCCATATGATTATGAAAGGTGGAGGAGCAGTAGACCAAGTGGTTATATATTTTTGATAATTACTTAATAGTCTTACTGTGGAGCTGCATTGTAGGTGACTGTATTTTTTTTCTTATTCTGTGTTGCAGCTGTTGACTTTTTTTTTTTTTTTTTACTCTTGTAGCTTTAATGTTGTGAGGAGGAAGGAAAGGAAGTAATATGAATAGCAAGACACTTGGAGTTAGCAATTGTTTGATCCAAGTCTAGGTAAAATCAGCCTACTGGTTTAGTGCTGTAGAAAGAATTTTAAGTTTTAATTTTCAAGTTTAAAGATTTAGAAGTATGCTGTTCACCAAACAAAACCCACTGAAAAGCATGTAGTTGTCAAATCAGGATTCTTTTCCTGAATCAAGTTTTCCTTTCAAGTAGTACTTCTAGTCTTAGGATTTTGCAGAACATGAATAGTTTGTCCTGAGGTGTTGCACTTCAATGAAATATTATAATCCAGATAAAGGTGCAGTTTTGAAGTGCTGTTTTTCTTTATTTTTCCTATGGTGGTTCCTTATGAGTGACGGTTGGTAATATAGTATTTGACTTACATAATTCTCTTAATTCATTAGGAAAGCCTACTTTGCTAGCTTTTGTACCCTTTATTTTTTGTTTTTAAAATGTATCTTATGTAGCTCTTTTTATACAATATGCATATGTATGAGGAATGCTGAAGCATATCAAGATTTAAGAACAGAGCAGATATACTCTGCATTTAACAGAATACTTTGTAGTACCTCTTGTTGCAGCTTGCTGGAAATATTTCATGTGAGAAGTTGTTTTTAGAATATATTAATACATTAAATGGGTTGATTTGCTTAAAAACATTACAACATTGAAAAATAATTTGCCATTTTGGTTTTGCTGGTTTGACAAATGACTCATATAAAACAGTCAAAAGTATTTCTCCATCTAGATAACAGTGTTTTTATGAAACATTCTAGTGTGAGTGTAAGTTCTAAGGTTAAGAGCAAACTAGAGCAGAAGACACCTTTCTGTTTAGAAAGATGCTTAGGGAGTATTTAAATAATCTCATGTTCTGTCACCTTGTTTGGGACTATTTTAATAAGCATCAGAAGCTCTTCAGGTAAAACAAAACTTGCCTTTGAAGCTGAGAGTTTTTCCCTGTAACGTAGTCCATTTCAATTGTCTTTTATGATATCTGTTTGGTTTCTTGGTATTTTCGTAATCCAGAAGTAGGGAGCACAGCAACTGTACCTGAATAGTAGGTAGAGTAGTGGAGGGTTTGAGTATGGCATTCACACACCTCTGGCCCTTGAACAGCTCTGTAAAACAAAACAACAAAAGAAGAGTCAACTCTTCAATTTAAAATGGGAGGGTTTTTATATCAGGTGACAAAAATGCAAGGGCTTTCATCAAAGAAAGTTGAGTATTAGTGCTCTAGTATGCCTTAAACTGCCTTTTAGACTTGCACTATTGCAAAAATATACTCAAATAGGATACTGAGTATTTTGAAACTCATCAAAATGCTTACAGAACATGCATTTCTGTTTAGTATGTCTGGGCCCAACAGCTCTTCCGAGTGGTCCATAGAAGGGCGTCGACTGGTGCCGCTGATGCCACGGCTTGTTCCACAAACAGCTTTCACTGTGACCGCGAATGCTGTTGCCAATGCAGCCATTCAGCACAACGCCTCTCTTCCAGTTCCTGCAGAAACTGGAAACAAAGAAGGTGAGAGAAAGATAGGATTCTGCTGCAATCTATGGGAATGTGAAAGCAACGTTGCAATAGAAACTGGTGTCTTAGATTTTAAGTGTTAAATATTAAAGATAATTTTTTGAGGCCAGGTTGGACGGGGCTTGGAGCAACCCAGTCTAGTGGAAGGTGTCCCTGGTGATGGCAGGGTGTTGGAACTAGGTGAGCTTTAAAGTTCCTTCCAACCCAAACCATTCTGTGAACCTATTAAAAAAAATCCAAACTTTCTTACCAAACATTATTCACAGAAATATAAAATACCCCTTTTTAAAATATACCTTTGTGGTATCTGCAGCATTAATCTAACTGCTTTGTGTTACTGACACTCTAGCAACTGAAATATAAAAAGAACCCAGTTTGTCAGGAAATGACATTCACTGATTAATTTCTTCAGCTCTGTAAGCTTTAAAAACTTGAACTAATGGCTAGATTTTGTAAAGTTTTATAAGTGGTGAAAGCTGCTTCAGAATGTTTTGTTTTAAGAATGCAAGTAGATTTTGGTGAAAATCAAGAAAATACCTCTGGGTTTTTTTCTTCAGGTTAAATGTACTATAGGAACAAGTATAAAGGTTGCTTTCTGCTTTCCCTATGCTTTTTAAATAATGGTAGTACACATTCCAACTAGCTTGGCTCAGCAGGCTTGAATTAGGCTTCATACAACTGGAGAACATATAGCACTTCTTGAAACAAGCTGTTTTATCCTGGTTTTGTGAGAAGTACTGTATCATTGTGTTATTACTTAAAAGCAGTGGTTTAAAAAAGCTGATCAGCACAATCAGTTTTTCACTACTGAAAGAATATTTTGGTTTTTTCAACTGATGTACTGTTGAGGCAATAATACTTTTCTATCGATTACTAGTCTAGATGTGATCACTTACAGAAAAGCCAAAAGATCAACATATTGAGTTAATGCTAAAATTAAAATAAATTATAAAGTAAAACAAAGATTAATACAAAAAATTCACATTGGCAGCACAGATTATTGGGGATGGGAGGATGGGAGTTTAGATTTTTTTGTTGTCTTTGAAGACCATTAATCTCATGGCCATGCTTAGCTCAAACTGGGGAGTATTCCGCAGTAACAGGACTGCAGAGGTGCAGAGATAATGACCCAGTAAGTCTTTGGGTTCCATTTCAGTTGTAAAAATAGTGATAGAATAATGGGATTCTGCACTTCAGTTATATGGAAGGTGTCTTTTCTCCTCTTCAGTGGTGGTTTGCTATTCCTACACAAGTACCACTTCAACCCCAACATCTACCCCTGTTCCAAGTGGCAGTGTAGCAACAGTGAAGTCCCCCAGACCTGCCAGTCCGGCCTCCAATGTAGTCGTCTTGCCAAGTGGAAGTACTGTTTACGTCAAAAGTAAGTGACACTAGCAACTAATTAACAAAAGGGAAAGAAAGGGAGAACATGGCTGAAGCATAGGCAGCACTAAACACCTCAACGCTGGTCAAGTCATTTAAGGCCTTTGTGCCTTCATTTCGTCTAGAGAATGAGTTTATTACTTCCTTTTTTCAGATAGATAGTGTTCAGGATAAATCCACTCACTTCAAAATCCTGCAAGGAGCACTAAAACTATAAGGACAACAAGTGAAAAATATTTTGAAAATTAAATATAGACATTTCTGTATACCAGTGAACTTCTGATCCATCTTTTTGGGAACTAATGCATAGTAGTCACTTAGTTGAATTAGAAAAGGTCCCTCTTCTCCACTTTCACAGTTGACATAGAATTTTTTTATTTTTGGATGCAGTTTGGCAGGGGTTTATGCATATGTACTATGTCTGGCCATTTTGTGATTTACCTGGAAGTCATTCTTAGTGAAGCTTGTGTTCCTTGGCAACTGTGAAAACTTCATACTAATTCCTAACAGAGACCCATCTTCATGTAATTAAATCTGGAAATCCAGGACATAGAATCTAGAAACTGACTTTTTTCTTGAGAGAGTGTATGTGTCCCCATCTTTGTTTAGCTAGGAAGTCAGCTAGTTCTAAAAGCAGATTATGTTCTCATATATATGCCCTCATCATGGGTAGTTTTATTTTACTATTGAAATGTTTTCTTCGGTTCTTATTTGATTCTATCAAAACAACTAGTAAAGATTAATAGTAGATAAATGCTATTTACAAGTAGATAAATGCTATTTTTATGCTTGCTGTGTATACCTTAAATATTAAAAAAAATATTTAATTATTAAAAATTATTATCTTTATGCTATATGTGTCCATCTGTAGAAGCTTCTGGCTAATTAGAAATTACACTTAGTACATAAATACTTGCAAAAAAACATTGTTAATGGCTCTGTCAACTCATGAAACCCATTACATTGAGGTTTTTAATTTTTCTGATATATGCACTAATCACTTGGGTTTAGTTTGAAGATTCAGGGGAAAACATTCTTAATATCTTAAAATTTTAATGTAGATTTTATTGAATTACTGCATGGTAACGAGTATCAAACAAGTCTAGACACATGATACAGGGATGTTCATTTTCATTGGCTGTCCCTAGATTTAATTTTTTTTCCCTACTTCTTGTGCTTCATTTTGTTGTTATTGTTTTTATTGACTTTTTTTTTAAGGAATTGTGTGTCTTTCAAAGTATGTTACGTCGGTCACATTGATTTTAACAAACCTGCTTAGGGGCAGATTTGGGAGATCTGAGTTACAGTCAGGACTTTGCCACTGGTCTGTGGTGTAACCTCTTTTAAGTCACAGTCTGATTGAGCCATTAACCTTTCCATGGCTCTGCTTCCTTACTTACCAAGTGTAACAGTCAAAGCTGTATTGCCTTTTAACTAAATGTCTGTGGAAAACTTTGTACAGCAATTTCTGACATGAAATCATAAGAATAATATTCTTGCAAAACTCCAGCCATGAAAACAGGAGAAGTGAGCTGTCCTTAACATAAAATAATGCTCTGCTAGTTTAATGTTACTTTCTTATGGCTTGGTTGATGGGTTTTTTTGTGCATAAGGACCACAAACAAAGTTCTCTTTTGGTGCCCCACCAAAACAACAATTACGTCCTAACATGCTTAGCTGCATGTGGATTTTGGATTTAAATGGATTTTGAGATTTTTAAATGACTGCACACATTCAATATGATTAGTGCACTCATAGCTGCAATTTTCTATAGTGCACTCACAGTAATACTTAGAAGCCTGTCCATAATAAACCTTAAAGTTATGTAATCAAACCTCTGCTTTATGGAGGGAGGTCACCATTAGGCTTATTCAGGGGCATAGAGTAAATTATTGATTAGAATATTTTGGTTGATTGAGAATAGGATAAAATACATTGATTTGAAATCTGGTTTTATAGATCTAGATTTCACTTGTACTGCTACAGCCAACTAAAGCTATGTTTTTGAAGTTTGCTTGTCCTCCCAAGTTCAGTTTCCTGTCTCTGTAGATACAGCTGTCAGCCTTTGGACACATACCTGCAAATGAGCTGCTACTCCTGCTGAGAGAGAATACCATTTTTCCAAAATTGCCTGTTGTGGTGCTGGACAGTTTCTTGTCCTTGTTAGTTCTTGCATCTTCACTTTTTGAATGCCAGAATATTAATTTTAATTAGAGGTTGGCTATAATTAGATCTTGGCCCTAATTAGAGATTGACTACCAGCCACATTTGCTGTATCAAAGCAAGACTGCTTTTTGCTGTGATGGTGTTCTTGGTCTTTAAGCTCCAGGCACATGGAACAAGATTTTCAATCATCTTTTGCATAGGCAGGATCGGTTCAGCTTCTTTCTGATTGTTTTTCTTTTTAAATACTTTGACACAGGTTAGCATGGTAAACATAAATAACAGGGTTACAGATTTGTTAAGGTTGGAAGAGACCTTCAAGATTATCTAGTCCAACCATCAACCCAGCACCATCATTATCACCCCTAAACCACATCCCCAAGTGTGTCATTCAGATACCTCCTGAACACTTCCAGACTGTTGTCTCCCCAGCCAGCTTATTCCTATGCCTGACTACTCTTTCAGTGAGGTTTTTTTTTTTCCCTAATATCTAATCTGGACGTCCCCTGGCACAATTTGACACTATTTCCTATTGTCCTGTCTACCTGGGAGAAGAGCTCAGCCTCCATCTGGCTACACCCTCCTGTCAGGGAGTTGTTGAGAGCAAGAATGTCCCCCAACCTCCTTTTCTCCAGTCTGATCCCCCCCAGCTTCCTCAGCTGCTCCTGCTGCTCCAGACCCTTCCCCAGCTCTGTACCCTTCTCTGGAAGGTCTGGAAAGTCTCTGGAAGCGCTCCAGCACCTCAGTGTCTCTCTTGTTAGGAGGTGCCTGGAAGCTGACCCCAGGACTGGAGGTACTTCAGGAGATCCCAGCACAGGGAATGGTCACTGCTCTGGTCCTGCTGCCACACCAGTGCTGATACAGGCCAGGTGCCATTGTCCTTGCCCACCTGGGCACACCTGGCTCATATCCAGATGGATATTGGCCAGCATCCCTTCCTGCCTGGCCACCCTTAAGCCACTCTGCCCCCAGCCTGTACCTCTGCATGAGATGGTTGTGATCCAAGGGCAGGACCTGGCACTTGGCCTTGTTGAATCTCAGCCTATGGAACCAGCTTGTTCAGATCCTTCTGTAGAGCTTTCCTGCCTTCAATGCTACCAAGTAGCTGTGAGGTCTGCAAAGTTATTAACCTGCGCCTTTCCATAATTTATGAATCTGTTGCCTACTTTTGCAAGTTTCATTTTGATTTAAGATCCATTTATCATGCTGTTATCCTTTCCTCAGCTGAATATTGCAGCAGGTTTTTTTTCTATGTGTGCAGTATATGATTGTGAGGAAGAAAACTGTTTTGAGCCTGGACTTCTATTGTTTTTATTATTGTGTGTTAGGTGCCATTTTGTATCTGTTGCACAAAATGCACCAAAGAAGGCAAAAGCTGATGAAGTGAGGATTGACTTTCACAGTTAAACTATATAATAAAAAAAATTAATTATATCTCAAGATGTTGTATTAAGGTGAAAGGCAGAAGGGTACTGTAGGGGTAAACATGACATGAAAGTAGGTGCAAAGGCTGAAGTCTAAGGAAACTAAAGGGGCATAAACTTTAATAGTCCAGTTGCTGTAAACAAAACCACCACCAAAAAAACCCTGAAGTAGTGTAAAAGTTTAAACTAAAATGTGTGTGGCATGATCCCAATCCCTTTGTGTGTGTAGCTTCACTAGTCAAACTTCTGTAGACAGACTGAGAGCCCTGTACTGGCTCTTATGTTCTTTTAATCTCTCATATTAAATGAAGTCACCCAGTAACTGAGTAGCTTGGGTTTTGAGTGATTTGTCCCTGATTCATGGCAATGAGTGTGGCCCATATCGAGGACTAAGAGCATCTGAGGTGTGATACAGCTTGGTTGTGACCATAAGATGTAATTTATCCTTTATTTCTTTTTATCTTACTTGAAAGAGGGTGTAAGACTTAAAAGGGATGTAGTGTTTCAGAAAGCACTGAGATCTGCAGACATGGGAAACATAATTTAGAGAAAGTATTTCTTTTCCAGGTGTCAGCTGCTCAGATGACGATGAAAAGCCCCGCAAAAGACGGCGAACAAATTCTTCTAGTTCTTCCCCTGTTCTCCTGAAAGAAGTCCCGAAGGCAGTGACTCCTGTCACTAAAACTATCACAGTGCCTGTAAGTGGGAGCCCCAAAATGAGTAATATAATGCAGAGCATTGCCAACTCCTTACCACCACACATGTCGCCTGTGAAAATAACCTTCACTAAGCCCTCAACACAGACAACAAACACCACAACACAGAAGGTATGTGGGGGAAGCTGCCAAATGTTACTTTATTCTGGTTTTATCAATTAATGAGATGTGATGTTTGACTCTTCCTTTCTATGAACTGACTAGCTGTTTTTTAAGGATTGCACTTGGGATAAGGTAATCCCTCTTTAAAACAAACAAAGGGAAAACCAAACTCTTGTATGAATTTAGTTCACCTGTGTGTGAAAGGACCTGGATTGACAGCCGTGGAGACTGAAGCCCTCTTTTTATCCACAGAACAGGTACAGCACAGGCAGCGGGAGTGCAAGCTTCCCCCAGACTGCCCCACCAATGTGCCTCAACCCTGACCTGAAGGGACCACTTCTAGGGATGAGAGGGGATTCAGTCTCCATGCTCATTCAATTCTTGGCCTGTCTGGTGAGACTGCCAACAAGGTTACCAGTTAGTACCATTTGTGGTGTTGGGTTTTGTGATATGGACACTAGTCCACTGAGAACTGGATCACATAGGCCACTGAACAGCCTTCAGATGGTAACAACTGTTGGTCAAAGGTAATCTTTCTTATTTCTATTTTCCTTATTTATAATTACTCTTTGCAGTAGTAGACTTCCAGGAGAGGTGGCATGGGTTTTCCCTTGCCAAGCCTTTTATCTAGAAAATAGTTTTTGGGATCTATAACGCTTATTCTTGGAGCTGGTCAAAGTCCAGGGGCTGTATTTTCCTTTCAGTACTAGTGTGCCATTTCTCATTCTACATTAGCAGTGTTACAGTGGTCAAAATCAGTTGCATTATTTCAGCTTCGTGTGCCTAGCTTTCACCACAATGCAAAGGGTAGAAGAGGTTTTCCTTGTTTGAATTTTGTACTGGACTTAGATTTTTAAGTGCCTAATCTATAGCATGACTATATTGCCATTCTTTAGGAGGCATTTCAGTTGTGTCTATTTTTCTATTTTCAAGATTTTAAAAAAATGAATGGTTCAGACCAAGTTCATTCTTGGTACAGTTATCTAATACAGCAGACTTCAGGGAGAGGCAGGGTCTCCATGTAATTAATTTTGCCTCAATACCAACAGACTTATGCTAGGCTGGCCACTAACAAGCATTTTTTCCAACGGTGAGAGTTTGACTATTGAGCTCAAACCTTTGCATGGTATTTGTCTTACTAGTCTTCTTAATTGCTTTATGACTCTTTTCAGATTAGCAGAGTTCCCATGTCTTGATTTTTGGAAACCTCAAAACCAAGATTAACTGAAGTAATGTGTGATAAAGATCTTGGCTTTCTGACCTCTTCCCACTCCAGGGAAGATTCTTTCATTTGATTCACTGTTCTTTAACAATGTCCTTAATCAAATTTCATCTCTGAATACACAAGTGTATTAAAGAAATCCATGTATGAGCATAAATCATCAAATTAAATTCAGTGCAGCAAGTCCACAGCTACTACAGGACTTAACCTATCCATCCTGTTGAAGATGAGGGTTATAATTTATGCAGGAATAATTTTTTGCCTTAAACATGTGTAGGGTTGTATTAAGTATGGGTGTTACATATCATGGAAGTTAAAGATGGAGTGTACTAAGCCTCCACAAGAGTGGACTGTTGATAGGACCCTTCCTGCAGTTATGCCTCTCCACTTGTTCTGACATGGAAATTTTAGAGTCCACTTTGCATTCTATTATTTGACTATTTTACTAATCTGCAATGACAGGAAAATCAGTGCTTGTTTTGTTAGGCAGCCAGAGTAGCATTTGTATCTGAACTTGTCACAGTGCCCTCTTTCGTTGGATTCAGAGATTCCAAAATATATAACTGGATTATTTTGATGGGAGAAATCCCCTTCAGTAGTTTTAAATTAAAAGTTAGTCTTGTTCATTCATATCCAACAGGACATTTCCAATTTGAGTGTAAGTTGTTATATGTGAATGAAATTCTTTGTTTCTGCATGCCACCTCTTTGAATTGTTTTGACGTTTTAGTAGGTTGGAGGAAGATTTGTCATAACAGCTAATTATGTCACAGCTCCAGTTTCTGGATTCTCTTATAATAAAGTCACCTGTGTAGGACACGGAAGGAATCCAGCTAGTGAAGTTTCTGGCAGTTATAATAACCTTATTTTTTCAGGGACTAAGTTTTGACATCTCTCAAAATAGAGCTGATAGGTCTAAATTCAGTACATGTTGGGAATTAGATTTTACTGTAACAACTAGAACCATCAACAAAAAATTACTACCTTGATTTCTGTGTGTGTGTGTGTGTATGTTTTAAGTCAGGCAGTTTCTCTGCTGTAAAACATGGGATGAAGTTTTGGTATCCATGAGGAGATTATTTGAATAATTTCAACATGTACAACAAAATAGTATTCCAGAAATACAATGGTTGTGATTTGAACTTTAATACTTAAATTTTTACCTGAATTTTATGTTTTCTGGATATACCTCATGCATGTGAAAGTAACCTTCACTAAGCCCTCAACACAGACAACAAACAGCACAACACAGAAGGTACTGAACTTTGCTCTGCTATTAGTTTTGAAAGATGGGATAGAATAGACAGACACAAACCTACTTAGTCACAGTATAGCAGTCACCATTGAACTGTAATGCTTTACAGGCTTTATTCCTTCTATGATTAAATAAAGTATTTTAAGTGATAATCATGGATTTAAGGAAATGCAGTTAACTACAGGAGTTGTGATTATGCCCAGTTTCATTCTACATATCTTTATTCGTTTTGATGCTGAACTTGCCCTGTTGTAGTATAGTTCATATTCACTTTAACCTATAATCTGCCCTTTTAGACTAGAAGTTGTCATTTGACTGTGTTCCTAAAGTAGTTACTCTGGGTGGAATGGAGCTGACCCTAAACTTCAGACAGATGGAAGTATTCCTAGTGTAAACTGGCAGTTTAAGAAACAGGATAAAACTCCAGAGGCATCTCATAGAATCCTTTCACTTGCAATTCTTGCACTAGAACAAGCTGTGTCATTTTCAGCTCATCTGCATGTTTGTAGCCTAAGAGCAATTTGAGAAAGATTTTTTGATTAAATCAAAATTAGGCAGAATGCAAAAATAGGACTGCAGAGAAAATGTTCTCGCTGGAGAATGAAATCAGGTAGAAAAGCAGCAGAATGTGGAAACCTTGTCCTTCAGACACTGGTTAGTAGTGGTCAGCCTGCTATAGCTTGTGGGGTAGTAAGGTTTTGATTTTCCTCAGATCAAGATATTAAAGATTTATCTGAGCAGCAGAGACCCAAACTAAGAGCTGGGGCAAAAGGAGACGATGAACAAGCCATATTGATAAAATTTGCTGCTTTTATTCCATCCATGTGGCTATTTCCCTTTTATTTATTTTTTTATTTTCTTATTTTTCTTTAAGCTAATTATAAACTTGTATTCACTTGATGATTGATTTGTTGCTTAAGTCTATTTCTGGTGCCATTATCATATTATTTCTTATCAGGCAAGGTTTCAGTAGTGTCTGGCTAGCAACATAAGACTTTGTGTGTGCTGACACAGGTTTTCTTTAGCCCTTTTGTGCCTTCTTTTTCTATTGATTTTTGTTACATTGAATCATAATTAAGTTTAAAATTTCAAGGTTTTAATTAACAAATTTTTTGTTGGGCCAACAGCATTATTAAAGTAATTTCTCAATATTCTTGCATGGTAAACTGAAATTGTTGTATTTTTATGCTTCTTTTTCTATTTTAACTATATAAGTACAAGAAGGAACATATAAGTTGAATAAAAAGAATTTTAAACTGTAAACAGTCCCCATATTCAGTACTTAATAAATGTTTAGTTTCCTAGGTGACTTGCACAAGGATAGACTTCTTCCAATGCTGTCATGACTTCTGTGGTTTTCTATGTCAGATCAGATTAATGGAGTTGTAGTTGTAACTTGCACTGGGGTGGTATTTATTCTCTTCAGACAAATCAGAAAGAATTTCTTGGTATTGAGAGCACTAAATAAAGCAGAAATTGCTTTAAACCTACAGCATTTTTCTTTCACTGATGAAATACTATTTACAGCCTTGTAGAGCAAAAGCATTTCCCATTATTGACTCAGCAAGTGCTTGTTAACTGTTAAAGAATAAAAGAAAATCATCTATTTTCTCTCACTGCTGTTTCTTGATATTTTTGCAAGGTTTGGAAGAGTGACACTTAAAACCTGCTGGAAATCCATTCAGTTTCTCTTAAGATGGGTTTCAGGCTTCCTGGCCCAGTTTAATGAAGTCAAGTTCATTCCTGTCTGTTTGCCTTCAGACATGAAATAATTCTACTTTAATTCAATAGTAATTGTTTTCTTTAAAAATCCTGATTCTAAGGAAATGTTTATCATACAAAATAGTTGAAACTTTTTCTTGTGAGCAAATGTGATTGACAGTCTTAAAAGCTCTTAATAAACATGTATCCCTAAAACTAAATAGACAGACATGTTACTGAAATATAGATACAAGGAACAAATGAATTTCTTCTTGGTTTTTTTTTTTCTTTTTTTTTTTAGGTCATAATAGTAACCACCTCTCCAAGCTCAACTTTTGTACCCAACATCCTTTCCAAGTCCCACAACTATGCAGCAGTTACAAAACTTGTCCCAACATCAGTCATTGCCTCAACTACTCAAAAGCAGCCTGTGGTTATCACTGCTTCCCAGTCCTCTGTGGGCAGCAGCAGCAGCTGCTCCACTCCCTCCTGCGCTGCAAATACCATTGCTGTGACTGCTGTAGTGTCATCCACACCGTCAGTGGTTATGTCAACAGTAGCACAAGGTATGGCAATTCTCTTATAAAGGCTCTTTCATTCAGGAATTGGACTTTGCAGTGGGAATAGCACTGGGGAATTTGTAAACAAAATGCACTTTTTGTTTACATATGAGTAAAGCAGAGGACACGTGAAAGAAGTCTGCTGATGAAGCTAATCCAAGAGACTCCACAAAAGTTCTTGTTGAACTGTTTTCCTCTGTACTTCAACAGTTAGTGTGCAGATCCTCTTTTTAAAGAGGATGTAGTGTGGTGGTGTGACCTAGCTCTAAAACAGTATAACCTCAAAATGACTGGCTTCAAGAACTTTGTCTGGTATAGAAAAATGTGTATTTTTCAATATTTGAAGGTGATTGCATGTTTAAAAGCCCAATTTATAAAGCCATACAAAGTTAACATCAAGTAAATACAACTTCTTAACATGCCCAGGTGACAATTTTGAAAGGTAGAAAAGTGTTTACACCTTTTTATTGGTGTATTTTATCAGCATGCCAGTTTTAAAGTCCTTTATAATTAAGACCTGAGTGGGCCTGATTAAAATTCTTAGGTGTCTGATTTCAAATTCCAACTGTGTATGCTAGCTTGACTGTTTCAGCTTCACAGCCACCAGCTACCATTTAAAAGGGAAGCTGTGAATGAATGAATGGGCCTTAGTGAGCAGCACTTGAAAGAAAAACTGCCTGACAATTACAAGTGTCACATCACCATTTTTCCTGGTCTGTATTTTCCATTCTTGTTCCATTCCTCAAAGCATTGGGTAGCCATATCAAGGCTGAGGAGGTATTTTCCTTTCCTATTGCTTGTATTAATATAATCAGATATTCATCTGTGGAGCAGAAGGGCTCACAGCAGGCTTTCGTACTGTTTGAACTGTTGAGTCTTAGTTGGGTTTGATCATGGAGGAGACTTTAATTCTAAAGTACATTAGGTGGAGTATCTCTCCAACTTTTTTTTTTTCCCCAAGACTGTTAGTGTCATTGCTGAAGATGCTGGTGGAAAGTTTTGTGACGTGAACTGGTAATATCTTCAAATGTAAAGTTAAACTCATGAATGAAAAGAGCTGCACAAGGAAGTGGTGTAGTCCTCTTAAATGATGCAGTGAGAAAAGGATTGCTTATTTAAATTGCCAGAATTGTACCTTTACTATAATTTCTGTCATTATCGCTGCCATCTGTTTCTGTTTTCCACTGCAACTGGGATTTAGTTAAAAAATTATTTCATAAGATATGGACTTTGTCTGTTTTGTTGTTTATGGATGTGTAGTTTAGAATTGTATACAAAATCAGATTTTGCTGTAAATATTGTGATAGCTATGTAGGGGAATGACAGAAATAAGTAATAAGATTTATTTGGGAACTTTGTCTTTCCATCTTTCTGCAAACTTTTAATCACTTTTGCTTATAAGATCACCTAACCTAACAGCACAAAACAGGTGGCCCAGTTTTATAATATATATAAAATTACTTGATTTTTTTTTTAAATGCCAAAGAACTCTTTTGCTAGGAGATACTCCCTTCCAGTGTTAATGGGTTTAATATTTGACAGTGTCCTAAGGCCACCTTCTTGCAATTGTGATTTTAGAATCATTGAATCACAGAATGTTTTGGGTTGAAAGGGACCTTAAAGATCTGGTTCCAGCCCCTCTGCCAGGGGCCGAAACACCTTCCACTAAACTAGGTTGTTATAAACGTTTATAATTACAAATATATCTATATTTAAAATATTTTCACTATAGGTATTGTCTTGAAGCTTAAAGGTGAGACTTTGAAAATATTATTGAATTATTTGTATTACAAGAAGTGCAGAAGTAGACTGGGTTTGTGGTCTTTCCATTAGCTGCTGTCCTGCTGCCGCATTGAAAATCTGTATAAAGCTCCATTGCCTCCTAACAGAGCACTTCTGCTACATGGGAGCTTTATTTCCTCACATATATCAATGTATTTTTCAGTAGTAAAGATAATTGAAATGTAAGATTATTTTAGAAATTATAATACTTGTCTTTCTCATGGCACTGGTGAATCTTAAACCCTTTACTCTTTCACAGGTGTATCTACATCAGCAGTTAAAGTTGCCTCTACCAGACTACCTTCCCCAAAAGGTTTGGTTGGGAATCCAACTCAGATCTTAGCACAGTTTCCCAAACAGCATCAGCAATCTCCCAAGCAGCAGCTGCACCAAGTCCAACAGGCCCAACAGCAGCAGCAGCAGCCGCAGCAGCAGCAGCTGGTGCCGTGTTCTGTAGCCCAGCAGCAGCCACAGCAGTCTCAGCTGCCAGCTGGCATCAAGCCCACCATTCAGATCAAACAGGAATCAGGTAGTTGGAGTTGATCTTGGGTCGCATTGATGAGGTCTGGCTGCAACTCAGGAAAGTAGGGCAGAATTCTGCCCCAAAATGTTTATGGGGGGAGTGGTCATGTAGGCATAATTTCTTGAGTATAGGATTTGGCTTTAAACATGGATATAAGTAGATCGTGAAGGATGTTTTAATGTTTTCAAGTAACAATAATTAAAGAATTTAGTTCTTTCACTCTTCTTGTTTGGTTCAGCTGTTACAGACCATGCTTTAGGTATATATGTTTTTATCTTAGAGGTTGAGAGGTATGTAAATAACTTCAAAAGTAATGTGATTGGCAACCTGAAACGCACCAGTTTTCTGAAGATCCAAGGGTTGTTCAACTATATCACCTGGAAAAAGAAGTTACTCCATGTTTTAATTATTTTCTTTCATCCAGAAATCAAAACATACTTTTGAGATACTTGTCAAAACAAACACAGTTAGATCTTGAAGTTAGACTGGATTCTTTTTGTGATACTGATTCATTCAGCTGACTTTGGGCAAGTCATGTTATCTTTCTTTCTTGGCTTTTCTCTGCTGTAGCACACAGTGTTTTTCTCAGCAAGAAGTAGTAAGAAATAAAGTTTGCAAAGTTAGTCAGTTCTCAAATAAGTGCTATAAAAGTGCAAAGTATTTTTATGTATATTAATATAAAATCAATATTTTATTTTAGTCCTGTCAGTAAAATTCTTATTCTACATCATACTATTTAGATAAAATAATTAAAATAGAGCATGGAATGAAAAAATAGCCCTACTCCTGTCCTTTGATAAAACTACTTACTCCTGTCCTTTGATAAAACTACCTTTTGGATTATAGGACCATTGCTGGAGAAAAATAGTAGCTACTAATTAAGACACAAAAAAGGCTTCCAGCCACTGAACAATATCAATGAGAGCTTCATTTCCTTGTCTTCTACAACGAATTTAGACTCATTGTGCTTTTTAGTTAAAAGTTTCTTTGGAAATACCATCTCAGACCAATTCTTTCTAGAAGATGTGAATCAGTTTTCATGGAGACTTTACTTTTTATCCAGTTTTGTGTTTGGATGATGCAGAGACTTCAATTTCTCTTTTAGTTTGGAGCTTACTTGCTCTGTACTGCTTTATAGTCAGTGTAGAGAGAAGAAAACATCTCTGGAGGATGTTTCACGTCTCAAGTGGACAGGACTCTTCACCTGGGAATACTTGTGTACAAACATAAGTGGTTCATCTAGATGGGATTCATCCAGGCTGTGTGTTCCATGGCATTTGGCCACCACAATGCAGTGCATTTACCTCATCATGGAACAAATCATAAGATGCACATCTCCTGGATGTACTTTTGAACAGATTTTTTGAATCTGCTGGTTTGCAACTGAGAAGTGAATCTCACAGAGGTACCATTCCCCAACATAAAATGAAGAGAGAGGGAGCAGAATCCTGGAGGCACTAAGGTGCCATTATCCTTCATTCTTGCTAATTCTACTCACAGCTTAAGCCAAATTTCTTTGTGGCTTTAAAATAACCAGTTAATCAAGGGCAAAGAGAGCAGTTTATTTGAAGTAACCTTCCCTAGCCAGAGTCACAGTTGCTTCCTTATAGTTACTAATACTCCTTGTGCAGAAATGGTTTTTAATTTATTCAGGATGGTAAAGTTTGTCTAGGTTTATGATACATTAGTATTTATAGACTGAATTTATGAAGAAATACTTTGCTTCTAGAAGGTTCACTGTGTATGAACCTATTCAGTCTTGGTTGTAACCTGTTGGCTCCTGGGAAAGTTCTGGTTTTTTGTATCATGGACCAGGAAAAATAAAAAATAACATCAACAAATAATGGAATGGACAGTGGAAGTACTAGGAACTGAAACAGGCACATGAAAGGCAAAGATGATGACTTTCTTGGTATTGCAACACAAACAAAACCCAACCAAAACTAAGCAAAAAAAAAAAAAAAAAAAAAACAAAAAAACAAAACCAAACTTAAAAATTAAATCATTTTTTTTCATGATCAAGAATATACGGGCTCAGAATTTAAGCCTTGTGTGGCTACTTGCCCACTAGGTCTTGGTCTGAGAAAGCATTTCAGAAAGTAACTTATCGTGCCTGTATTTTAACAGTGACCTTTCTCCTTTCCTAGGTGTTAAAATAATCACTCAACAGGTGCAGCCCAGTAAAATCCTTCCCAAACCAGTTACAGCGACCTTGCCCAGCAGTAGCAATTCACCCATTATGGTGGTTAGCAGTAATGGGACTATCATGACAACTAAACTGGTCACTACTCCCACTGGTAAGTTATGGCTCTGAGAAGGGAAGGGAGGGTAAATCCAGACATACAGGTGATCAAGCATGGTTTCCTAGGGTTAAAAAAACCACACTTGCCTCTTCTGAACAGTGGGCACAATGGCACATTCATAGTCCCCTTGTTATTTATTCTAGAACAGGATTTTTGCGGAGTGCTCTTTTATTCCACCATTTGAATTGGTACACAAAAATACCATTATTCTTTATTTTAAAGGCAGTTTTTATGCAATCTATACAGATACTTTGCACTTCTGTAGTACCTTATATTGCACAAGCAGACAGATCAGCACCATTCCTGTTTTGCATAGGTGGACTTAAAAAGACACATGACTTGCTCATAGTCCTGCAGTGAATTTATAAAAAGACCAGTGAATTAAAATTTAAGCTCCCAGTGTTTTTCTGAGCATCTGGTTCTGTTTGTGTTTCTTATAGATAATAATGCAGACTATTCTGATTGTAAACTTGCATGAGGAAAGCTTAAAAGGTAGCTTTATCCTGGTTTTCAGAAAACTCTCAATTTCCTTATTTTTTTAGCATGGGCTGGGAATATTAGAACCATGAAATCATTATGGTTGGAAAAGCCCTCTAAGATCATCAGGTCTGACTATTAACACAGCACCAGCATGTTCATCCCTAAAAACATTGTCCCAGGTGCCACATCCGCATGGCTTTTGAATGCTTCCAGGGGTGTTGATTCCACCACTTTCCTGGGCAGCTTGTTCCAATGTCTGACCACCCTTCCCATGAGCAATTTTTTCATAACATCCTACCTGAACCTCTCCTGGTGCAACTTGACGCCATCTCCTCATAAACTAATGGTTAATACTCTGTTTATAACTTTAAAAATAGACCACAGATACATTTTTGAGTACTTTGGAAAAAAACAAATGTTTTGCAGTTCATTTAGTTGGTAAAATCTGTACTGTGCTCTCTTGGATGTCAACACACCTTTCTTGATGAAACAAATTGCTTTCCTCTTTGATCTTTAGCATTTAAGGGAACTATCTGCAGCATTATAAGCAGAATGGAATTTCAGTGTTTGTGTAGCTGTTGCTATTGTTGAACAAGTTTCTTTTGCGATCTCAGTTCTCTTTGCATGCAGAAAAGAACTAGCTCAAAAACCAGCATTTATACTATGTTGAGAGGTTTCTTTTGTGCTGCTGTATGCTAAGTCCATGAAATAGCATCATCATTATAAATTAATTTTTTTTCTAAGTCTTACTTAAACTAATCATTGGTAGTTCTCTTTATAAGCAGTCTGTCATATATGAGCAGTGTCATTCCTGAGAGGAAGGGATGAGTTCTGGTCATGTCATCAGATGCCTGACTCCTGAGCATCTAAGGGAGCAAGTGGCAAACCTGCAGGCAAAATCTGCACATCTATTGAAAATTACAGTCTTACATACAAGGACACGAATTAAAATAAGGCAGTCATGGAACATTTATTAAAATACTCAGAAGACTATGATATTCAATTTAAATTTAGTATATACTTGAATATTGCCTGTGGTTTAAAAATTGCTAGAATAATTTTAAAGGGTGGTAATAGATTGCAGGCTGGGATATCTTTGAATAAATCTGACACTTTTATCCTAAACGAACATATTTTTCCACAAATATTAGTAGAGGATTGTGTTGTAACAATGAACTTTTTTTCTCTCTCTTTAAAACAGGAACTCAAGCAACTTATACACGGCCAACGGTGAGCCCCTCTCTGGGAGCTCGGATGGCTGGAACTCCAGGGGCTGCTACTTATGTGAAAACTACAAGTGGTAGCATCATTACCGTAGTACCAAAATCACTGGCTACTCTAGGAGGAAAGATCATCAGCAGTAATATTGTTTCTGGTAGGCATATGAGTACTGTTGTTACTGGTAAGACTTTTATTTCAAAAGTACTTTTGGGCTTGTTTTAATTGTTCAGGGCTTTTCTGTGGGTTACATGCTCAAATAGTTACTGGAGAATTCAGAAGAAAAATAGCTGAGCGTGAAGAACGTAATTAGAAGTTTGAAGGTGGGGTGTTCTTAAGGATTGTGGTAGTTCTTGTGTTAAAGAAGGAAACAGAAAATGTGAAGGAAACATGGGAGGAAAGATAAATGTGGGGCCGGGACTAATATGTTGTACAGAGGACAGAAAGATCAGAAAACACTATTGGCCCAAATTCAAAACATTTCATACTCTCAGTGCTGCCCTTCTCTGTTTCGCTGCATATGCAAAGAACCAGAATAAAAATGGGCTGTGTATGTTAAATTCAGCTATGCAGTCTCCACCGTATTTTGGTATTTTACCAGTGGCAGCCAGTCTTTACTTTAAGCCATATTCTACCTTAACTTTCCCTCCCAGCTTTATGCAGACCGTGCTGGTTATCTTTGTTATTCTGCCTACTAGCCCTTGGTCTCTCTGCTGATTATCTAAACACACTCTTGGGCTGCAATCTGATAGAGCAGTTTTACAGGTTTTGATTTCCACAGAATTATATTTAGTGATGATACAGCATCTTCTTTGGCAACAAGTAACTTTTTTTAGCCTGTTGTGGGTGTGGTGAATTATTAAGACAATTTTGAAATCTTGTAATGAATTATACACAAGTGGAAGTATTCTCCTGAGCAGCAGCTCAGGAGAAAAAACAAACAAAAACATAGCATGCTTTGCATTGTAAAAGCATCCTTACAGAGAGGGATTGGATATGATCCTCAGGGTAGCATGTCCAGGTTCATATTTTTTTCTGCAAACCTTTTAATGCTAGTTTTGAGTTTATTTCCTCATTCCAAAAAATGTAATAGTTCGTTTCATGCGTGGAAAAAAGTTACTGATGGAAGAAAAATGTCTAACAGAAGTTTTATTTTGGATTAGAATGTAGGAATTATTTCTCTCAGAATTTGGCTCTTTGGGCATTATTTTTGCTTCTATTCTCCTGAGCTGCTGCTCAGGAGAATCCTGAGTGTGATCCTGACGAAGATAATAATAGTTGTCCTGAAAGAACACAAGTTTGGAAATCATGCCTGCTTTTTTCTTTCTGTTTGCCTAATTGTTTTTGCTAAAAGAGCAGTCTTTAGATGCCTCTGAAGTCAGTAGGATTAAATAAATCATAATCTTGTCTCAGCATGTCCTCCCTTTCCCAGAATTGGTAGAATTTTTAATCTGAAATAGGTTGTGAAGAATCTACAGGCATGACTAATGGGTAGAAGGTAGTAAGGGGAATCCTTGGGTTTGCAGCTCCGTTGTGACTGAATGGTGCTTTCCTCTGGAGAAAGGAGAAATTGTTGATAAAAAGCTGTCTGAGTAGCTACTGCAAAGGCAGTCTGATAGCACTGAAGACTGAATCCAGTGTATGTACTTTGGTAGACTGTGGAAGGCTGACCAGAATTACCTGTCAGCGCAGGTAACTAAAAACCTGATAAAGGGAATGGAACTAATTCAATACTAACATAGGAACAGGAGCCAGGACAGCTCTTCAAAAAGCACACAAACAAAACCACACAAAAAAAACTAAAACAAAACAAAAAACCCCAAAACAACTAACAAAAAAAAAAGCTCCCCAAAAAATCACAAAGAACAGAAGAAACCCCAACCCACAAAAAACACAAAACCAACACACTTCTAAACTTAGCTTTTGTGGACTGGTTGTGAACCATAGCATATTTTCTTTTCCCTTTTTTCAATCATCTACTCATCACTTACACTACAACAGAAAGAGGTAGTGTTTCTCTTGACTGGAGATACATCCTTGGCGTAGATTCGTAGATTCTTCTGCAGAGATCATCTGTAGAAGAGTATTTGTCTATGCAAATAGGACCTTGAGTTGAGTGTTATTGATTCCTTATCCCACCCTAACTCCAGCCTTTGAAAAGTTCTTCATGTTTGCCTGAGAAAGCTGTATTAATCTGCTCTGTATCTGTGAGAAGGGGTTGCCTGTCCTCATGTAGAACACATTACGTTCCCCTGGGCACACCTGTTTATACTGTTGGTGAAAAATATGTTGAGTTGGGTGACATGAATTCACATTCCAGATGTTGCTGGTTTCTTGGTGTGCCATCAAATTTAAATACAGTGATTCCACTATAGCTCAATTCCACTATAGCTCACCAACTTCTATGGTGAAGGGAAATACACAAAATGTGATAAATGGCACATTATTTTTTTTCTCACAAAAATTTAGGAACTACAACCAAAATCACTACAATTCCAATGACATCTAAACCCAATGTGATTGTTGTGCAAAAAACTACTGGAAAAGGAACTACAATTCAAGGGCTTCCAGGCAAAAATGTTGTCACAACACTGTTGAATGCTGGGGTAAGTACTTGTTTCAAGTCTCAAATTGAGAGCCTAGTGACAAGCTGTATGGTGGCTGCTGCTTGTCCTCTATTCTGCTAAAGGCTCAATTAAAAGCAAACTGTGCATGAGCTCCTTAACAGATCCAGCATGCCTTGATGTCAGGGATCTTTGAAAAATGACTGTGGTTTGCAAAATATGCTTAAAGCAAACTGGGAATGTTTTCAAAGATAAAGGAAAATATAAACTTTAGAACTTTTTTCCCATGGATAATGATTTTGTATTCCTGAAGCAATTAAGTAGATGAAAATTACTAGAATTTAGCCTGTTTGCTCCAGTGAGAACCAGGGTGCTGTGTTAATAATTGCATCTCAGGCCATTTTTTATTTGGGTATAAAGGGCAGAAATAAACTGTGTCTTCACAACAGAGGAACCACTTTCAATTAATGTGGTATGTAACATTGTGGCATCCTGTGCCCTGGGTACTGCATAGTGGTGAATTATTTTTTGGATAACTTGAGGTATACCTAAGAATAAAATCAAGTTTCTGGCATCAACTGAGCTCATCTGTAAGTACTAGTAAATAACAATGATCAATGTTCCTAGATAAAGCTGAGATTTAATTCCTTATTGGTCTGAAATTTAAAAGGCTGCTTGAGTAGCAGAACTACTGAAAGGTTTTTTAAAATCTTTTATGATTTTTTTTTTTTTAAGTTTTGAACTTCCCAATTTTTAGAATTAAAGGTGTATTGGCAGACAAGTGGAAATACTATGATGTTACACAATAGCAGCTACCAAAATGGGATGGTATTTTTGCAACAAGTATGGTTTGGGGGATTTCTAGCTATTTAATGGATATTGGTAGGAACTGGCTACCAACTCACTTGGTTTGTTACTGTGCAGAGCTTAAAAAAAGCATGCTCAATGTCTTTGCACTGCTTAAGCTATCAGGAGTCTAGTCATATATAAACACTATTCTGTAGTTAGATGATTCATGTGAAACCACTGTGAATCTGCATTTTTTGATGAAATGAACTTCTTAATTGAAAAAAATCCATACATAATTAATGTCTTGGTCCTGAAGACAATGCAAAAATCTATATTTAAATAATTTTTTTGGAATCTCAGTTCAAGTTCTGTAGACGTCTTGCCAAAGTTAGTGTTAAAAGAAATTGGTGGTCTTAAAAAAACATTTGTGAAGGATTTGAGGAAAGTTCCAATTTTAAAAACTTCATGTCTTTTAGTTACTTCTTTTTATTCGCCCCTTCAAAGCTGCTTGAAAGATAAGGTAATGGGAAAGTGGATTCTGGTAGCTTTTTCTATTCAAAACCATAGGTTCTTTTTTTCTTGGTTATCCAATATATTTTCTATCAAATAAATGTAGATGTAACAGCAGATTTATTTCATGGTACACACACTCACATATAACTGTATTTTTTTTTTTGAAAATGGGTCTCACTGAACAATTCCATTAAGTTAATCTGTAAACTTTGACTTCTCTACAGGGGGAGAAAACTATTCAGGCAGTGCCAGCAGGAGCAAAACCTGCTATCATCACTGCCACAAGACCCATCACAAAAATGATTGTTACACAGCCAAAAGGAATAGGGTCCACGGTCCAGCCAGCCACCAAAATCATCCCAACTAAAATTGTTTATGGTCAACAAGGGAAAACACAGGTACAGTGAGGACCCCTTTCTATCTTGGAATGTACCCCTAAATTTTAATGGGAAGTATATAATTTTTCAGTGTGTTTCCTCATTTGTTCCAGGTTTAATATATATCTGTGGGGAATGGGACTTAGTGGTGTAATGAGGTGGCCTCAATCCTGATTTCTCAAGCACAGTATCTGCATTTGTTAGCTTTTTCTGAAGGCCTAGAGCAAGCCAAAAGGATTTACTAAGCCTTTTCTGGAGCTGAAACTGTCTGGCCATGGCTCCAGATACTTGTTTACATCTTACTGCTAATGGTTAGACCATTAGAAATAAAGATGCAGAGTCTGGACATAGGTCATTCATCAAATCTGGGGTGTTATTGAAGTTTATTTTCTGCTTAATACCTGTTCTGGCTGTCCGTGCAACCTTGTGTAGTTGGTGGGACTGTATACAGAGACTCTGGCTTATTTCTGGATGCTTTCAGTTTCAGCTTTTTCTCTGGCTGCACTTAGTATTTGAAAGAACTAAGCTTTTATGAGATGTAACATTTTGTGTGTATTGGTCGTTCAAGACTGTATTTATTGTGGAAGTGCTTGTCCTTACCAGTGCAGTGCATGTTCCAGCTCACTTGCATAGCTTTTTCTTATCACACTAGTTTTATCTAGTCCTGAAAAATAACTGTTTAGTGGTTTATTGTATTAAACACTTCAAATTACTGAATGAGAAGTACATTCTTGTGCATTGCCATTTACTTGGATTTCATGGTTTAATAATCAAAGTTGCTGAATTTAGAGGTAGACTTTCCAAATAAAATATTAATGTTACGTAGGTGGTGTAGATAGATCTGAGTGGAACCCTGTACACAGATTGCTCAGACCTATTTTTGTGAGTGCTTTTACTATAAACAAAATTTACCTTTCTAATTAGGTCCTCATAAAACCAAAGCCAGTGACATTTCAAGCAACAGTTGTGAGTGAACAAACCAGACAGCTGGTGACTGAAACATTACAGCAGGCTTCAAGGGTAGCAGAGACAGGAAACTCATCTCTCCCAGAAGTGAAAGAAGAACCACAAACCTACACTGACAGTAGTTCTTCTTCTACAGAGTCTTCCCAGAGCTCTCAAGGTCTGTGTTGATCAAATAATGTGTGAGTAGACTGTCTTCTGAGCATGCCAGCTTGCTCCAGAGAGCTCTATGTGTCTCCTTTTAGCACGGGTTTCACCCCATCTGTTTGCAGTAAAGCACCATTGTTCCCGTACTTTTTTTTTTTTTTTTTTTCTTTTGAGCTACTTGCCACTTTAATCCTGAAAAGTGGTGATAAAGGTGTCTTGCTGGGCTCCAACTTGCTGTTACAATGCAACCTGTTTTCTCTTCCTGGAGAGTCTGCCAGAGGTAGACAGGGTAGCAAATTTTGGAGGTTATTTTGGCAGTCCGTGCTCTGCCACTGTCTCTCCAGATTGTACTGAAACATCTCTCTGCTGCATGTCTGAAAGCTGCCACGGAACCAACACAAATCTTGGTCCTTTTATAGATGTGTACATGCATCAGGATGTGTATCAGACATGCAGTCCTGATGGGAATTCTGCCTGGCTTCAAGCCATGATACAGATCCAGCTCTTTGTGTGTAAGAGGAGCAATAAGTAATAGGGCGTAAACAAAATCAAACCTGTGTTCAGGAGACACTATGATAGGTATCAGTGCAGCAAATTAAAGCAAGTGTCTCAGTGAAACCTTTGTACCTTTTCTATATAGTCTATATGGCCATCTAAGTAAGTTTTTAAAACGTTCTGAAGATTCAACCAACTTACCAAAATTTTGGTGCTATTAGTTCAGAATGCTGAATATATGCTGATCACCTGAACTGCTAAAACCTTCTGGGAAAAAAGTTCAATCCAAGGCAGATTTAACATACAAAGAAACCTGCTTAATTTTTCAAACAAAATCTTTTACAAAAAACTAAGATACAGAACTTTTGGTTTTTTTGCTGGAAACTGTTCATAACATCAACAGTGTCTTACTTCAAGAATCAATTGAAACAGAAATGATAGTGTTGCAGAATGAGAGTATGCATCCTTGGCAATGTTCAAAACTAATAAGTAATGAGTAATTTGGTATAATTTTGATTTATCACCCTGCTTTAAAGCAAGAAGTTGGATGAGAGCCCTCCAACCCATAATGGTTGTGTGATGACTAGAACCAGCAGAGGTTGCCCAGAGAAGCTGTGGTTGCCTCATCCCTGGAAGTGTCCAAGGCCAGGTCAGACAGGTCGTTTAACAACTTGGTCTAGTGAAAGGTGTCCCTGTCCTTGGCAGGAGGTTGGAATGAGATGAGCTTTCAGGTTTCTTCCAACCCAAACCATTTCATGATTCTCTGATGTGCCTTTGGTTGTTTTGCAAACAGATTCTCAGCCTGTAGTCCATGTGATTGCTTCAAGAAGTCAAGATTGGTCAGAACATGAAATTCCTGTGGACACAAACCCTACAATAATTTACCAGGACGTATCCAGTGAATCTCAGTCAGCCACTTCCACAATAAAAGCTTTGCTGGAACTTCAGCAGACAACAGGTCTGAAAACCCATGAGATTGTTTAGGATAACTTCAGAGGTTACTTGTTGCTTAAGCACGCTTTTGTAATAAGTTTTGTAATTGAAAAGCACTTACCTTGAATCAACTTGATTCCTTCTTTTTTATCCTGTATCAGTTTGTTTGCATCTATATTTGTTCACTATATTTAATTAAACTGGTACATTTATGTTGTAGATTTATTTTATTATGAACGTTTATTTATTAGAGGGTGATTTTATGCTTTGCTTTTCTTCTAAAGCAGTGAAGGAAAAGTTGGAGTCAAAGCCAAGGCAGCCTACCATTGACTTGAGCCAAATGGCTGTTCCAATCCAGATGACTCAAGAAAAGAGGCATTCTCCAGAAAGTCCTTCAATTGCTGTTGTAGAGTCAGAACTAGTGACTGAATATATCACAACTGGTAAGTGTCAAAGGTTAGTGTGAGGATGCTTTAGCAGTTGAAGTCTGAGGACTTAATTTTGGAGTTTTCTTACAATAGGTTTTACTTGTGTTTTTGCTGTAATTTTTTGTAGAGGAAATGAGTATTTTCTTTCATTCCTGAGACCCTATGCAGGGGACAGAGATTGCATCTGCCTCGCTGAGCATAAGGGAAAATGTTTCTAACTGAAACAGAGTGGTTGCTTCAGGACAGCCCACTTGAGTGGACATTCCGTTCCCTGGATGTAGAAGACAAACTGTCCCACCACCCTTAAAGGAAAATTTCCAGTAAGAAGAAAGTAGAAAATGAAACTAGAGAAACATACTGAAAGTCAGCCTATTTTTTGTACATACTGAAAGAAGTCAGACATTGAGTTTGTTAAAATCCATTTAGTCACGAGTTAAAGCCAGGTGTGTATTTAGCATGGTAATGTAGCCCCAGTTTCTTCATTTTCTAGAAAGCCTTGAACTAATAAATACACCCTTCTAAAATATATAAGTTGCTCAAATTCATCTCTTTAAATTCTTGACTCCTCCTATTTGCACATCCATTTTGTATAAGTCCTTTCTTATGTCTCTCTGATGTTCCCTACTACCCCAGAGCACTAGGTATGCACCACTTCCCATACATACATGAAAGGATCAGATTACCTGTTTTCCATTTTAATTTCTTGTACCCATATTGTTGATCTCTATATTATTTGGAAAATGAAAGCAAAAACGTATTGAAAGTCTACATTGGAAAAGAGAAATAAAACTTAATTGTATTAAACTGTATTAGTACATATCTGTAGCTCCACAATTTTAGTGCTAAATGTCTAATCTGATATTTTCATTTTGTTCTGTACCTCCTCCCCTTGCTCCCATCCCTTGAATGGCCTGAATTTAAGTTGTGTGAAATTTGAGTTTGGGAGGATGTTGTTATTTTTTTTCTAAATGGCACTTGCTGTATCTAGCTTCAATTTCAAATATTTGAATCATGCTCCCTTGGATCTCCTTTAGAACAAACTCCAAAATATAATAAATGGTGTTGAAGTGCTTTCCAATTAGCAGTCAAATATCTTCACTGACACAGATATTGTACATTGAGTTTCTCTTCAAGGTTCCATTTTTTGACAGTTCTTGCTGTGAAAGTGGATGTACAAAAGGGCCTTTAGCAGGGAAGATGGAAAATTAGTCAGTGTCTTTGTAGACTTCAGTACTTTTCTGCAGCTTAGAAACCATACAAAGTACAATGGCTAAAAATTTCCTGGAGCTATGGAGATACTATTTGAAATATTATGATTTCTGTAAAGATTGCTTTGAAATGTGGGAATCTTCCAGAGAAGTGTAGTCTATTGTGAAATGTCCTGCATGTGCCTAGGCCAAAGGATTAGGTATTTGGGAGCTGGGATTCAGAGTGTGCTTCCTCATGAGATGAAGGGAGCAATTCACACATCTTAGTGTCACCGTTTTCTGTCTGTCTGCAGACTCAGGAAGACAACACTGTATTGGTTCACATTCGGAAGAATATCTACACAACCATATAGGTTAGAAACTTTATTTTTAAATTAAGTTTTCAATTGTGTAGGAATTGTTGGGAGATATCCAGGATAAATCTGGCACAGCATGCAGGCCAGTATTGATGTAAACCAACTTTCTCTGAGTGAGAAAGTAAAATTACCATATTAATTCAAAATTTGACCTTTCTTTAAAAAATAAAGACCTTTCAGAAAGGTCACGAGAAACTTTTTAATTCTAAGTTATGTTACAACTGAGTTTAAACTTTGTTTGTTCTCCTTCAGTGATTAAATACTTTGTAACTAAGAAATTAGGTTACACAAATATTTGCATGTTAGTATGGACAGACATAAAGAGCTTTGGATTCATATTTTATCAGTGACTGGAATATAGAACTTTTTTTTCTTTGCAGCACATGATTTTTCTGTCAATTCACTATCACTATAGCTCTGTAACTCAAGCTAGATCTGTTTTCAAAAGTGACATAGACTCCTAACAAGGTCTACATTTTTTGATCTATCATTTCTGATCAGCCTCACTTGCTTTAATAATACCCAAACATTTTCTAATCTGTTATTTTACAATCTAATCTTGCTAATCTTTCAAATTTGGCTTATGCTCTGGGGAGTATTGTGTGCAGTTTATCAATGGTAGAAGCCTGGTGAGCAAGGCTTGCTGTTCTTAATTGCAGTCAATTGTGGACATACTTTTAACAGTGTAAAAACCACATAATAACTTGTGTTCTACAGCAATATTCTAGTGCTGTATAAAGAACCCAGCTGAACATAAATATAAACTCTGCTTGAAAAATTGGTGTATTGGGAAAGGGTGGCTAGAGGAGGTTTGGACCAAGTGTGGTTACTTAGGAAACAGAGACAAAAGCAAAGCCTCAGAGTTGCTACTTTAAGAGGTTTCTCAGCATAGCTCATTAAGGTTGGCACTCGCACAGAGTGAAAGACATTTTACATGCTTAGATCTTTTTCACTTATGTAGGCTTTCAGTTGAAGCTTAACTGAAAAGCAAACAGTTGAAGTTCCTGCAGTTAGTTCTGGAGAAGTGCCACTGACCTCTTTACTTTCAGTCAGTCATCGGTCCCAGCCCCACCAGTCATCTCAGCCCCAGAGGACTCTGCTGCAGCACGTGGCTCAGTCACAGACAGCAACGCAGACTTCTGTTGTGGTGAAATCTATTCCTGCATCCTCCACTGGCGCCATTACCCATATCATGCAGCAGGTTGGACCCTTTATTTTCCCAGCAGTCTATAAATAGCAGTAGGTCATACAAATTACATAGAACCAGGGCTTATTCTAAATGTATGTATCATGGTGCTGCCACCAAAAATGTTCAGCATACAGGCAAATTAATGATTTTGATATCACTTCAATAGCCAAAGGAGAGGAGGTTTAGATTAAATATTATAAATAAATTCTTTACTGGAGGGGTAGTGAGGCACTGGCATGAGCTGCTTGGGGAAGTTGTGAATGCCACACCCCTGGAAGTGTTCAGGGCCAGGTTGGACAGGACTTGGAGCAACCTGGTCTAGTGGAAGGCAGAGGTGTTGGGCTAGATGGTCATTAAGGTGCTTTCCAAGCCAAACCATTCTGTGACTGTGTTTTGATGATGAGGGTGGTTGTGGTATTGTGGTGGCCTGACCTCATTAGGTTATATTGGTGGTAGCCTAGGGGAAAGAGGGCTGAAATGGAATCTGGTCAGCACACAGAGCACACAGTATCTTTTCCATTTGATATTTTGTTTGTCAATAGAAAAACTTCTCTGAATCAAAAACTCAGATTATATTTAGATAAGGACTGTGGGAATTCCAAACTATTCAAATAAGAAGTGCAGCTTTGTAGTGAAGTCTTGCTGAAGCCACTTGAAGGACTTTGATCAGGACCTGCTCAACTCTGCAGTGCTTTAACTTGTGGGAACTTCAGCTGCAGTCCAGAACAGTACTGTGTTAGAGTTATAAACTCATGTCAGGCAGTATATTTTTACAGGTGTATTAGGCTGTTTGATCTTGCTACCATTTTCCAGTTAATTTATACATTTTGGTTTACAAAGGATAGGTTGCTCGTTGCCTCAGAAAGTCAAATGTTTGTGTAATGCCCAAGAAAAATTGCAATGCAAATTTGAGAAAGGAAGAAGAAGAGAGAATCTCTGCTAAAATAGGACATCCTGTAGTTAAATGGGGCCATGCAGAAGAAACCCTATAGAAGATGATTAGGCTTTCAAGAGACAGAATAAAAAATTAATTGTGCGGAGAGACTCTGGACTGAGTGAGGAGCTACTGGCTCAGCCACCTCCTACTCCCTGCTGCTTCATATCCAACTGCCAGGCAACCTTAGGAAGCTTTGAGCCTCAGTCTGACACAAGAGAGAACTACATAATCCCTCAGAGTGTTAGTTGTGAAGCTCATGTTCTCACATAGAGATGTACCACAGTTTAACATGATAATAATAGATTTTAATTGGTTATATACTGTGAAATAGCCATGTAAGAGTATTTTTTATACATGCATTGGCATTCAGTAATGGTAAAAAAAGTTAAAGTAGTCCACTTGAAACATTAAAAATTATTTCTAGATTGTGTATTCTTATATTCCTCTTTACTAACTTGCTCTAAATTCTTCTTCCTAAGGCCTTAAGCAGTCACACTGCATTTACCAAACACAGTGAACAACTTGGAACTGAGGAAGGAGAAGTGGAAGAGATGGACACCTTAGATCCTCAGACTGGCCTGTTTTACAGATCTGCCCTGACACAATCGCAGGCACAAAAGCAGCAAAAACTGAGTCAGCCACAGCTGGAACAGACTCAACTGCAAGTGAAAACTCTGCAGTGTTTCCAGACTAAGCAGAAGCAGACAATCCACCTGCAGGCTGATCAAATCCAGCACAAACTCCCACAAATGCCCCAACTTTCCATAAGGCATCAAAAGCTAACCCCCCTGCAGCAAGAGCAAGCACAGACCAAACCAGATGCACAGCACCCCCCACATCATATGATGGCCAAAGAAAGGCAACTCCCTACCTTAGTGGCACAGCCACAGCAAACTGTAGTACAGGTGCTTGCAGTAAAAACCACGCAGCAGCTGCCCAAACTGCAACAGGCACCAACGGCACAAAAAATCTACGTGCAACCCCAGCCCCCCCAGAGTCAAATGCAGCTACCTGCCTCTTCAGAGAAACAGCCAGCAAGCCAGGTAACGGAATATTGATAGCATGCAAAATACACGTCACTGTTCAAGGAAAAAAAATAAAACACCGACCCTGTCGCTGTAGCAGTGTTTTGTCTTGGCAAGTGAGAATCCCTCATTCCGCTGGTAGTAATTACCCCAGCAGAAGGTTGACACTAGGAGAGAGAGGCACATGTTATAGGGGAAAAACCCATAGAGCTCACAAACGTATTTTGTTGGACAGTTATTAGTAATTTCAGCCACCACTGGTTCATGAAATTTGTCCCTAGTTATTTTAATTTTTAGATGATGACACATTGGTAATTTCCACTCCCGTAGCACTTTTTATTTCTGTAGAAATAAAAAGATGAATACACTGCAGTCTCCTAAGACTCTCCATTGTTCCTCTTCCTTTGTAGTTTACATCTTCCTGAAGTTATATGGCTTTCATGTACAGGAGTATTTTGATTTTCCTTGGGAGGGCAAAAGGCAGAGACTGAGGAACATGGGGGAAAAAAGTATTTTAACTAACTCCAGAAAAGTACAAATTTTTTTGGTCCTTTCAGGAATAGACGTGAAAACTAGCAAACATACCAGGGGGCTGTAAATCCCAGAGGAAAACTAGGCTGCTGTGATATTATACTGCTACAATCCTATCTAGCAGCCTAAAAAGCTGCTTCTCCCTAGGCTTCAATTAACTGTTGCCCTATCATTGCTAATTCCTTTGTTAAAACATTGAGTTTCAATTGTCTTCCTAATAGCAAGTATGTTGTTTGTGCCATTCTGTCCTTGGAAATATTGATGAGGATTTCAATTAAAAAAATATTAACTGTAATATGCACAACAAAAGTTAGATTTTCAGGTGCAACATCTAACTGTAATGCAAGGATCCACTGTTACAGAGATAACTTTTGAGGGGCGTCAGCCTCCTTTTGTTTCAGAGGTAGCAGGTGGCAGTTCTGTGTCCAAACTGGCATTGCTGGTTACCAGCCTATTTCCCATGCAGGCATCTACGGAGACATCAGTAGCAGATATATTGAGAGTGTCTATGGTGGAAGCTCACATTGATGCAAACATAGAACATACCATAGTGGATTCCCCAAACAAGGCCACGTCCACTAATAAACCTGCTAGTGAAGCAGAGTCGTCACCTTGTACCCAGGGCCTGAGGGTGGCTGCAGTAGGGATGATGGCACCTTCCATCCCCCAGCAACAGACACATACAGAATCCAGCTCAAGTCCTCCTGCTGTTGGTCCTACTTTAACAGAGAGGAAACTCGATGCACAAGGAATACCTACAACAAACCAGTTTATACACATTCAGCATATATCACAAAAGAAAGCTGAAGAGAGCTCATCAGAAATTGTTGTCCAGGTAAGAGAAGACTGAGCAAATAAGGCAAAGATTGAGCACAGCAAACACATGTCTGATGCCATGATAGTCACTGAATGATGTTTGAGTACTTGTGAGTTTATTCCCCAGGTTTTGGTTCTGTCTGGTTCTGTTTCTACTCTTAGCTTGGAATCAGTTGCTACATTGAAGTGTAATTCTTCTTAATTGGGCTCAGGTTTCTGTATCATTCAGATACTGGGTATCATTCACTCTGCCCTCAGTGTCTTCCTTCTGTTAAAAAAACCAACCAAACTCATTTTACAAAGTACTTTAATTTACAATGCTTAAAACTGCTTCAACACTTAGTATGGAGTTATGTTCTAGAATCTTTTATATTATCTATTAAAGTTGCTTCCAAGTGTAAAATTAATGACATTGTAGAGTTGTGCTTACTCAAAAGGTTCAGCAGATAAGGTCTGAAATCAGAAGAAAGCTTTTTAACTTCACTTAGGGTAAGACCACTTCTGAGATAAAATTACTATTGATCTTCAGCCTAAATGCTTTGATTCATTTCCTAACTGCTTTGTTTGATATTTTCATTGATTCTGCTGCCTTAAATATGATGGTTTATGTTGTAATAAGTTGTCAGAATGTCAGCTTAGGAGGTATATAAGGCTTCCAAGTGGTATAATGTGAATCTTTGTAGACAAGTTGGCACGGCATATGTTCACACAAATGGTAGGGTGGGTTGAAATTGTTTTAATATGTATCATACGTGTGTTACAGTGAAAATACTTCTGATGTGGGAAACAATTTGTGTACAGAGAGTTCAATTTTTTCATTTTACTTCTTGAAGTCTTTACTGGGGCTAACTTCTCTTTTGTAGTAATTACCTGTTCTGTATTCATTTCTAGTCCTCCTTATATAGAAAAAGATAAATTTCTGTTTTACTTCAAACCTGTATCTTTTGAGAATTTATATTATTTATCATTGTGGCATGCTATGAGCTGTTTCAAAAGTCAAACAATGCCCAGAATTCCAGTTGTATAAAGTCAGAGATTTAGCTTTTTAACCTATAAAAATAAATAACATAATAACCAGAATAATTATATTAGAAATAAATAGCAGTTGTGTTTCCTCAGCCTCTGAGCTGCAGCTCTGAGCAGGGCCAGAGCTTGAACTCTGTTGTATACAAAAAACATAATCCTCCTGGAGTGCTTGGGCAATGAACTGCTTGGTGGGATTCTTGGTGTTGTCCTGTGCAGGGCCAGGAGTTGGACCTGATGATCCTTGTGAGTCATTTTAACTCAGATTATTCTTTTACCACCACGTCTCGTCTGAAAAAGATCAGGCTGAAGAAAATACTGTCTCTGCTTTGGGTTTACAGAATGGTGGATGATGGACATTGGTTATGCTGCCCCAGACCTTAAGGAAAAATCAAAGGCCTGGAGAACAAGATTATTCAAATTTTACCTTTCAAAACCCAATTCAGTGAAAAGCTGCTTTGAAGCCTCAGTTAGGGAAGATTGCCCTTGGAAACCAAATAATCCCTTTTCCACAAATCTCTCTGCTTGCACAGATGTCTTTACCTTCAATATTGTTCATTAAACTTAAATATTTTCTTTCTTTCAGACTATCCCTCACTATCCCATCCCTTGTCACTCCAGCTCCAACGTGGTGGTGGAACCCAGCGGGCTCCTGGAGCTCAACAACTTCACCAGTCAGCGCCTCGATGACGAGGAAACAGCAATGGAGCAAGATGTGGACAGTAGCACTGAGGATGGCACTGAGCCCAGCCCCTCTCAAAGTTCTGTTGAACAATCCTAAGGAATAGAGACACTGGAGTGTACTTTAAAATATCTTGGGATTTTGAGCATCCAAGATGCCCTTCTATTGTGATGTCTTAGAGCACTTAGCCTATTAGAATTGTTCATCGGACTCCTGAAGCATCAGGATGTTTTAACAAGACAGTATTGCAAAAGCTGAATATTAAAAATTGTTTCGGGGAAAAAAAAAAAAAAAAGAGAATATGTAGGTACCAAGATTTAGTAGACCTGTGACAGTGGAATGTACTCCTGTTCAAAAACAAATCTGTAATGAATACTACAACTTGTGCTATTGAAGCCCTTGCCCAGATACTGAAACAGCTTTAAGTGAAAAGGGAGCATTATTTTGCTGTGTCTTTTTAGCTGTTGAGCAAAACACCATTAAAAAAAGGAAAACATTTAATAAATATTTTTATTTTCAAATAGCATGTGAGAGAAAAAATGTCTCTGACAGTGCTTGAAAAGCCCCAGAAATTTTGGAACTGGGTGGCTTTCTTGCACTCATGCTCGCTTAAAAAATTTTTCAGAAGTTTAAAATATTTTTTTTTAATTCTTGTGGTAAATATTTGGAAATAAGCAAAATCTCTAACTGGTAGCAAAGTGGATTTGCTAGTGGAGTTTTGTTTTCATGCTTTACAAGAAATAGGATAGTAGTAGATGAGGCCTTTCTGCCGTAAGCGTACAAAGTGCTCATCTACTCTAGTTAATCTTTGATTATTTATTTAAATATGAAATTTAAAGTGAGACAAGTTGTTGAAAAAAGTTCCTGTGAAACAGGCAGTTGTATTAATTCTAGTACAAACCAAGGAGAAGGAGGTGCATTTTGCTATTAATCAGTTTTTCAAAACTGGGGATAAATAGTTCAACATCTTTCCAAGTTGAACTTGAGAATTTAGAAGTGAGCTAAGACTGCTAAAAATCTATATTTTACTCTTACATGCTGTTTTTAAATTTGACCATTTGGGGAGTTTAAAAGCTGAAATGGGTATATAATGGTGGGTTTTCAAAATTAGCCTTATGCCTTGGCTTAATGAAGCAATACATTGGGGTTTTGTGGTAGTTACAAGTCACAGAGAGTGGTTTGGGTTCAGATGGGACAAGAGAGCCAGTTTTAATACATTCTGATAATAAGACAATACTTTTTTTTTTCAAAATGTATATAAAACCATGTTTTTAACTGTTTTGTATAGATTTCATTATAAATAACTAAGCATTTTATGACTTTGACATATCATTTAATTGTATATTAATGTATAAGCCTAACTGCCCACGTTTTGGTGCTGAAGTACTGTAAGTAGATTTCATCCAAAGTCTAATACAGCTTTTTGCGTCAGTCTTTTCTTTTTAAACTGTCATTTTACTGTTGATACTGTAGTTAAGGTTAAATTCCAATTGGAGTAGCTCAAACTGAAAAATACAAACCCTAAAAACCATTTATCTTACCTGTTCTGAATCCACTTAATGTTAAACTTGCAGTAACCCCAAGAGGGGGCTCTTGATTTTCTCTAACATCAGTTGTCTTATAAACAAAGTCACTAGGACCTTCATATACTTCTTTTTTCCTTTTGTTTTCTTTTTCCATCAACGTTAGTTCTAAAATAATGTAGAATATAATTGTGGAGAAATGTCCTGATAAATTTGACATGCGAATACTGGAATAGTGGGTTATGAAACTAATGATTTTTGTGTTACCTTTGTGTTGAAATCAAGTATTGGTTTGGATTCTGATGTCCATAGTGCTCAGGACTGAAGAGAATAATATGTTATAAATTAAACATTCCACATTTCTTTCTTTAGTTAAATAATAACCCTGCCAATATGTCATTGTAGGTAGTTAAGGTTTTTGTAACTGTTTAGGAGATTTTACTCTTGTTTTAATGAAATCACAGCAAGCAACAAAAGTGAAGAAGTTATGCTCTAAATTGTGAAACTTCCACATTGCTACAGGATGACAAAAAGAGGCTTAATACTGATGTTATTGGTAAATGGACAGTTTGTTGTGCTTTGCATAAGTCAGCTTAAGGAATGGTCTGTATTTCCATACCCAGTTGTGAAGGGCCCAAAGCAGGTGACATACACAGTTCTTTTTTCTTATATCAAATTTTCATTGTCACATGGGCTCTTGCAGTGCTTTGGGTGTCCCTGGTATATGTAGGACTGGAGGGCCATGAGAATATAAAAGAGAGCAAGATTTTTCTTAAGCTTATGACTAAGAACATTGCCCTGTGTTACAGTTTCAGTTTTAGGTGAAGGTATATGATCTCCCCAGCCACAGATAGATACCAAGAAATAGTGTAAGGTGAATTCAACACATAACAGATTCACGATATTGTTGAGTTCTGGTCCAAGTTATTCTGATGTTTTATGTAAGACATTTGTTTACCTCTTTAATGATGACTGGAGCAAAGGTATGGACAGCTACAGTGAACTATCTGACAGTTCTTTGAAGACAACAAATTGTTTAACATCTGAAAGCTTTTCATGTTTCTCTGAGAAGGGATTGATTTAAGGTTGGCAAGTTGAAGCACATGGTAGGGATGTCTAGGGGTGAAATGAGACATTTAGAAGAAGGAACTTTGGTAATCAGTGTGTTCATTCTTGATATTCTTGTCTTGCTGCTTTCCCAAATTTCAATTTGTTTGTCTTCAGATTCTTTTATTGAATTTGTGTGTTTCAGCATTTCATCATATGAATACCTTTACAGATAATGGACAAGGTGAGATAACATGTAGGGTAGATACAGTTGGGGTTTTTTTTAACATGATTTTTTATAATGGCAGTAAGATAAGGTGCTTGGGCATTTGGCCTTCTCTCCTTTGCATGAACTCCAGGCATCACTGCCTGTTCTTTTGTCCTGCCTGGCAGATGTGCAGCTTTTTTCCTACCTGCCTTTGGGATACTTCATCCCCCTGCAGCCACGTATCCACTTCTTACAGCCCTATAAATATCATCAAACTGCTAAAAATAAAACATCAGCGTGTAAAACAATATTTGCATATTCCATGTCCCTCATAAGCTGCAACTTCATTCCTGAAATTAATTTGATGTCCTTTCTTGGAATGGAAGAAGGAGTAGGTATGGTGGTGATAATTTTTTGTACTGGGAATTAGCAGGGAATAGGCTTGTATTTTATCAGACAACTGGATAAATTGTAGAGCAAGGGAAATGGCATTAATTAGTTGCTTTGAATTCAGCAGTTTAATGAACGTGCTCTAGTGCTGCAGCAACACACATGAATTTTCAAAAAAGTAAACTGAAGTTAGAGGAAGTACTGAAACTAGGGGGACTTTATGTGTCCTTTAAAAATACAAGGAATCACAGAAGACTTTTCTGCATGTTTTCTGGAAGGGTTAAACCATTGTGGTGACTATTTTTAGTCTCAGTATTTCTCCGACTTACAAAATGAGCTTTTGAAATTTCAGAGCAAAATAGAAAAAGGCCCCTTAAGGGCCCTTTGAACAGAATACATGACTAAATCAATGGGATTTAAAAAAAAAAAAAAAAACAAACACAAACAAAACCACCTATCTAAAACCTTCTAAAAACGTCTAAAATTTTGAATTAAGACTATATGCTTTTGTTTCTAATGCAGAAATAGTTCCTGAAGTCTAATCATTTCACAGGTGAAGGTGGTTGTGCATTCCCACAGGTGCACACAAAGGCAGATGATTTCAGCTTGGCAACATTGAATCCAGATAAAACTGATCATAATTTAAGGTCATGAACTACAAAAATACTGCTTTAGGGTTTGCCTGTAAAAAGTATGTTTAGCACCTGTGTCTCTATGCTTGGCTCCTTTCCCTAAATTTTGAAGTAAACCGTGACTAATGTATGCTAACACCTCTGCATGGTTTCCTTCCAAACTCTGGGACTGAGTCTTTTCCCCTACTCAGAGTCTGTCCTGAGAATCTTTGAATCTGTTTTCTTCCAGCAGAAAACAAATGCTTACCTTATAATAAATTTAGAGCTTAACATAGCTTATCAAAGAGAAAGTTAGGGAAGAAGTACCTTTAGGTGAATTTGTGGGTTCCTTTGCAAGAAGAAATTGTTGTTGAGGCATGTCAGTCTGGTATATAGGTAAAGTATCATCATCAAATAATTTGGGTTGGAGTGGACATTAAAACATATCCTGTTCAACCCTCCAGCCATGGGCAGGGACACCTTCCACTAGACCAGGCTGCTCCAAGTCCTGTCCAGCCTGGCCTTGAACACTTCCAGGGATGGGGCAGCTGCAGCTTCTCTGGGCAACCTGTGCCAGGACCTTGACACTTTGACAGGAAAGAAAAAAAAAAAATAAAAACTTGGGAAAAAAAATCAGTTGTAAGATTGAGGATAATTAACTGGGTTTGACAAGGGGGGTAGTATTTTCTGTCATTTGCAGTCTTTTCTCTCCAATCAGCACAGATGCTGCAATTTGAAATCTAGTGGCCTTGTATCTCTGATACTGGCAATTGAGAGTTTCATTAATATGCTAAGGATTTAAACTGTAAAAAAAAAAAAAAAAAAGAGAACTTGGTGGTACTTTGAGGCATGTAGAGCTATGACTGGCATGCAGAGATAGTTAATCATCTTATCATCTTGGATGGGTTTGGGGGCGGGAGGAGGCGCTTGTTTTCACTGTACTTTGGTGAAAAGTTGTTGAAGTGTTAAAATAGGAAAATCAGTACCTGCAAACTTGCTCATTAATTCTAGAGAAAAGGGTCTTTGAATTATTTGGTACAGAAAAGATATTAAGAAGTTTCAAGCACTGTGGACTGAAGAGTAATCAAATAGTCTTACATAATTTTTAAAGCCCAGGACTGCCCCCACAGCAATAGCTTGAAACAGGATGATTTATAAGGTTCTTTCCATCTCAAACCATTCTCTGATAACTGTTATCACAGTTATCTGTTAGAAATGTCAAGTACTCCAGACCTGGTCCTACTTAAAACTTCCTAGAAGTTTAGTTTTGCTCAATTGTTGGCCTCTTAAAAAAAAAAAAAAAAAAAAAAAAAGGAGTTTTTTGTGTTTTGGTTTGGTTTTGTTTGTTTGTGGGTTTTGTTGTTTTTTGTTTGTTTGGGGGTTGTTGGTTGGTTTGTTGTTTGGGGTTTTTTTCGTTTTCTTGGTGTTTTCATTGGCTTTCCAGCTCAGTATGGCTTTTAGCAGTCTTGAAATTTTCTGTGATCCTGGTGATCTTGTTTTCTGTAGCTGTTATTAAATGGATTTAGAACAGCTACTCTTGTCACCCAGCTGGGAGTGGGTGATTAGGACCATGGGCTTTTTGGGCTGTTACTGGACCCTTCAGAGGTAGCCATATCAGCCAGTCTTTTATGGACTACATATGGGGTTTAGGCTCCATAGAATGGTTTGGCTTGGAAGGAAGGAACCAAGATTATCTAATTCTGTCACCTGAATGCCCAAACTACCTAGCATGAATCCTTTTTGGTGATGCTTTGAGTAAAACTTTGATAATCCTTACTTGTAAGAGCCAAATATATACTCATTAGACAAATACATTGTTCAGAAATTGTCTTTAATGGTAAAAAATCAGCTTGTCACAGCTCTTAGCCAGAGCTGTTCCAGAGGCTCATAGATCTCCAGTATTTTGTGACTTCCTTCATATCAGGCTCTACCAGAAGTCAGCTAAAGGCTCTGAAAGTGTCTCTTTGCACAGGTTTTTTTACTGTCAAGGATGCTGCCCAAGACCTGCATAAAGCAAAAAGCTGGGAACACTTCCTTGTGCCCACATCAGTGAGGTTGGCAGGAAGCTCTGGAGATTATCTGGTCCAAACCTCTTGCTCAAAGGAGGGTCAGACTGCTCAGGACCATGTCATGTGTGGTTTTTGGAAATCTAGCATGATGGAAACTCAACAACCTTTTCCAGTGACCACCTGTGCATTATCTTTTATTCTTTCCTAGTATGTGCTTTTTTTTTTTTTTTTTTCCCCCGGTTTTTTTCTTGGTTTATTTTGGATGTGAAATAAAAATACTATATTGAGAAGAGACTCACAATGAGATGAGAACAAACCACAGGGAAGAAGCACAAATTTAGTGAGAACAAAGTGTTGTAGCTGAAGCTGAAGTGTTCCCAGAAAGAGGGATATTTGTTTTCTTCTCCAGACTGCAACTTGTTCAATTCTTCCTGCACCCACTTCAGGACTGCAGAGACACAGGGTACTAACAAAACACTGTCATCAGATGTAACTTTCTAGTATTTCTTAATATTAAAAAGGTGTCCAGAGAAAGATTTGAATGCTTGGAAAGGTTTTTTTCCAACTGCATCAATCTACAGGTGGATGCAATAGCTGTAACTGAGCATTGTGCAGCCTTGGTTTTTGCATTAAAATATATAATATAGATGTATATGTGACCACAGCATAGTTTTAGCTCTTGATTTACATCTTTTGTTCAAATATACCATGTAAATGTGACACATCCAAGCCCAGAATTACTAATTTGAGAGCTGGAGGGCTGCCTTCCCTGTGAAGCAGGGATTTTGGTCAGGGTGGAGGCTTGCTAGAGCCATTCTTTGAAGATGCACATACTCATTTGGTTGCAGATTGTTTTCCCCTGTGGGTTTGTCCTGAGGCATGCATGAGTTCTCCTGTAATAAAGAGAATTGAGAAGACCAAAATCATAATAAATATCTGCCAAAGCATCTTAACCCAGGAAGATGCTGCAAAGCAGAACTTACTAAGTACAGAGAACACAGGATAAGGCTTTACGAAAAATAATTGTTATTAAATGGCCATATTATAAATAATTGCTATGAAATTTAACTGATAGTAGGGCACAGACAGTGAGGAACTGCCTCGTCTGATCAGCCACTGTGAAAGTTCTGCAGGGCTTGGGGTTACTTCTGGTTAGGGTTAGCACAGGTGCTTTATGGAAAGTTATTGTATGGAAATAAAATAGGAACCTCAAGCTGAAGTAAATGGGTTGAGGAACAGGGGTTGCAAACTTTAGACTTGAGGGTAAATGTAACCTAGATCCTTTAAATCTTTCAATCAAGGTGGAGATGGCACAAGAACAACTCTGGCCCCAGAGCTTTAGTCCCTTTGCAAAAGTCGAGTAAAAGAGTTGATCTGGTAAATTGGTTAATTTGGATGTACATGGTATGTACAGATGGAATGTAGGAAATGATGGTATACAGATGCCAGCAGGACAACTAGAGAGGAACTACCAAAATCCCCTACAAAGAGCTGCAGCTCCTGTTACAGTGAGACACAGCCACAGTTTGCACCTAGATGGTTGATTTGGTAGTGCTACCCTTGTTTGCAGAATTTATAAGAACTCAAAAGTTACCAAGTTCCTGACTGAGATGGGCTGTGCCTCCCATTATCTTTTTTCTCCTTACCTTCCACACCTAGAGAAAAAAGTATAAATTACCCAACTTCATTCTTAAAACATTTTCGTGTCCAAGAACATTTTTAGGAGAGTGAGGTTCGTTTTCGTTATGTTATGGGTAATAAACATAATTCATGCCATTCCTTGTGTTAAATATGTAATGTTAAATACTTGTTAGGTTATACTCGATACTGATTTACAAGTAAGAAGGTACGGCTTGCCAGGAGATGGGCCATGTCTGGGGAGATATTGGGACCCCAGGTGCTGATCATCACCTGAATGACCCAAGATGGATATTATAGAAATCCTCGAACAGATACATGTAAATGCAGCATTCCTGTAAATTTCATCACAGGATTCAACAACTCCGAACACTGAATTGTTCTTCCTCATCACCAAAAGAGAAAATCTTATTAACCTATGGACTCTGAATAGAAGAAAAGACTGATTGCAGAAATCTTGGCCTCAGGTGGAATTTTCCCTATAAAAACTGCTTGTGCCAGGATGGAGGTGTGTGGGCATAGGTGAAAAACCTCTGCTGAGGCTGACTCCTTCTTGCACACCCAGGGTCGATCCCCAGGCTCAGCACTGGGTTTTTTTTCGTAGCTGGCTAGATAGAATTTGACCGCAAATAAAACTATTTTTATTTTTTTAATTTGGCTGAATAAATTTTCATTTATAACACGTTGTAAATCACATTCTTGATCTTGGTTGAGGCGGAAAGGGTGTCCTTTGTGTGATTTCCAAAGGACTTCATTATTTCCCTTTCCCTTTTTCTCTGTCCTGTCCTTCCTGGACTCTGTGGTCATATTGCAGTAATCTACAGTCTAGAGATTAGCAGACAGCAGTAATGTAAGGAATGGAAGTTTATTGATATTACCAATGTTGGGGATGGGACTTGTTTTGTCTGGCCCCTGCAGCTGAACCAAATGGCAGCAACTGTGGTGTTTCACCCCAGAGACACTTTTGGCTAGCTGGGTGCATGGAGACAAGCCCAGACATGCTGGAGCTCAGGTGGCAGTGGGATGGAGATTCCTCTCACAAAGGGTCTGCTCCCTCAGGTTTCCCTCTGCTGGAGAGGCTTTTAAGGCTATGGTGAAGGAAAGGAGTAGGTTCTGACGGAGAGTTTTAATCCAGAGCTTTTATTCTGGTCCGCAGGCTCTGAATCCAGTAATTGCTCCAACAGAACTCTCAGACCATGTCTGTCCCTTTTACCTGGGGGAGGGAAGGGGGAAGGGGTAGGGAGGCACCAACCAGGTACAGGAGAGGAGGTCTCAGGGGACAAAGGACCCCTGGATGGCCCAATATCCCCCAGTGGGTGGAGGGCATCTTTTGAATCTGCCCAACCACTTGATGCACTTCTGGAATGCCAGGAGTGACAGACAGTGCTGGCAGGGTCAGGGTGGGGAAAGGAGGGGTGATGACACACCTGGGAGGAAATCTTCAGGGGTGATACCCGGGGTTCTGGGGTAAACCATGAAATCACACTGCAACAGAAGTTCTTATGTCAAATCTAAATTAAGTTCCCCTTGGAAATTACCAAGAAATTCTTTAGTTAGTTAGGATGACTAAAGAAAAGCATGAGACAGCTTCCTCAACATAGTCCTAGAAGATCTAGATTTCTATGCCATGGAGACTGCCTCACAGAACTGAGCTTTGCTGTGGGATGGGACACTGGAATAGGCTGCCTACAGAATGGTGGAATCACCATCCTTGGAAGTGTCCAAAAGATGTGAACGTGGCTTGGTGGTGAATATGGCAGTGCTGGCATAACAATTCAACTCAATAATCTTTTCCAACCTAAACAATTGTGTGGTTTATGATTTGGAGGAGGGCGTGTGGCACTCTGAATGCATGGCACAGACCAAGGTGCTGATGGTGGGAAAGATCCATGGCACAGACCAAGGTGCTGATGGTGGGAAAGATCCTCTGCTCCCAGCACTATAATATTTTCTCTATTCAGTCTTCTGTTGTATTTTTGATAAGATTTTAATAAACCTTTTAAATTTTTTAGAAGTGAGTATCATTTCTCACAACCTGCATGGCCATAGTCTCTCCTCCACTCATCCTGCAGACAAACAAGAGGATTCTCTCCAAAGACCTATTTGGCAGCTTCCAATGGCTCCAACTTTTTTAGCAGAGAACAGGAGGGGGATGTGGGAGGTGTGGAACCCCCACCTTGAGAAGTTTGTACAGTAGTAGCAGGGAGTGTTTGTGATAGTAGCTGAACAACTATTCTCCTGGAGTGTGGGAGTGTGTGGAGCAAGTCCAAAATCAATATTACCCAGAAACATAACAACAATTAGCATGCATATACTATTAATCCTCCCTGCCTAAAATATTCGCTCAGAGCACTATCAGTTCAGAGTATTTACCTACTTATACTTCCTACTAAAAATAAACAGATTAAAGTCACAAACCTACTGTGTGAGTAGGTGGGGGGAAAAAACATCACATGTGAAAGTGTAGCCTGTGATATAAATTCCTCTGTGACGTGTTCAGGCTTCCTTCCCATCTCACCCTCCTGGCAGCAGTTTAGATTGAGTTGCTAGACAATTCTTGCCAACTAATACCAGGACTGGGGGTCTGCTTTGTGTCTATGTTGTTAATTAATTGTCCATAGCTACTTCAGCCACATTTCCAGGCAAAAGTTACCAGAAATTCTTACCTTATTTTGGGGTGAGAAAATGTGTGTTTTGTTGTGATTGCTGAAGGGAATACAGACAAAACACCATTTTGGTGAGAAAATAACAGAACATTTGTGAAGAGATCAGGAATCTGGAACTCTTCCCTTCCTCCCAACTGAATCTTCTACGCCAGAACTGGAGTCAGACCAATCTTCATCTCTCTTTTTGAACCTGTTAATTCTCAGATGTGTCAGTGTTCTCTGCTGGGTCTGCTGGGTGAGGGGTCTGTGCTACTGTGCTTGGGCAAGCAGGCAGGGTGTGGGCAGGAAGCCCTGAGACCTTCCTTGTAATGCACTGTAAGCACACTCATCTCTTGGGAAGCTACTGCTTCCCTCTGTGTATCATGGCAGAGATGGGAGCAGCACGTGCCCTCTCAGACACTGCTGGTTCAATGCATGGATAACTTGAGCACTCAGCTGGATATCCCAGTATCCTCCTAGACTGTTTTCCCAAGGACCAAGCAATCCCAACATCTCTGGTATCACCCAAGCAACCCTCTGGTAGAACAGTGGTCATTGCTCTTAGTAGAAAGAGGACACATAAACCTGAGTAAGACACAGATGTGTTGGGTACAGGCCAGTTGGAAGATGGGTACCCAAGTTCAAGAAAGAAACAAAAAATCTCTTGCAAATTCATCTGATATTCTGGAAAAACTGAGCATATACATTTATTTCAGAAACTTAATAGGAAACTAAAGCTACATTAAATGTAGAGGATCCTTCCTTCATCTGAGTTGATTTTCTACCGAAGTATCTAAACCTGGGGACAACCACCTCAACCAGAGCCCTGCTGGAAGGCACTTTAGATCCTTCCTCACACATGCATGCAGGTTTTCTTGCTGAGGAAACCAGCACAGGAAGAGTAGAGGAACGGGTGCAACTTGATCTCCTTCCTACACGCATTTAGGAGCAAGAAATGCTGCCTGTCCCTACAGTTTTGCTGTTTCCCGATGCCCATGTCACACTCCAGCCATTTCAGGATGCACGTAATAAGTGACCTTCTGCCAAAAATCCCATTTCCTTCCACACACTTTTCCTGGTAAGGATTTTGGGAGCAAGCTTGGGCATCCAGGCATTAACTAACTTACACTTAGAAATATAATTTTCTGTTGGATCCCTGCTTCATTCAGGATGTAAATTTTTCTGCTCTTTGTCTCCAAGGAGATTATTAGAAACGCTATCTTGGTGCACCCCTACAACCTGCACAGGACAGCAACTGGGTGGAAGGCCAAGTTGTATAGCACAGATTGTTAGCCAGTGTTTCCTGGATGAAGGTCATGAGGCTTTTGACTTGCTTTGAATACTTTGAATATTTTGAGATTGTTAAAAGACATGCTCTTTTCTTAAGTGTCCCATATAGGACCCAAGACCACTAGTGGGGGTTTTCTGGGGGATGGATTTTTTTTGTTTGTTTGGTTTGGTTTGGGTTTTGTTTCATTTTGTTTTGGCTTTGGGTTTGGTTTTGTGGGTTTTGTTTTTTTTGTTGTTGTTGTTTTCTTTTTTTGAGAAGAAAAATTATTTGTGGTTTCTTTCACTAGAAAAAAATAATAGACCGGATTTTTTAAAACTAAAAGGAAAAATCCATCATGAAGAAAAAGTATTTGAATAATATCTTTCAGACTAACTCCAAGAAAGGGTAAACAGGTCCCCCTATTTTCTAAGTGATCCACATCCCTGAACATCTGTCCCAAAATATTCAGGCTCCAGGCTGCCAGCAAAAGAAGAACTGGAGGTTAAGGGCTTGACCTTCATGAAGAAACTGTACCTGACCAACAATTACTTTGGCTCAAAGGCTCACTGGAGGATGGACAAAGTTTCATCCCAGAGCAGAAACTGATGCCAGTAGTCTGCTCAGATGCAACATTTTAACTGGAGATTTATTGAGGGAGTTTTGTTTGTTTTGTTTTTCTATTGCTTCTCTTTGTAAAAAGTTGAAACTTGTGCAGTAACACTCTGTTTCAGTCTTTTATACAGATAATCAGACACTTAAGAAAATCAAACAAACAACAATGTAAGTTCAGAGTCAGCAAGTTTGTAATGAAAGGTGGACTGGTGACCTCTTGACAAACCTTCAGCTGAGATTTTGGCAGAACTAAAAATAAAGAGCTATTTTCCTTATTTGCCACATGCTGCCAGATTTTAAAGTTTCCACCAGCTTCACTGGGCACCAAATAGAGATAGAGCCAGCAACAGGAAATCTGACTCAGATTTGAGTTGAGGAAAAAGCTTATGGATTAATATTACTGTAATTCATTAGTCAGCACTTGAGCAGACCCCCAGAAGTTTTTTTCTCACTGAAGTCACCAGAACACTGAGTACATGTTAAATGTTTCAGATTTGTCAAAGCAAAGAGGTCCATGCTAAATCCCCCCTTCAAATGGAATTTAAGCTTTGAGCTTACTAAAAAAGAACACTTTGAACAGGATGTAATCTATAAGCCCTGGAGCAAATGTTCAAAAAGTATATAAAGTATTCCCTGGAGCAAATGTTCAAAAAGTATATAAAGTATTCCCTCCTGTCTTGAGCTTCTCATTGAAAATCCCAGTGCCCTTTTCCTAATGAGGTCATCACCCACAGCAAAGATTGCAAGGTCACATTTCTAGCTGTGCTAGAGAAAAGCCATTTCCTCTGGGCATCCTGTGGGAACCATCCAGCACATCCAAAGTACAATGCCAAGGCTCTTTCAAGAAGTTATTTCTCCAGTTGTAAGACCCTGTGAAGAAACTCAGCACCCTGTCACCCTGACCAAGTATTCCAGAAGCTGCAATCCAGCAGCTGTCCATAGCATAAACCAAATATGTAACTAGAGGTCTGAAATACAGAGAAACAGAAAGGCATGCTGTTGTACTGGCCTTTCCAAGTTCCTAGAACATCATCTCTGCAGACCACAGAGATGATGTGCATTCACTTCACATGCTCAGTTACCACTCTGAACACAAGAAAAATCTGATGTATAAGTGAATAAGTAAGCATGGCCATATTCTACGATGATGTGAGACCCTCAGAAGGATCCCATGTTCACCATGATACCAGATGCTGAATGATGTAACTTCTCAGTGCAAATCATGACACAAATTTTGGGTATTCTCAGTTAGTTTTCCAGCATGGGTGAAACAAGCAGGCTGTGGACAGAGCCTGGAAATTTTAGTCATCTTGGACTTTGGATATCCAGCCTGGGTTTAAAAATAAGCAGTAATAAGGGACTTGGATGGGCTTGGCATAGAAGGCTTCTGGAAGATAAAACTAGGTATGAAAACACTTGGAAAGCTCCAGCCACCTTGTCCCATACATTTCTCTCCAGCTGCAGGAAATCGGGATTGTCAATGTAGTCCTATAATTTATCTCCCAAAATAAGCCACAATGCCTCCTCCCTGATCATCCTGAGTAAAGAAAAGCTAATCTATCTTTAGGAATGAGCCAACTCTATAACTTTTCACCCTCCACTTCACACAGTCTTCCAGCACTGCCCAGGAAATCTTGCATGCACAGTCCGTTCCAGGACACCCCATCTGCACTCAAAGACATACACATGTCCTGGTCACCACAATGTAGAAGATCTTCTGGGGCTGCAATATGGAGTTGATGGATTCAAATGCTTCCTGAGAAGACACAAGCACAAATATTGTGCCAACAGATATGCACTGGAGACAGAAATAGGATTCCCCATGGCTCCCACCCTAAGGCTAGGCCTCTCTCCTTAGGACAAACACCTTTAGTAATGTAGTTGTGACTTCTGATGTGTGCAAAAGGCTTTAGAGATCAGGCAAATGCCCTTCTTAATCCTGAGACCCTCTTTCAAGGGCAGCTGGCATCATTAAGTTTGTGTGAGTTTGTATTACTTCCCATGTTTCTGTAGAGGAAAGCTAAAACTGTGGCTAGTCCTTATCCTTTGAGTGGGACGTGGCTTTTATGCAATGTCATCATGTCTGCTTTGTCAGAAACCCTGTGTTCATCAGAGTCACCAATGGAAAAGGCAGAGCTGGGTCGTGGTCCACCAAATGGTAACTGAGGCATGTTTCATAAAATTCTGACATTTGAGCAATTGGGTGAAACCATGTATTTCTAACTGGAAAATGGCAGCAGGAGAAAGATCTGGGGAGAAATGTCTGTCTAGGAACATAAAGCATTTTCATGGTGCTTGCTCGTTGCACACACTTCCATCATCTCTTTATGATTCAATGCTGCCATGGAATCTTTCTGTACACAAGATTCTTGAGACAAATCCACCCCAAGATCTGTGAGTCAAGGCAGCTGCAAAGCAGTAATTTCCTGTTGCAGGGGGGCATGGTGACAAAACCTTTGGACTCTTCCTACAGAGTGAAAGGAATGCATGGAATGATTTAGCCAAGCTGTGTATAGCCCAAGGCTCTGTGCCAAGGAACAAGGGAAGATGGTCAGATTCCTTTTATAGCTTAGCCCCACCCAGCTGGAAAGACACAAGGCAAAGTGGCTGAAATAGCACAGATGAAAAATACCAAGAGTCAAGAATGGGAGCAGGGAAGGAGGGACTTGAAAAGGACCTGGTAGGAAGTCACAGAAAAGGCTATCATGATGCTTGTTCCTCATGGAGACGCAGAAAATGCAACTCTCAACACACTGGTAGCCACCAGGGCAGTGACAAGAAGTTGTGTTAATATCTGTAGGACAGATAGAAGGTATTTAGATTAAATATCAAACACTGTGGCTCTTTATAAAGATGTACTACCTAAAGGATCAAGGTAGTAAAGAGCATATAAAATTCAGGCTCCAGTTTTGGATGTTAATTTCACTGTCCAAAACGTTCAGGTTCTGCAGATCTCTGTGTTTCTCCCTGTTTTGCTTGAGCTTCCTTCTATCTATGGACCTCCCAGGACCAATACTTGCTTAATTTAGGGAATCTGTTGGTCCCTAACCACCCACAACAAAGGACAAATTAGGTATGAAAAATACAGAAAGGTTCATGAAAAGGGAGAGCAAATAGCACAACAAATGTGTTCATGTGGTTGAAGCACTCGACTGGAGGTCAAAGGGTCAGCTTTTGATCTCAGCTCTGCCACAGAGTAGTCTGTGGTCTTGGTTAAAATGCTTTGCCAGGTCTGGACTAAATACATTGGTAATTGTCTGTCACTGTTGTGATGGACATGACAGACAGAAATGCTATTCAGCTGTTGTCTAGACCTGAGGATACCAGATTCCTGCTACTTGGCACTAACATGTTCATATCTTCCAGCCAAGGCTTTGATTAGACTTCACATCAAATCCTTAAAAGACAAGTCTTAGTTTGGTACCTTCTGCTCTCTGATTCTACAGAGAAGCTCTGAACCTTGAGCTGATACATCCGATACAAGGGACAGCCAGGTGACAGTGTTCATGGATGGATAGTTACTTCTTCATGCAAGTGACCCAGTGTCGGAACTCAGAATGTCCCTCAGACACTTTTGGAGGTTCCAGGCCCAGGTCAGAAGCATTTGAGACCCTGGCAGGCAGCTGGAAACAGATGTGATTTTGGATTTGAGCCATGGAATGATTTACCAACCTTGCAGGGAGAACAAGAAGTCACAAAAGTTTAGATATTATAGTAGAAGTAGTCACAAAGTAGAGGGAAGAATTTTTGAGTGCTGTACAGGGGGGTTTTGGTTTTGTACATGGGGGTCAGAGGTTTTAAGATGGAGGGATTTGGGCCTGCCCTGTCCTCCCTCTTTCTTCTTCCTTGCCTCCCTGTTCCTGGTGATATTGGCACTCACAGATTGGTTTAGAGTAGAAAGGCACCATTTAATAAAGGTAATAGGCATTGGGGAAAAACTGTACCCATGTAACACATAATGTACCATATAAAAGATAGAAAAGCACCATTTAATATAGGTAATAGGCATTGGGGAAAAACTATAAGCATGAACACGTAATGTACCATATAAAAGAGAGCAGCAGCCCTGGGCAGAGGGGGAGAGAAGAAGCAGTCGGGAGTCAGAGAGGACGTCAGGGTGTGTGTGCGCCTCTGCCTGAGCTGTGAGCAAACCACAGCAGCCCCAGAAGAAAATCTTTTAGATAACTTGCAATAAACTGCCTTGAGACTGAACAACAGAGACTGCTGAGCCTTTCTTTGGAAGCACGGGGTGGAGGAGAGACTTTTCCACCACATGGAGCCACCCCTGACCCAGGGTGAGCTCCGGCAACCCAGAATCTCATTCTTGCTCTACTGGATATAAGGAAGAGACTGGATTTGATACCCTGACATATCCAAGGCTTTTCTCACTGTTTCCTGGGAGACATTGTCAAGATCCATTCTGTCATGGGATGGGAAATATTCTCTGAACAGAAATTTTGGGCAATGGAATCCAGCAGCAAGGATAAAAACCCTGGTGCTGAAGCAGGAGGGTCATGTCTTGGCTAGAGGTGTTTAAAGCAGGTTTCCATTTTCTGACCTAGCCAGTGAAAGGTCTTTGTTTCCCCAACTTGGGAGATCTCTTCTCTGTATATATTGTCTCAAGGAAGGCAGCACCTTGCACCCTGCAGATCTGAGGATTTCATCATGTGACAAGGGGCAAAAAAAACCCCATATTCTATAACAGTCACCAAATTATTTTAACCTGAAGTCCTCAGAAGTACACACATGCCCAGATCCTATTTATTTCCACAGTATTTGGGTGCCCTTATGCCTCTTAAACCTGCTCAGCACATCAGCTGTAAAGCGGAGATACATCAAATATCTCCTTTGTCTGGTGTACATGGGATGATCCTTGGGAAAAGTAAATCTCTTGTCAGATGTTTACTCAGTGTTTGTAGCAGCTGCTGGAGTTCAGCTTGTGCCTGTTGCTAATGCAGCTGATGGCTGAGACCAGCCCTTTTGAGAAGGCTGGGAGGTAGTAGGGGATGAAAGGCTGGAGGTGCCAGAGCAATGTGTGATTGAAGACCAAACAGTCAACCATGCCCTGGGCTGGGACACCAGACGCGTGACCATCAACTCAAGGGATGGGATTCTGCCCCTCTGCCCCACTCAGGTGAGACCAAACCCACAGTGCTGCCTCCAACCCTGTGGTCCCCAACATCAGAAGGGCGTGGAGCTGCTGAAGTGAATTCAGAGGAGGCCACAGAGATGCTTTGAGGGCTGGAGCCCCTCTGCTCTGGAAGCTGGGAGAGCTGGGGATGTTCAGCCTGGAGGAGGCTCCAGGGAGACCTCAGAGTCCCTGCCAGAGCCTAAAAGGGCTTATAAGAAAGATAGGGGCAAACTTTTGGATAGGATCTGTCAAAATAAAGCAAGGAGTATTGATTTTAAACCAAAAGAATGTAGATTTAGACTAGATGCAAGGCAAATATTTTTTACTGTGAGCATGATGAAACATTGGCACAGATTGCTCAGTGAGGGGGCAAATGCCTCATCCCTGGAAATATTCTAGGCCAGGCAGGACAAGGCTCTGAACAATCTGGTCTAGTAGAAGGTGTCCGTGTCCATGGCAGGGTATTGGAGCAGATGACCTCCCACCAAACTATTCCATGATTGTATGATGTTGTCAGGAGTCTGTATGCAAATGCCACAAGCCCTTAGAGAGCTGTTAGAACAATCAGAGGTGTTTTGTGAAGGACATAACTGAATAACTCCCCTGTCTCTCATGTCTTCCCTTCAGATTTTTAAGTATTCTTGCCCTGAGATCTTTCTGGATGTAAGTTTTGGGTCTTCACTTGCCTTGAAGCTTTCACTCTGTTTGAGGATCTGAAGCCACTAGCAGCAGGAGTTTCCTTCCTTATGGCAACTTTCAGACACACCATGATGAGCATTTTGGGTGAGCCATCACTAACATTCTCAGACCACAGGAAAATATCATCATCTGGTGGCTGCAGAGATGACTGGAAGACATGAAAGAGGAAAGGGTGGAGCTGGGGGAGATCCCAAAGGACAGAGAGTAGCCTGTTCCCACACAAGGGTGGGTGTGATGCTGATCTTGGTCATTTGCTCAGGGCAAACCAAAGGCATGTTAACAGAAGTCAGCAACAGAAATTAAACAGGGTGGGTGGGAGAAGAGCCATTTCCAGAGATGCCATCAGGCACAGATGAGCTCCTAATAGGAACAGTATGTTGAGAACTTAGTAGACTAAAAATCCCATATCAATGTTCCAAGCACTGGGGTGGAGACCAAAAATCAACCACAATCATAAGCTGAAGCATTAGTCATCATCTATAAAAATGAAAGCTGCAGCAGTTGCCTTGATCAGAGCTGTTTCTTATTTGAGAAGGTCCCATACAGTGAAATTTTGAATCAGAAATGGAGGGAAGCCAAGAGGGAATGAGACATTAAGCCATCACAAGGGATAAAAGGGATAATATTTCAATATGTAAACAGCCAGAAATCTCCCGGGTAGCAGAGATGAATATTAACTTAGGGCAAGAGGACAATGGCCAGTGATGACATAGAGTTAGGATTGAAGTTGAATTAGTTTTGCTGTCTGCTCTAGGCTTCACATGCAAGTGGATTGAAAGGACAATGAATAGGCATTTCCTGTCTGCATCTCATTGCTCAGCCACTGCTGGTTTTATTTTAGTGTAGAATTGATATTAATTACTTGCAGAGCATCACAGCTGCATCATGGACCTGCAGGAAGAAAGGCATGAGATCAAAATACATAGTGTGATAATCACCTCTCCAGAGGATAAATCATTCACAGTGTAAAAGGTGCATCTCACTTTTTGAAATGCCAAGAGTACTGCAAACACAGGAAATTATAAAGCCCAGTTTCCTAATGACCTGCATCTCTTGGTTTATTCCTTTGGTTCCTGTAAAGCTGGTGAGCTCTAACTCACATTTTTCATGCTGTGGAGTCATTTATAACGCTCTCTCTCTTACCCCATTCTCAGATGAGCATTTGGAGGATGTCTCTCTTGCCCACCTGATGGGAACGTGACACAGCTGAAACATGAAATAGACACAAACACCACTCACAACTCACAAAAGCCTTCTTTTTGGGGGATTGTAGATGGTCAGAATGATTTGTACCCAAACACAAAGGAATTAGAGAAAATTCATAATTTCCAAGACTTTGGGGTTACCTGGAACCTTTGAGATATTCTTATCTTGGTTGTACAACTCAGGCCAAAATACTATACTAAATGGTTTCTGGATTGAAGTGCTTTTTTTTGTTTGTTTGTTTGTGTGTTCCCCTTTCCTTTCCTTTCCTTTCCTTTCCTTTCCTTTCCTTTCCTTTCCTTTCCTTTCCTTTCCTTTCCTTTCCTTTCCTTTCCTTTCCTTTCCTTTCCTTTCCTTTCCTTTCCTTTCCTTTCCTTTCCTTTCCTTTCCTTTTCCTTTCCTTTTTCCTTTCCTTTCCTTTCCTTTCCTTTCCTTTCCTTTCCTTTCCTTTCCTTTCCTTTCCTTTCCTTTCCTTTCCTTTCCTTTCCTTTCCTTTCCTTTCCTTTCCTTTCCTTTCTTTCCTTTCCTTTCCTTTCCTTTCCTTTCCTTTCCTTTCCTTTCCTTTCTTTCCTTTCCTTTCCTTTCCTTTCCTTTCTTTCCTTTCCTTTCCTTTCCTTTCCTTTCCTTTCCTTTCCTTTCCTTCCTTTCCTTTCCTTTCCTTTCCTTTCCTTTCCTTTCCTTTCCTTTCCTTTCCTTTCCTTTCCTTTCCTTTCCTTTCCTTTCCTTTCCTTTCCTTTCCTTTCCTTTCTTTCCTTTCCTTTCCTTTCCTTTCCTTTCCTTTCCTTTCCTTTCCTTTCCTTTCCTTTCCTTTCCTTTCCTTTCCTTTCCTTTCCTTTCCTTTCCTTTCCTTTCCTTTCCTTTCCTTTCCTTTCCTTTCCTTTCCTTCCAATTTTCCTTCCTCTTTTCTTCCAATAAACTGGGATTCAATAGATCAGCATTCAGTATCTAATCTTCTGTTTCACTTTGTGTTGCTTAATGAATTCCATGCTTCAGTGCCCTCTAGGAAAAAAATAAACAACACTATTTCACTCTTTCACATTATTGTAGCTATTAAATATTTGTAGAGTCATTCAGATACTACAGTAGTGAGAACTATGGAAAAATCCATACATAAACCAGAACTGTTTATGTTTCTGCTGATAGCAGAGATATCACAGAGATTTTCTTATATAAGTGGGGGAGGTGTTGGTGGGGGTTGGTTTGTGTTCTTTTTTTATAAATCCCCAAGTGTGGACTAGATGATGCTTCTTTGTATTACACACTGAAAAAAACCCTTAAGCTCAGCATCATCATAGTACAAAAAAAGGGAACAAATGCTTCTTAGCCACAATGTCATTCTTCACATCTTCAAAGCACTTTACAAATATCTGCCAGGAAGCTGACTTTCCACTCTGATGTTCAGATTCCCAGGGTATTGTTTCTATTTTGGTGAATTGTTTGTTATGACAGCATGAGCTTCCTGAAAGAATAGCTTCAACATTTGAGAACCCATCCCTAGCAGAACTACATCTGAAACTGCATTTTTCTAAAATATATCTAAAAGCGTGTGTCAATAATCCCATTCTTTCTTACAAACTGACCAGAAGTTGTTCATAGAGGGAAGAATGAACCAAGACTTTCTCCTCCAATGCCCAATAAGGAAGTTGAAGGCATGCTTTCATGGAAGGAATTGAGATTTAAGATTATAAACACAGTTTTTGCAGGGGAAAAAGATAAAAGTTGAAATGGCATGTGCTAAGAAGACCATCCTTCAGTCATTCCCACCTTCAGAGGTGATGAAGAGCACAGAGAGCTCCTGGGAGTTACTTGTTTAGAGAAAGCTGAGCTTTGGGTGAGATGCTTGGAGGACTTGGCCCTGGTCCGGGGCAGTGGTCATAGGAAGGAGCTCTCTGCAAATAATTTTTCCTGGAAAGCTCTGCAACAGACTTCCCTGAGGAACTGAGACCCCAGAAATCAGTCTAAGGACTTCATGGCATGGCCCCTCCAAGCTCAGAGGTGGGAATACACCCCTTTTACTGTAAATGAGCAATACAGCATGGCCAGCATGGGCTTTGGGGCTGGTTCCTAGGGCAGTGGGACTGTGTGAGTTGGCATCTACGTGTAGCAGAAGGATTTGTTTGCCAGACCCTTCTTTATAAACGCAGCAGTGAATGTGCTCCAGAGGTCTTCAAGATGGCACAATGAAAACCAACTGCTCATGCAAAGTCTCAGTAAAGGGTCCAGCTAAGGGAAAAGCTGTAAAATGAGCCCAGACAACAGGAATCACCTGCATAACCTCAATCTGGAGGAAGCCATGGGCTTCTTTCACTTGGAATCTTAGATTCAAGGTAAAACTTGGTAATTGAAAAGGTGGGAGGAAGGCAGAAAAGAATAAACTGCTCACTTAAGTTTTCCACTGTGAAGTTCTGCAGTGGTTTGGTTTTTTGCTTCCCTCTCCCCACCTAAAGATTAAACTTCACTTTTTCTTGTGTGCAAACACATCCAAGACTCCCAGCAGCATGGGCACTGAAATTCACCATCAAGGCAGAACAGCCTTGCTGTAGCCTTCTCTAGTATAATGTAGTGCAGCAACAAGCAGTGTAACCACATCAGCCTGGAGAAATAAACCTTAGACTAAAGGTTCTTTAATGATGTTTTTCATTTGCTGACCAAGGTTGGCAGCACAGGCTCCCACCTACCATGAAGACCTAGGCAAATTTGGTCTGCAAGAAGTGTAAATCAGGGGAATTTCTTTGAAGTCCAGATACTGTGCCAATTTATACTCAGATAAGGATGTTTTTTCACTTTGTCACTTGTTTCCGCTGGAAAAAGGGCAGGCCTAGGTTTTGTTACTAAAAGAGATCAAAGAGGTGCAGTTTCTTGGAAACAGGGGAGGAGGGAAAGCCTAAAGATTTCCTGCTGCTTCTGTAGGAGAAGTGAAGAAACAGCTGAAGAGAAAAAGCAAGCAACAGGGTTCCTGGTATAACCAAGTCTCCTATAAAGCATCTTTCTCCATCTGGGATGTGTGTAATTGCTATCTTCCGGTTCATGCCGTAAATAAAAGCCATTGTAAACATTTTAGAAGGGCCTTGATTCATCCTACCTAAATATAGGCAATGAGCTGTGCTTTCCATGTTACAAGCACATCATTCTGGGCTCTGTCTCCTAATAATAGGGCATGTAAACTTTCTATGCCACTAAGCCAGAGGAGCAGAGACTTGGTCTAAGGTTGATATTTGTGGTTTATGGCTGTGACTCTCTAGACTCAGTGGTTTGCTTTGAACATGCCCAGCCTTGACTCTGCTCTGAACTCTGAGTCTTCAAGCCCTAGTAAGCCCAGAAAGTCGATCATATTCTGGGCTGCATCAAAAGCATCATGACCAGCAACACAAGGGAGGGGATTCTGCCCCTCTGCCCCACTCAGGTGAGACCCCACATCCAGTGCTGCCTCCAGCTCTTGCAGAGAAGGATGTGGAGCTGCTGAAGTGAGTCCAGAGGAGGCCACAAAGATACTCCAAGGACTGGAGCCCCTCTGCTCTGGAGACAGGCTGGGAGAGCTGGGGGTGTTCAGCCTGGAGAAGAGAAGGCTTTAGGAAGACCTTAGACCCCCTGCCAGAGCCTAAAGGGGCTTCAAGAGCTGAAGAGGGACTTTGGACAAGGACCTGGAGGGACAGGACAAGGGAGAATTGCTTCAAACTGCCAGATGGGATATTGGGCAAAAATTCTTACCTGTGAGGGTGTTAAGACCTGGGCACAGGTTGTCCAGAGAAGCTGGGGCTGCCCCATCCCTGGTAGCATCCAAGGGCAGGTTGGACGGTTCTTGGAGAAATCTGGTCTAGTGGAAAGTGTCCCTGCCCAAGGCAGGGAATGGAACTGGATGGTCATGAAGGTCCCTTCCAACCCAAATTAGCAGTGCTGGTTTTAGAGTTGGGCTGGAAGATCGTAAGGGTCTTTTCTAACCTAAATGATTCTACGGTTCTGCGTGTTTTCCCATTCAGTCTGTGCTGATCCCACAAGGAGAATGTGGCGGTGAGATCAAAATACAAAGGTTTCAAATGCTCTGAGTGGTAGATCAGGCCATTGGCAGGTGCTTGAAGGTACAAAGCTTTTAGAACCAGTGTTGGAAGTCTGCATGTTTTTTTTTTTTTCCTGGATCAAGTTGAAGCCTCAACAGAGCCAGAGGAGTAGAGGAAAATGAACATGGACAGGCAAGCCAGATTAGAAGACTTGAGTTTCTTCAGTACAGTCTGTAGTAAGCATTTATTTAGGAGTGCATTGATACACACAGACAGATGCTTTAAGACCTGACATCCTGTTAATGTTCACAGCTATAATGGCACAAAATAATAATGTGATTTAGTGGTTATTTCCCTGCAGATCAAATTGCATGTATCTCATCCCCTTCTGATGACTCACATGGTCACCCTGCCAGCACGAGTGTGGTACAGAGAAAATTTTACATCCTGTTAGTACAGTGTGGCAAAGGGAGGCTCATTGCTTTGCCCCAGGAGGACAGTAATGCTCACATGGGATCTCCTGTGCTCACAGTACCAGAACCTCCTTTCTCACACATGTATTAGTAAATAGTGTTCCTAGACAGCTCAAACTCTTACATAGTTTCTTAAACTAGTCTTCAATAAACTCATCCTGGTGTGGTTAGCCTGCCCTGATGGACTCAACAAGTGTAAGAAAGGAAATAATTATTTATCTCTTCCAGAATATTATAAGACATGCGTAAGTGTCATGTCTATAGAGACAAAAACTGGATGATAGAATTTAAGATTAATTGGAGAAAAAGTACTAAGAAAATAATATATTGATGGGTCATACTTGGCAGTTTTGATAGGCTGGACTTCTTGTCAAGCTGTCCACTGATTCACAGTGTGCATTCCTTGGAGAACATATTGGTGATTGCACACACATGTGTGGAATCACAAATATGGGAATGAGCAATGTTGAGTCTGTATCAAAAATAGAGAAGCTGTGGTCAGCTCTGTTGGCCACAGCTTAAAAGTGAAAGGGCTCTTGCAGCATCAGGGTGAGTTCTTGGGAGAAATGAGTAAAAGGTGATGCTGTCTCTTTAGTTTATTGGTGTTTGTTTCCTAGAGACCTACTCAGTCCTTTGCGGAAACATTGGGATTAACAGGAATTTTGCTTGTTACCCCCTTTGTGTGCTTACAAGCCAGGAGCTTATCCTGCAAACCTCTAGAGAAATATGAGACATCTTCTTTACATTATGTTTAGAAATTTGGAATTACTTTCTATTTAGTGTGGTATTCTTCTACCTTAGACTTCTCTATACACATAAAAGGTGCTACCTTGGATTTAATGAAACAGCAGTGTCCTCTTTGAGCTAGAAGGAGCGCTCAAGCTTATTTTAGGACAGCAGATTTACTGCAAGAGAAAGGAAAAAATCTGATGTGGTATACAGCACTTTTGTGCCAGCACAGAGCTTGATGGTAGTTGTTACATCTTTTGTTTTTTGGAAAAGAAGATTTCCCTCTAAAAAAGACAATAATAATGGTAAGAAATCTGAGGGTAACCAACAAACCCCTTTCAGCATCACAATTTGCTGTGCAAAAGCACATAGGGAGCATCATAGGTGATCAAAATAACAACATATGATCAAAATAACAACACCAACCAGCTTTATTAGATAGGTTGAATAGGGGAAAAGTATGGGACATTTTCCCCTTGCAGTGGTTCTCAAAGAGAATGCATGTTTAATCAGATTCTAAACGTCTCATCGTATTTTTAGGTAGCTGAAGGATTAATACAACATAAAGACTCCCCTCCTCACCAAAGTGCAGGAGGTGTGTCTTGAAAAATCTCAGGTGCTAAAGATTCTAAAATCTCTCCCAGACATTTGTTGTGACTATTACTATCAAAATCACATCACTGTTACTTGAGCAGAGGGAGTGGCTGAAAACTCAAACATAACTGTTTGAAAACAGTGGACCCTGAGAGTTTTGATAAATTTTACTGGGGGGATTTTTTTAACCCAAAAACCACAGGGGTGAATGGGACAACTTCAAACTAACCACAGCCTCTGCCTGTATGTATTTAAGCAACTTCATATAAGGACAATAAAACTTCATACTGGGAATCAGAAAAAATTTAGTAATTCTTAGCTAAAACATCTTGAGCAGTGAAGCCTGTAGAAATTTCTAGGATTCAAGCTGAGTTAAAGAAGAATTTAATAACAGTCAAATACTGGAGCCAGAAAGATTAGGCTAGTCAAAAGAAAATAGTTGTAAATCAATTAAGGTCATTTACTCCCTTCACAACCTTGTTTTGAAGAGGCTTATGGACTGTGCAACTGCAGATAAATGCCATCAGAGGCTGATGCTCTGAAAGAAAAATAAGCTTTATTTCACAAATCAAAAAAAAACAGAACCAACAACAACAAAACTACCAGGAACAGGACTTCACCCCCACTAAGGAAAGTCCTGCCAGATCCTCAGTCTGCCACCTACAAAGATTGGAGGTTTCTGCTGCATATTCCTATGGGGTTAATTGATCACCCCATGGGTGTGGCAGAAGAGGCAAGGCTGATAACTGTGCATACCAGGACACATATTCAGAATAATATTCTATTATTTGAGGCAGGTGAATTGGAAACATATGTATCTCCACACAACTGAAAGCTAAAGCAAAGCTGGTTATCTGCTGGATTTTATGTACTAATACTGCCAAAGAAATCAATTATGAATAAACACAGTTATAAAAAAAAAATGTAGTGCTACTTCAGGATTGTCCTTAGAAAGACACTTTCTTCTCCAGTGCAATTATCTAAATGGCACCTACCTCTGAGCAGGCAGATGGTGAGGTTGCTTTATTCCTGCAGCTGACTGCTGGTCCCAGGAGTGTGTGGAAGTCCCTGTAGGGAATACTAATTACAGATGCCACAAGTTAAGCACCTAAACAGACATATTTTCCACAGGGAAAGCCTGGCAGTCACCTTAAAGGCAAAGATTTCTCATGCTTGGGACTGAGCACTCCATACCAAAGGCAGCTTGGTTGCCCATTTGAAATCTTTGGCTCAGAGAGACAGAAAGGTGGGTCTGGGATTTAGGGGAAGATCATAGGTCCTGCAGGAGAAATTGTGACATGTTTTACATGTATCCATGGAGCTCACATTTGGAGAGCAGATCTCAGTATTCACACTGTCCCAACCTTGAGCCTGACCTACCGTGGAGCAGCCAAAGCAAATAGAAAAACAACATGCAGGTGATTTTTCCTTCCATTTTCTCCAGTTAGTGCTTCAGAGAATAAAAAATGAGACAATAATTAGTGTCAGGACATTGGGATTTTTTTGTCCCATTGCTGTAGTTCTCTGAAGCTGTGCCTCTTGGCTGAGCTGACACTCTATTATGAAGACAGCATTTTCAATACAGATGCCTGGGTAAAGAATCCAGTGCTAGACCAGGCCTGGGAAAAAGTTATGCCTGCAAGACATAACTTGTGATTTGTCCAAATGACTATATACATAAATTGAATTCACAATCAGCAATATATAGTATAAGTGATATACATGCATATATATAAATACAAGTGCCATGTGTACCACCAGCAAAATCTCTTTGTCAGCGTTTATTTAAAGTTCTGTCTTCTGATTTTGTTTCCTTTCTCCATTTTCATTGTCTGCCACATCCAAAGATTCTGAGTTCTGAAAGCTTTTTTTTCCTGAGCTCTAAGTTCACAGACTCTTCCTGATAAAGCAGATAAACATCTGAAGCAAAGGGGCATCTACTAGGACACAGCCCAGCCAAGCTGGGGAACCTCTCAGACCAACAGAGCTGGATACAGCTGGAGAGTCTGGGAGAAAGGCACAATCTCAGTTCAGATAAGATTTTTTAATTGTCTAAAAAAATTTCAGCTGGAAAATGCAGTCCAAATTTGACATCTTTTGGGGAAGAAAAATATACAGCTATGACTAATTTCATGACTGTCTCATTTTTTCTCCTTGATGCTTCTATTAGAATGTTTTTCAGAGGAAACCTGTGAGAAACTGAGGTCTTGTTTCACTGAAGTGTTGAGATCACAGGGCATGTGTTTGGTTTATTCTTTTTTTTTTTTCTTCTGGTCTAAAGCAGAGAGAGGAGTCAAGAAATGAAGGAGGAGGTCAGCAATGTGGTTATTTTGTACACATGCAAACACGCATTTCAGATGTTCACTGTCTGAGTCTGTTCACTATCTGGTTCACAGATGCAAACCAGATGTCCACTGTCTGAGTCTTAGGAAGACATTCATTTAACTCATCCAGAGTTGTAGCAGCATGCAGGGAAAATAAAACAGGAAGAAATTTATCTTTTGTAACATTTAATTATTTAAAACATTTAAGGACCCTATTTAAGTCAAAATTCAATGTTTTTCTTACAAATACTCTTTTATGCAAATAGAAGCTTGCCCAGAGGAGCCTGTGCCTTGCATTATGAAGGCAATCAGGTAGAAAAATCAAATTGGTCCACTCTGATCTTATAATCTATGACTCAAGCTCATTTTAATAGTGTGATTGAGAACAAAGTCATACGTGGACAGCAAGTATCACCAGACCCTAAGCAGGTATCTGTCTTTTTCTGAATCCAGCTAGTCCAGTTCTCTTGGATGGGCTGGCAGAGACTTGGACTTTCAAGAAAAGTAGATGTCACCCAGTTGCTTAACATAACTAATAAAATATTAAGCAAAAAATAGGGCAAAGGTGAAATCTTAAAGAAACCTCAATTCCCATCATTGCCAAGGAAATCCACAGTCTAATAGTGGGTGTTTTACAAGCATAAGCTCTACAGAACTCACTGTCCTACAAGTATCAGAGCTGTGATAGCAAAGACAACCAGTTCCAAGAAAGAGCACGACACAAAACGTTTCCTCTTGTGCCGGGCACCACATCTGGGATTTCAAGGAACTGAAGAGGCAGATGAGTCAGTAACACTCAACATTCTCATTCCTGACAAGCCTATGGAGAAGCTTCTGGAGGGTTCTGCAGACTCCCTGGGGTTGAAGTGATACAAATGAAAGTAAATGTTGACCTGCATATTTCTTCTTTCTTTGTAATGAGAAAAATCACAAAATAAAGCCAAGAAGAATTAAATATCCTCATACAAAAACACTACTTCCACTTTGGCTCAGAGTAGCAATTGACACAGTACACCCTTGGAGCCATGATTCGACCTCCTTGCATGCATAATTTTTCCAGCTGGGAACAGCCTTTAATTTTTTATCACAACTCTGCTATCTGCCTGCATTATTCATATTATTTATACACATGTGTATAAGATCCTCCGTTAATTAATTTATAGCCACTGAAGGATGCCAAGAGCTGATTTTTTTTATTTTCAACAAAGTACATCCTGTTCTGAAAGCTATGACATTGTTCTGAAATTAGGTAAATTAAGCACTTTTTTTTTTTCTTTTTAATTTTGTTTTAGGGAGGTTGGTAATTTGGGGTCTGTTCTGTTTCCTTGCTGGATCAGACCCCACGCTCAGGGTATGAAAGTCTTTGCTCTGGGACATTCTCACATGAAGGGGCTGTTTTAGTTTTCTCTTCAAAGACCAAATCAGTGGGTTGGTTTTGAGGTAAAAGCTATGTGTGTGCAAGAGAACCTTGTGGTAAGCCAACTCATGTAGAAATCTCTAATGACTTGGGATCAAAGAAAATAGTGTTGCTTGTAATATCTTGGAGAAAAATCTGTGGACAATGTTTACTGGAAATGAGCTTGTGGGGAATATGAGACTCCTGTATTTGACATGCTCTTTTTTCTGCTTGCTTCTAATAAATGGAAGTGTTAATGGCTTGCTTTGTGCCAGCTGAACTTGATAAACTCCTTGAAGGAGGCTGAAGGATGATAAAACCATGTTTTGGAATAGCTGAGCTAGGTCCCATAGCTGAAGGAAAGGTCTCTGTTTTGCTTTGGGTGGAGTTGTCAGCTGCTGGAGTGGTTGATACTTGAAAAAGGAGGGAGGTTGATCTGGGACTTCAGTAATAACCTAAATCCTGGAGAAGACCTAGCTTCTACTGCCAAACAGCCAAGAGCCTGAAGGAGAGAGTTATTCACCAAAATGCTGCTCCTCCCACTAGATTTCTGTGCTCAACTGGGGCAATGTGGACTGTGGGAAACCAGGGCTTCCCTCTGGCTGCTCTGGCAGCTCTGGGACCCTGGCAGGGGGTCAGGAACCCCCCTGGACAGAGCCCCCAGAGACACTGTCTGTGATCTCTGTCCATGGAAAAGAGTTTTCAATCCTACAGGATCAATTACAAGCTCTGAGGGTTTGATATAAGTAATAACTAATTGTGGCACGGGTGCAAAAGTAAAATTTTAGGATTCTAGATTAGGGGTTCAAAGGGGACAAGATGGAGGAATTGGGTGTGTCTTGTCCTTTTTCTCCTTCTTCATGCCCTCCATGTTTCACTGCAGTGTTGGCATTTTTCTGTTGGTTCAGGCTGGGGACACACTGTCCAACGTAGGTGACAGATATTGGCACGTTATTGTAAATCCAGCACAGGTAGTTTGTGGTATTTAATGTTTGTAACATCCCACTGAGGGCAGAGCCCCACACGCTGCCCTGCAGGACAGAGCTGCGGCAGGGCAGCAGAACATGTTAGAGATAAACAGAATAAACAACCTTGAAACAGCACAGACCAATTATGGCTTCTGCTTTGGCAGCGGGGCTGAAAGACAGAGACTTTCTACAGTTTTGGGATCATCAATACCTCAGATTCCAACAGTGGACAAAGGTTACAACTGGGGCCCAGGGGTCCAAGGAGTTTGCTCGTGAGCCTACGGTAGCATGCACAAAGCCTGTGCCCCTAGGAACACACATCCTTGGGGAATATCCTCTCATGGAAGGTAAATTTCATTTAGACAACCTCAGGCTCATGCCAAACATCAGATCAGCTCATCTGATGGAAGCATCTGTCCAGATGAGGAAATATCCAGCATGAGCAGGGAAGGAAGGAGCAGCATTGTGTTGTCCCCAGCATCTCTGCATAGGCAGCAGAGAAGCCGAAGTGAGTATCTTCCCTGTGGGAAAACTACAGACCCAAGGACAACCCTTGTGCAAACAGGGCACGTGAACAAAACTTCTGGGCTTTTTCCCAGAGAATGAAACCTGTCATGTTTCAAGTGTTGACCTATCCAGGACTGAAATGAGGTACTCTTGATGCAACTTGATGTGAAAAGATAATGGCAGTGGACAACACTGATGTTCCATGTAACAGAAAGTGGAGCAATGAACTTCCATCTGCATATGAAGAATAGCTTCCATTTCCAGAGACAATATTCATCAATGACTAAACTTAATCAAAGCAAGGCTTTCTATATTCTGCTATTTCAGTTATCATTCCCAACTAGTTTTCTTAGGGAAAACCAAGTCCTGGGAGAGATATCTTGACCATTTGCAGTTTGATAATCCTACCAGAGCCTTGATGTTCCTGAAGCCCATAATCAGTTATTCACAGACGACAAAAACACTGCAAAAAAGGCAAAGGATAAAGGGGGAAATTAATATCATAAAAACCATAAAATCATACAGTATCAAAACTGAAAGGCACACTTACATGATGAAGAAGATTATGGAAAGCACCAAGGCTGGAAGAGACTCGTGAATTTTCTGCTTAGATGAACATAACCATCTCATGATACCTTAGAATGCATCAGTAGGGGAACTAAACAAGCAAGTTTGGAAACATTCAGGCAAAAGACCCAAGGATAATTAAGGTGTTAAAAATTTGCCTTGTAGCAAAAGTTACAAAGTACTGAGACTGTAGCTGTCATAGCTAGGAAAAAAAAGTGTCTTGATCAGATTCTTAGAGCACTGTGGAAGATGACAGGAGAATTTTCAGTCTTAGGAGAAAATAGTAGAATGAGACCTAGAGAATGGAGATTGGATCTAGATGTGTAACAAGTCATTGGGGAAGCTTAGAACTGAGAATGTGATTGAATTTTCATTGCTAATAACTCTCCAAATCACTATAGGATATTTTTCTCCATTTTGAGCCTGAATTAACTGCCAAGATCCTAATGACCTCTTACACAATAAGTCAGACAAGATGATCTTGGTCTGCTCTGATCTTAGAGCCTATGACTCATGTATCATGTGTTTGTTCTCTCATTCTCTCTAGGGAGTAAGGAGATAGAGTGGGCTGTTTTGTCTTGGAAATATTATTGGGAGGTTTTAGTGTTCTGTACTTATCTTAGAGTTGAGAGGTCAGAAATGTGTTATAGTTGGACTATTTGGGAGAGTTCTTTATGGGGAACTTGTTCCATCCTGGACACTGAGAGTGCTTTGTGTTTCATACCTCTTCTATTAGAAAGTTTTGAGGTGCCAGAGGATTGGTCTATTCCAAGTCAGGGAGCTATGGGTGATCTTTTGCCACTGAACCCTTAAGGAGTGTATTTATGGCTCAGAGTTGTAGGAAACTACTTTGTACAGAAAAAGTATTATCTGATTCCATATCTGATGCCACTTGATGCAGTGCTTTGGGTCCCATTGAAAAATAACCCACTGCTGATTTTGAAGACCTGTTTGCTCCTCTGCTCATCCACAACTTTTCTTTCATAGAAAATGAGAATGTAAAGCCCACCAATGCTTTCTGAGGAGGCAGTACTGGCCCTCTGAACTCTGTCAAAGTTCAAAGATGACCAGCAGGGTTTCTTAGTCACTTTTCAAATATTAAGATAGGTCATACTAACACTTGCAACCAGCCAAAGATAACTATGGCTAACTCAGATATATTGAAGCTGTGACTAATTAAAATTGTTTTTAAGGGAAAAATACTTATCCAGGACAACAGATTATATTCTGATTTAAAAATGTCATTGTTTTGCAGTACCTAATGAAGCATGGAAGATCACCCTTGCTGTTAGTTTCTTCTGTGACAAGAAACTGTATACAGAGTGTATATGTGTGTATGTATGCATACATATATATATATATATATATATATATATATATATATATATATATATATATATTTATATTTATATTTATATTTATATTTTTATATACATATATATATATATATATAAGTACTATATCAGAAAACACCAAAAAAGAAGAGGGCAAAGTTTTGTAAATATATAGCCAATCTTTACTATGGTATTGAACAAAATATCCCATCCCTGGAAGTGTTCAATGCCAGGTTGGATGGGGCTTGGAGCAACCTGGTCTAGTGGAAGTGTGCATGTGTGCTGGCTTGACTCTGGATGGATACCAGGTACCCACAAAACCTGCTCTATTACTCCCCTCTACAACTGGAGAGAGGAGAGAAAATATAGGAAAATACTTGAGATAAGGGAGAGATCACTCACTGAACACCATCACGAGCAAAACACACTGAACTTGGGGATATTAATTGATTTTATTACCAACAGAATCGAGTTTGTGGAACCTAAAGGGGCTCCAAGAGAGCTGAAGAGAGACTTTGGGCAAGGTCTCGAGTAACAGAAAAAGGGAGAACAGCTTCCCATTGCCAGAGGACAGGTTTGGATGGGATATTGAGAAGAAATTCTTTTCTGTGAGGCTGCTGAAGCCCTGGCACAGGTTGTCCATAGAAGCTGTGGCTGCCCCATTCCTGGAAATGTTCAAGGCCAGGTTAGACTGGTCTTTGTATTTTCATTCCATAGCAGCATGAGTGGATTAAGAGTCCTTAAGAAAATACATTTTTTCCCATTCTGCATGAGTAGTGTCCCTTATCAGGTTTCAATTTGTAGCTCCCTTTGTACTCCTTTAGTTTCCTTAATGGGTTCTCAAATTTCCTGTCTTATCAGTGATGGAGAGAGGAGGGGCAACTGAGTTGTGGTGGTCAGAATCCAAATTTATTGTGGACTACATATATACTATTCTAGGAAATCTAGTAATTTTTTACTACAATGATTGGCTTAATCATCACATAAACAAACTTATACATTTTGCAACATCTCTTGCTGGTAGAAGTTCACTCAATATTCTTTTCTTGATTCAGTCATCTTGCAATCTTCAAAGCTCTGTTTGTTCTTGCCAAGAATCCTGATTATCAAATCTCGTATGCTAATCAGGTCCAAAGTACATCATCTTCCCCTTCTCTTTTCAATCAAAATCACTCCTTTAATGGCCTTATTAATTAATCTCTGCACACATTGAAGCAAGCAAGGTATCATGATTAATACAATTATTATCAAAATTATCACATATATACATATCCTAGAAAAAATCTCTTAGTCAGGGTGCCAAGCCCCAGCCACTAAATAAGTTGTTGGCAGCTGCAGGGGGGAATTATTGGATTTAGAAAGATTGCTAGAAGTGTAATTGTACTAAAAGGTTTGATTTTTATGTATGGGGTGATAGGGAGGAACATTTAAAAAGTTTTAGACTGGTTCCTTCTGTGTATTAAAAATCTAATTTTACAGGACCTAGGAGCTCTAATTCTTGGGGCTCCAAGTGGCCCTACTTTGGTTATGCTATCAATTAACTTTATTGTGAAGAGCAACATCTCCAACATGCAGAACATTTCACGGCTGGGCTGTCAGCTAACTTTTACATGTATTGTTTACTCTTTAGGTTATTTATTCCTCTGATGTTAATTCTAGATTGTTGTTTATTTCTATGAGCTGGCTAAAGCTACCAGGTTTCAGAAGTCAGAGGTCTGCAAACAGTACAAGCAATGCAAATAATACAGGGATATAAGCAAGGGACTGTGAGTCACAGCTTCTAAATTCAGCTTCCACCTACACTGCTCCACTTGATTAACTCCTGCAAGGCTCAGTTTTAGTATTTTGCAGTCCAATAATTAGTGTCTGGAGTGTGGTGATTTCGGCAAGCTCAGAAGAAAGGAGCTTAGATATTCAAATGATTTGAATTTGAACAGCATTCATTAACATCAATGCTGTTAATGAATTTAAATGTTGTAAATCAATAAATATTAGTGATTAATTGGCTGTAATTTCCATTCTTACCCAGTGATGACAGCTACTTGCTCTCCTCCAGACCTCTTCCGTCCCAGCAATACAATTCATGTGTACTGTGATTCACACCAGAATTTATTTGAATAATGAACAACAGGTCTTGAAAGCTCTGTGGCAAGTGAGAGCCACCTGCACGGAGAGCAAGGACACAACTGAAGGAAAGCAATTCCAGAAGAAAACTTGTTTGTTTTGCTTTGTAAACATAATTGCTAATTGGGTAGAGAAAAAAGGTGACCACAGAAAAAAACAGTGAAAAGCACTGTCCTGCATCCTGCATCCACATGCACCCCACGCCACTCAGATTGTTCCTGACACTTTGCAAGTAGAGGCTGAAGGTTAAAGGTACCCCAGAAAAAGAGGATCTGCTACCTTGCATGACCTCTGCCTGCACTCCTGATTTTTCATGCCCATTTCAGCACTTTCCAACCAACCCCAAATGGACAATACTTCCACTGTGAGAAAAATATAATATTTGTTTTGTTAAATTGATTATCTTATTTCACAGCTGGTAATCAGGGAACTGGTTATCTGTTAAATATCCCCAGTCAGGAGCAGGCAGCCAAAAATTCTGCATGAACAACATTGCTGGATTAGTGTACTACCTCTCCCCTGGGCTGCTGTACATCCTTCCTGCACCCCCCTCTCCAGCACACAGTGAGCAAAGGGCTGTGGTTTGTTCCCAGGGACTGCTTAAGCCTCAGCCCTGTCCCCCTGACTTCTTTGCTTCACTGGAGTGTAACCACAATATTGCAGAGGCAATGAAGAGCCCCAGCAATAATGTTTGGGACACTCTTCCTCAGTGGGAAGGGACTGCACCTTTTCCAGTCCTTAGGCAGGACATTCACTGATTTATGTGAGTTGACTGCAAAACTGGCCCCATCCTTATTTATTCCTTCATCCACAGGAACCAAACCTGGTTCTTCACTGGAGCATTGCTATCCTGCAAGTACCACAACTTTCTCCAAGACCTTGAAGGGAAATAGGGCTGCTTGTGTTAACAAATCATGCATGATTTATAGTAAGGACTTGTCCTTCACAAGCTGGCTGCCAGCCACTCCAGCTCTCCTGGGTTTATGATGTTACCAACAATGCCTGGACCATCCCCAAATTGGGTGTGGTGAGACATGTTAGCTTGCTCTGCTGCCACATCTGGGATGGCCTCCTTATATTGGATAAAACAGAACTGACAGAGCTGAACAGAAAGCCAGAGCTGTCTATCTGGCTGCTGAGCTGTCACTGCTAGCCCAAGAAGACCAAGAGGCCAGATGTCTGCAGATTAATGAGGACTTTTCTTAATTTAACAGTGCTGTAGAACAGCTCCATCACCTCCTGGCTCTTCAGCCTGACCTTATTTTGGCTTGTCAGTGTAAAGAGACACAGCAGGGCATGAGCTGACCCTGTCTGGGGCTGTGTACCCATGAAAGCTTTGAGGAAGCTGAGTTCTGGACCATGAAGACATGCAGATCCCAGCCAGAACTGGCTTGAGGGCAACCAGTTTAGTATTCAGGTATGGCAAATTCACAGCTTGCACCCATCTGTGTAGACATACCCTTGGGGAGGTCAAATAAAGATGAAGCTGCTGGCAAGGTTCGTCCAAGATCTTTCCCAAAAAGCATTTTCCCTGCTACAGGACTTGTTTGGAGCAACCCTCCTCAAGGGTCTGTTTTCTAAATTGAGGAATACACTCATCGCCTGATATGGGGATGGATTATAAAGAAATTATTTGTGACACATGTTACTGAATGAAAGGAAAACAGTAGCAGTGAGCAGGTCCAGTCTGGGATCAGCATTATTTATTCCCCACCACTGGATCCAAAAGCATCCTAAAAGGGCAGCAAATCTGCTGCTGAGCCCCTTGGGGTGTTTTCCCTGCTCTATTCCTCCCTCCTTCCCTCTGTTGCAAAGAGGACCTTCTCTTGAATGTATCTAAGTACTGCTAAACAACAGAAAGGTGCTCTCACATGGGTTTTCCTGACCCAAGGGAGGGTGGAGGACAGCCATCCTGCCAGAAGAACAATACAGGGAAGTCCCATTCAATTGAACTTTGACCACGCAGCAGATCATTACTTTTGTACTTAAACTGGAAACCTCAAGTTTAGCTCCAATCCTGGGGTATCTGGGAAATGGCTGTTGAAAGAAATTCAACAAATATGCCTTAAGGTTAGTACAGACACCCTGCTTTGTGCACAGTTTCACCCCTAGCCAGTGCAAGATGTGTTTTGCTGCAAATATGGTGTGTGAGGTACCAACACACTTTGCAGGGTGACATCTGTGTGCAAGCAGATATTTACTGGGTGAGGATGCTGTAAATGGAGGTGCATTTTGTAGTCTCTCTGTGTACTTGGAGGATCTTATGCAGGACCTCCCCATATGTGGAAGACGCCAGGTTCTTTTTGTTTTCACCTATTTTTAAGTTTGACAATAAGATTTTCAGACATGTTTTGATACACACCAAACACACCTGATCCCTTCAGGACTCTCAGTATGGCTGTAACATGGACAAGTTTTCACCAGAGGAATGTAAAAAGAGCAGCTCTTCTTTCTCTACCTAGGTTCAAAGACTGCATTGATTTTTACATTCTTTTAAAGTAGATTTTGATGAAAAATATGGCTGAAAAAGTACTTTCCAAGTTTATAAGTTATCAATTGCTTCTTTCAAGTCTTCTGTGTGTGCTATATGTTAGGGATAACACAGTTCACAACATGATGAATGAAGCAAATATTTTCATCTATGCCTGATGATCCAGAGTGGAAATCAACAGATTCAGGAGAATGTGTCTACAATAGAATTCTCCCATGAAGATCTGACCTTCATCCTTTTCAATAGGACTATGGTGAGGATTTTATTCCTATGCTATGAACAGTCAAAACTAGACACCATTTCCCCCTGGTCTGCATCCTGTTTTTGAGAACAATAGCTGCATTTTTGACCAAGTGCCAGCCCATAATTCATGTTTGCCTGCATCCTTTGGAACACAGATTTGGCTGATACCATAATAATTTGGTGCGTTGAAATGACTGTTCCAATTAGAGCAGGGCTTCGGGTGGGTTTTTTTTTTCCTAGTCAATAATATTATTTCTTAAGATTTAAATATTTTAGAAATAATAAACAAGGAAGAGAGGTCTCACATCTTGATGAAATATGTGTGCATGAATTCCCTTGACTTAATCTCCAGTCCACTCAAATATGATACAGCTCAAAAGTTCAGCTTGGGATCAAATTCTGTTGCTTTTATGTCCTGTTTGGGACAGACAGCTTGAAACAGATAGGAATCCAGTGAAAAACAGAGAGAGAGGAAAGCAGTGGTCAAGATGGAATAAACACAGCAGCTGGAGGAAAAAGCAAATGCATTAAAAGAGTGAATTGTTTGTACAAAGCCTCAGTTTTGATGGTGTCACCTGTTTTCACTCAAATTGTCCCCTGAGCACACTCCAAACAGTTGCTTGATGCACTGAACTTGCTGAGCATCAGTCACCATCAGTCCCTTATGTGTTGTTGGTACCCTTTGCAGAGCAAAAAGTGAGCACCAACAACAGCAGTGCCTTCACTGATGTGACAGAAAACCCACCAAAGGGCTGCTCCCAAGCAGGAATTTGGAACCTGCTCTAACAGTGGGGTTGGACTAGATGATGTCCAGGGGTGCCTTGCAACCCTAACTATTCAGTGATTCTGTAATTTGGATTCCAGACTCCTGGTTTAGCTATTCTTATTCCCCATTTCTTCTCCTTGTGCCATACCTCCAGCCTAGATTTCAAACTTTCTTCCCTTTGGTGGGTTTTCAACCTGAAAATGGAAATGTCTCCTTCACTGGTCTTCAGGACCAGGGACTCGCTTCTCCGCTTCCTTTTCTGGGAAAGTCAGGAAGAGTAAAGAGTAAATACTCTTACATAGCCACCTTCCAGAATATTTCTTCATACAGTATACTGCCTGTGAACTGGAAAATCATAAAGTCACCAAATGGTTTGGGTTGGATGGGACCTTAAAGAACACCTAGTTCCAGTCCCCTGCCATGGCAAAGACATCTTCTACCAGACCAGGTTGCTTCAAGCTCCATCCAACCTGGCCTTGAACACTTAAATGGATGAGGCATCCACAGCTTCTTTGCAACCTGTGCCAGTGTTTTACCACCTTCACAGTAAAGAACTTCTTCCTCATCTAAATCTCTGCTCTTATTTTAAAGTTGTTCTTCCTCTTTCTTACAAGAGTCCTTTAGGTATGGAAAGGCTTCAAACAGGTCTTCCATTGTCTTCCAGATATGTGTCTGATGTGACAAGTGCTAGAAATGGACTGGAGGAGGGAATCTGTGGAACTAACTTGGCTCTGCAACACAGAACAGCCATGATCAATAGCTTGGGAGAAAAGAGACTCAGTGTTGCAGGATTGTTCCCTTATATTTGCCAAAATTTTGCTTAATATCATGTTGCATCAGCCTCCAAATGTCTTTGCTTGTGAAAGAATGTAGTATAGGCTGACAGGTCCTCCTCAGAAAGTTCTATGCATTTTCAGTTTCTTCTTCCTCCCATTTCTGTTTCAACCCATTTCCCTGGATACTGGTATTTTATTTCCATTTGTTTCTCCATAGACAAATACAAGAGTACTGGGGGAATAGATAGGGAGAGGAAATTCTTTGAGTTCCCGAAATATTAGGAGGCAATTATTCTCTTGTATACTAACCCATCATGGCTAGTTTAGGGCTGACCAGGGTCCCAGCAGAAATCTGTGGCCAGAAACTGGTATCCTATGAAGATGTTATTTTGTCTTTGCATTAAAAAAAATAAAATAAAATAAAATAAAATAAAATAAAATAAAATAAAATAAAATAAAATAAAATAAAATAAAATAAAATAAAATAAAATAAAATAAAATAAAATAAAATAAAATAAAATAAAATAAAAAATATCAAGTTTCTGGAAACTGTGACTTGATTTTCCATGGATGACCAAGGAGAATCATGACTTGCTGAGCTTATAGGGACCCTCTCTGGGAGTGTTTCTAGTGCTTCCAGTACTTACTTGATCCCACTGCAGAGGATTGTTTCAGGAAGAAAACACAGCAAATTGTGGTAGGAAATGCTTAAAGGAGATCTATTGCTGTTCAGCATGGAGAAGAGAAGACTGCAGGGAGACCTCATTGCTCCTTCCTGTACCTAAAGGAGTTTTTAAGGAGAGAGATGGACTTCTTATATGGGCAGATAGTAACAGGACAAGGAGCAATGGTTTTAAACTGAAAGAAGGGAGATCAAGATTAAGTGTCAGAAAGAAATTCTTGGTTGTGGGGGTGATGAAGCCCTGGCACAAGTCACCCAGAGAAGCTGTGGCTGCCCTGCCCCTAGCAGTGTTCAAAGCCTGGTTGGATGGGGCCCTGAGCAAGCTGGTTTAGTAAGTGGCATCACTGTTAATGGCAGGGGGGTTGAAATGAGATGGTCTTTAAGGTGCTTTCCAGCCCAAACCAGTTTAGGATTCTGTGTTTCTATTGTCCTGTCCCATGCAAACAGCTGCAGAAAGGAAGCCATTTGTTGCATGTGGCAATGTAAAAAAAATAGAGTTTGCATTGACTGCATAAATTCCAAATGCTCTGTTACTGATGCCAGAATCACAGGAGTATATCCCTTGGCTTAGCAGAAGGAGCTCTTTGAATCAACAGAGTTTTTTTGCAAGGACTTTATGAAAAAGCAATGAATGAGGGTGTCAATTTTGGTTGCAAAATTACAGGCTGTATCATGCCTACTGTCCTGATTCTGCTGGGATGGGGTTCATATTCTGCTTTGTTAAACCATGACACCAACCTACTAGGACAATGAGGCTGCCTGGTGTAATGTCTCAGTGATGGTTCCCTTTGATGTAGGATCAGGTACTTTGGCCTTTGGTCTTCTTGCAGGCACAGTAACACACAGGAGAGGCAAAAGGTGGGGCTGTCATCTATATATCCCTGTTTTGAATAATTTTGAGCAATGTAGAGTAGAGGTCCCATTTTCCCTGTTTTCCCTCTCTTTGTAAATTTATTCATATTTTCTTCCCCTCACGCTTCTCATCTAACCCAGATTAAAAGAATTGGCTGAAGCACGCTCATATCACTACTTGGTTGCTTATGCTGCTAACAGAAAAATCCAAATGAGCCACGCTGCACTTTAGTTCTGAGACTTATTCATCCAAAAATTGTTTCTGCTCCCAGGGCAGCCAATGGAAGCCTAATTAGTTCCATAGTAATAACAAGAACTTCCTTTTTGTAAAGCAAAACAACAGCAGTGTTAAAACTGTTAATTAAATGAGTTTGGCTCTGTCATCAGGTTATTCACTAATTCTAGTCACAGCAGCCAAGCTAACACTGGCTCTCACAGCAGGAGAAATAGTCTTGCCATGCTTGACACAAAAGCCATGAACTCAGCCTGTGGCAAATCAGCATCTGGTCACACATCTTGGCTTGCTTTTGAGCTTCCAGCTAATCCCCATGGTTAGGGATCCCAGGGAAGGCTGCTTGTGCAAGTCTTCTACAAAATTAAGTGCCTGAGCCATTGGCTTCCATAAATGTTAGATCAGGCCCTATTGCTGCTGATGGTTTGTTCAAATTCATAGGATCACAGAAATCACAAAATGGTTTGGTTTGGAAGGGACCTTAAAGATCATCTTGTTCCAATCCCCTGCCCTGGGCAGGGACACCTGCTAGACCAGATTGCCCCATCCAACCCGGCCTTGAATACACCCAGGGATGGGGCAGACACAACTTTTCTGGGCAACCTGTTCCAAATTCTTGCCTACATCTCCAGTACATGTCCTTATTCTCCATTGGTTGTACTCTATAATATGGAGCAGCTGTCTCTACTTCAGGACCAGAAGGTAAAGGTCTAAGGTGGAGTCAAACACCACAGAAAACTAGGAAGACATTTCTTTTCATCTGTGGAGCATTCCAAGCTAGTGCTTTAATATGTCCACTGCCTTGTGCTTTTTACAGAATTCAAAGTTATTTTTATTGTACAAAATTCCACAATGAAAACCACCAGCCAGTTTCATACATAATTGCTTAAAAAATAAAATTATACACCATTTTGTAGTGTGGTAGTTTTGACATTCACTAGCTGAAAGAAACAGAAATGGAGCAGCAATTTGACTCCGAGTTATTTACCTGGACAGGTTTCAGTTTGACCACTACTTCTATGTGCCTGAATGGACAGTTCCTGGCATTAACAGAAGACCTGATATAGTTCATTTTCAAAGCCCCTGAACCCTGTTAGCAGGTCAGGCTCCACTCACTGTCATGTTCTCTCCAAAAGGGTGAATTTTCTGTGAGAGTACGGGACATAACATTTACCAGTGTCAACTTTTAGCAAAGCAACAGGCTGGCCATGTTAAACACACCACAGAATGAGGACCTGCAGAATTTTTCTTGCAGCATGCCCTCTAGACAATAATACATTTTTGGGGAAAGACAGTAGAAAGATTGAATAATGGCCCAGGGCTGTGTTCCCTATGCATTATTTCACACTGGTATCTTGAAAATACTTTTTTGCAGTCTAACCTCCCGTGGCCTTTAAAAATAGATACACTATTCTTCTGCACTGAAATGGAATCATATCCAGCAGTTTTTCTTAGAAATAAAAACATTTCAGGTCAATGTTAGCTGGTTGAAATTCATGCTCCAGGATTTTTTTTTTAAAAACCTTCACCCAGAGATTACTTTCTTCACATTAAACTCAGTTAAATACGTATTGCACACAAGGGCCAAATTTCTCCTCTTTGAGTTAAACTATGGTTCTGCAAAACATGGCAAATTCTCCTTCAAACCCCTGCAACCCATACCAGTGGTGTAATTCAGGGCACTTCAAAAGCACTTAAAATCCATAGCTGAAAATCAAAGATGAGAATTTTACCCTTTATTTCTACACACTGTCAGTGTAGCACCTGATTTCTTCAGTTTTCAAGGCATTTTGTGTTGCTATGCTTTAAACTGATGGCTAAAGTTTTGCCTGCGGAAGCAAAAATATGAACCCACACCAATGATGATCACAGATAAAACCAACACAAATGTTAATATAATAAGGAAGTTGATTTTCTTCAGATCCTCTTTTTCACAGTCTTCTGGTCTAATGTTCCCAATGTGCATTTTGTCCTGGTACCCAAAATTTGGACTGTGCTGGCACGTTAAATGCTCCACGTTGGGGATCTGGACATTTTTGTTCTGGATCATGGATGAAAGCCAGATGTTTCCACAGCAGTTGAGTGGGTTCCCGGTGAGATACAAGTTTTTAAGTGAATTTTCTAATGCTAAAATATTGCTGCTCTGTAATGTACTGAACCTGTTGTTCCGTAGGTCCAGAACTTCTAGTGGAGAGTCACTACTCCACTTAGGCAGCCAGTTCAGCTGATTTTCAGAGAGGTTTAAATGTTTAAGGTGACTAAAACAAGGTAAGTCAATATTTAATTCTATCAGGCTATTACCATATAAATACAAACATTCCAGAGACTTTTCCAGACCTGATAATGCTTTAAGTTCTATTTTCAGTCCAGGGTTCATGGAGAGGTCCAAGACAACCAGAGGAGTCTTGTAGAAGCTGTATGCTGGTAGGATGTTCAGCATGTTGTCAGCTAGGAACAAGTACTGAAGAGTAGGAGAATTGACAAATGATACACAACCACTTTCCTCTCCAGCAAGTCTTTGCTTAGCTAACCCTGAGTACATGCTGCAAAGGCTGATATTATTGCTTTGTAGATTAAGCAGTCTAAGGCTAGGAAGATTGGAGAAGATGTCAAACTGCAGTGCTTGAAGATAATTGTTTTGAATATAGAGCTCCTTCAAATTTGACAGCACACCAGCATCAAGGAGAAGGTTCTGCAAAGCATTGTAGCTCAAGTCAAGGACAGTCAAAGAGATCAATGCACTGTCATAACTTACTGCAAATGCCTGAAGACAGTTTTTACTGAGATTAAGGGTGTGAAGGGACAACATTGATTCAAAGAACTCCTCTGGAATGGATTTGATTTCATTATAACTTAAGTCTAAATATACAAGCTGGGATAAATAAAGAGAACTTTTGTTTCTACTTTGCTTCTGATCAAGAAGATGGAAAGAAGCATTTAGCCATTCATTTTTCACATAGTCCATTTTATTGTGAGGGGATTCAGCAGTGAGCTGGATTAAATTCTTTGATAAATTCAGAGTTACCAGTTTATTTACCTGAGGGAACACTGGGAAATGAAACAGTTTGTTTTCACTCAGATCCAAACACCTTAAGCTATATTCATCATCTGATTTTGTGGTGTGGAAGGTCTCAATGCTATTCCTGCTAAGGTCAAGTATCTCCAGCTGCCTGAGATTAAAATCAGAGATGCAAGTAATTGAATTCTTTGAGAGATTGAGTTTGGACAGGCTCACTAGGGTCTCAAAAGCACCTTCTTCTATTTCCATGATGATGTTGCTCTGAAGATCTATCTCCACAAGATTGGGAGATCCCTCAAACATCTTCTGTGATATCATTATAATACTGTTGTCTGCCAAGGACAGATACTGCAGTGCTGGAGCTTCTTTAATGAAATACTCAGCCATCCCATTGTACAGATTGTTGTGGGACAAGTCCAGTACTTCCACCTTGGGTAGGAGTCCAATCCCCTCTGTGCCATTTTGAGCAAGCTCATACAAGTGATTGTTGGCTAAATTTATTTCCAGCAAACTCTTCATGTGTGCGAAGACTCCAGGCGTGATGAAGCTTATCTGGTTAGAGCTTAAATCCAGGCACTGAAGGGAAGTGTAAAATGATGATGACATTTCAGAAATGCTTTGAATCAGATTTCCCGACAGATCTATTTTTTTTACATTTGGATAGAGCTCACGAGGGATTTGGTGGAGATCTTTGTTGTGGCAAAATGCCTGAGAGTTTGCCTGCCAGAAAAAGAGAGAAAAGGAGTTGTCACATGACAAATGAAAAATATATTTGCATTAAATGTAAGAAAAATAACATTCAGCATCCAGGCAGATGCTGCTTCTGAAATATTGACCACTTTTTCTGAGCATTCAGACAGCAAGAGCAGCAATCCCAATTAGCTTCTTTGCATTTAATTTTAAAGAGATTTCTGACTTCAAACAGCAGAGTTTAATCTGCATGTGATACCTACTAAACTTTCTCCTTTTTGTACCTTTCTCCTGGACTCCTCATTTGAACAGTCCCAAGTTTCTCTGCAATCAAGCACCATTTCCTCATTTTTGTGTTAAGGTTTAATTTTCTCACTTTCATCACTGTATTAGATTTTGCAGACTCTACTTGCAGTAGTAGTAAGCAATACTTGGAAGAGCTTCACTCAGTTGGCAACATGAGTTCCAGAGCAAGGAGGTATAAAAACCTATAAGGATCCTATAGCACAAACCCTGTCTCTCCTTCAGAGTCACATGTGCAAATATGCCTTTAACCAAATATTTCTGACACCAATCTCCAAACTCATTCCACTTTTATCTTCCATATTTATCCTTTTCCTAAGGCACCAGTTCTCTTCTACTAGCATGGGGAGCACTCCTTATGAAGCCACCCACACAAGACACTGTGAAACAACAATGAAAATACAAATGATGTAAATTCAGTTTTTGAGAGGAAAAAGATGTGATGTGCAGTTAGGGCCAATTCTCAACAGAAGGGTAGAGAAAGAAAAAAAAAAAAAAACAATAAAACAAGCATCAAAGTCAAATCCATCTTCTGAATGCATCTGTGCTTAATTGTAGCTAGGACTGAGTTCTGTGTCCAGAGAAAAATTTATGTGTGTGTTCATAAGGAACACTGGAAATATGAACCATATTACATGATGGAAACCACCATCCTTACATAACAATCAAGTTTTATTTTGTTGTTAAGAAGAACATACAATAGCAGGAAGAAATGGAATGTGAAAGGCTTAGGCAGCATTTAATTTACTGGAGAAAAAGTCTTGTTATTAATGTATTTGTGTGTCTGGGGAAAGGGGAAGGGAAGGGGAAGGGGAAGGGAGAAAGAAAGAAAAGTCTATTGAATCTTAATTTCTAAGGAGAAGCAGACACAAAGCTTTTCAGAAATCAATCAATATTAAAAGTCAAAGATACTAAATCCCATCTGTTTTATAGGAACTCTGAGGTGAATGAAGTGGCAGATCTGCTTAGCAGAAGTGGGGCACTAGTCAGCATTCTGTGAATCTCTTTTGCATAATCTTAGTTTTGGAGACCACACAAAAAAGTGCCAGGGAAGTGTAAGTGGTCATTCAAACTTTAGATGTACACAAGCTGCTCCACAGTGCTTCCCATGACATATTTTTTCCAATGATTCCAAGTAAATTGACTATTAAAACTTAAACCCCTTCCTCTTTTCCCTCCAACTCGCGCAAATCTCCTTCAGCTAAGACAAAAAAAAAAAAAAAAAAAGGAAATTTTCTGACTTTTCCCTGAAAATATTTCTTTCCTGCAAAGTCACTGTACAATTCCTCATTTTGAGTTAAAATATGCCCAGAATTGGTCTTATTTCCAAGGCATGAATAAGAGGGCAGGAAACCTCTTCTTACTCATTTGTGGAAGAGGAAGAAGCCAAGAGGATACAAAAATCCAGAGTGAAAAAGCAGAAACTGCTTTGCATCCTAATGCAGATGTCAGATTTCGTCTCACACTTTCAGCCAGATCCCAGCAAGTGCTGAGCACCCTCCATTCCCCCTGGGCAGCTGCACTCTTACTGAAGTCCTGATGCAACTCCTGCCAATGCCAACAATCTGCTTTTCATTGATGTTGATGGGGGAGAGGTCAGCCACTCTTCACCATGTATCTTGCATGATTTGGTTTTTAATCTGCATCCATGGAACCCTCCCAGTGATAAAAGGGACTAATAAAATCTACACCTCACACTGTGTGAAATGCTCGTATAACATTTTCCTTCTCGTTTTTCTTTTTAAACTCTCCTTCCTTTTCACTGATTATTTTGATCCTCACTAAATTTCTTATCTTGTCTCTTTTGCACCATATTTTCTCCCCCAAGGCTCAAATGGCATGAATTTCATTCTTATTAGCAGCAGAAAAAAAGATGAAGCATATCTCTCTGGGATGGAGCAAACAGCATCTGTTTGGTTTATCTCCTTGCCTCTTACCCCTTATTCTAATGGGTTGGTAGCCTGAGACAGGAAAAAAGGATTTTGTCAGCCTCAAGTTCTGACTTCATGACCTCTGCCAGCGCTGCCATCAGTTTGTTTCAAGTCCATTGTCAAGAAGTACTGGAGGTGAGGACCACTTGGTCTCATTAAGATGCTCAGTAAGAGCCCTACAAAAAGGAATTAGACTCAAACTTGCCCTTGAGTTCTCCTTTATCAGTTCATGAACATTTGAACCAAGAATCTGGGCTGGAGCCACTTGGCACTGACCTGTACTTGTATGGTGTCCCTGACCATTCTTAGAAGAGCTGCTCAGGTAGAGGCTTAGCTACAAAATCAAACCTTAGCATTTTGCCCAGGTACCACACATCAGCTGACCTATGACATCTGGTTATGCATCTGTCCTTGCATCATCTCTAAGTAAGGTAAAATAGAATTTCCTAAAATCCCTTCCCTTCTATGAATTATTTGAAATCTCCTCCTTTGCCCATTAAAAGGAATTAGCAAAATCATATTTCTTTGGGAGGTAAAATATGATACAGTTGAAGCTTTGCCTATTCTTGGAAAATAAAGTGAGTTAAGAAGAACATCCTGGCATTATATGTGTTCCTTGTTGTCTCACAAACTGATAGATGTGTTGTAACTGGTATAACCAGTGCAGTTCACCCCCAGGTCAGGGGTCTGGTAGGGACTGCTTACTTCCTAAAACTTCTTCTAGGAGAGTTTAGTTCAGCAACAGAACCATCAGTGGTTACTCAGAAAGCAGCACAGGTTTCTGACTCATGCCTATTCCATGAGATTTGAGATTAAAATTTCCATTTCTGAGCCTTTGCTATTCTAAAGGTGTCACCACAGGGAAAGTACCACATAAAACAGTGAGGCTGTGATGCAATGCAGGACTGTCAATGACAGTCAACCCAGTAGCTCCTTCTTTCTTTGAGCTTTGTTTAGATCCACATGCCACCAAATGCCAGTGAAGGAAGGCAATCAGTACGGACATTAGCAGTGCTGAGCTGTTGATTTACATCAGATGAGCATCCTCAGCCCTGACTGCAATTAAATAAAATGAATTAAATAAAAAACCCTGCAATTAGATAAAATGAGCCCTGTGTTTTCTATCAGGGCTCATTTTATCCAAGCATAGTTGTGTTGTTGGCTTAATGAAAGCAGTTTCACTAAGTGGTGAAAGCAAGCATGTGTTTACTTCTCAGCAATCAGCCTGGTCTGTGACCCATCAGGAAACAGGATGAAACTGCTTGGATTATTGAAACTGCTTGGATATTAAAAAAGACTGGATATGGCACTTGGTGCCATGGTTTAGTTGAGGTGTTAGGGCATGGAATGGACTTGATCTTGAAGGTCCCTTCCAACCTCATTATTCTGTGATTCTGTGATTCTGTGACATGGGACCCAGGCTGTCCTGTTTACTGTGCCTGCATCAGTGTTCCCTCTCCAGCCAAGGAGCTGAGTTACCCAGTCACCTTCCCAAGATCTTTTTATATATACACTAGGTCTTAATTTCTCTGGAATTCAGGAAGTGCAGCAATATGGCAGGGTGGGCAGGAATGGAATGAGTCCCACAAGGGAGATGTGTACAGCTAGCAAATTATTTTTCCCTATTTTGGAAATTCTTGAGGATTTGCGCTGAACAGCTTCAATGTTCAAGGAGGGGAAAAAGTATTTTTAAACATCCTGGTACAGTCAGAAGCACTTGGAGAGGGAAGGGAGAAAGTTCAGTTGCAAATAACATTTATAATATTGTACCAGGTGCTTGCAAAACTTCAAGGAGCAGATTTTGTATGTACTGGAGCAAGAGTCTTTATCATTTCTCTTCACTCCAGCAGAAGCCAGGTACAACTTCCCTGGAAGAAATGCTGGGTCAGGGCAGAGGAGGTCAGTGTACTTGTTATTACAAAAGAGCTGGTATAGAAGTATTTCACATAAGATGTCTTACTGCAAGTACAAAGAACAACTGATATAAGTTGATTTTAAGTCTAAGTTCTTTCTCTGTCTTAGCTACAGAAACCCTGTACAATCTTAGGGAAATCAACTCAAATTTATTTTAACCAGCTTCTCCTTAGGAAAAAAGCTGAGATAATGACCCTTCTTTGCCTGCCCCTCCTCGTGCTGTCACTACAAGGACACAGCCTGATGACAGACTGCTAAGCATCCCCTAAACCTGCAAATCCCACCTCTGCCACCCAAGAAGCCTGGTCCTGGGGGTTTCCCTTCTCAGAGACTGCAGCTGCTTGTGCAGTGCCTGTAACAAGGGGGTCCCAACCTCATTCAAGATCTCAAGGGACCTAAGTAGAGAGACAGCCTTACCATTTCACAGGATGTTCCCTCAGGGGGTTGGTAGTTAAAGGTTTGTTTATTCACCACTGCCAGGAAGAAGATGATGTAAAGTTTCATGGCTCTGTGGGTAAAAATAATTGCAGTTAGATTTCATATGGGACACAGTGGTCAACACATGCAAAAGTTGGCACCAGGTCATCATCTAACATGGAGAAGGACACAAGCAGTGCAATAAATTAAGCCACCTCTGAGAACTTGAACAGAAGATCCAAGGCATTGAATGGGTCTAAATGGTATCCAGGACACTCAGCAAAGTCCACATGTTCAAACTGGGCAGCGTGTCTGGCATCATGGAGAAAGAAAACTACTGAAGACCGAGTTATCTTCACACTCCCCATAGACACAGCACCGTGCTTTCAGCTGGGCTTAAGTTTTGGGCACCATATCCTGAGCAAAGTCAATAGATGCCACTCAGTAACAACAGAAGTGGGAACAGTTTTCATTTCCATCCACAACATTTTCTACTCCTCTTATCCCAGAGCATCAAAGAGATTTTACATGTGTATCCTTGTTGAGTTAATGCAAACAGCTTAAGGAGTGGACTGAGATTTTTCATTTTACACACTCCGGGTATGGACAGGCTTATAAATACATTTGACAGGAGATCATAGAACCATATCTTCCACAGAATCACAAAATATGTAAAACTGGAAGGAACCCACAAAAATAATTGGTTACAATCCCTAGTCCTGTACAACACCATCCCCAAGAGTCAGATCCTGTGTCCAAGAGTGTTGTCCAAATGCTTCTTGAACTCTCTCAGACTTCAGTTGGAAGGAACCTTTAAAAACCATCATGTGCAATCCCCCTGCCATGGACAAGGACAGATCATCAGCCTTACAAAGAGACAGATTGAAATAGAATGGATTTGTGTGAAACAGAGCATTCAGAAGGGTTTAACTGTTTGAAAAGCACTCCATAAAAGAGCACAAAACTGCAAAAGAAGCAAACACCTCTGGGAAGCCTGTCACTGGACAATGGGGAAAAACAACCAAAGTCAAAGGCAAGCATTCCTGCTTCAAACAGCACCAGAAGCAACCCCAACCCCATGCACAAGCCACTGCCATCAGTGTAGTTGCTTGGTGGCTTCCACCCACAGAGCATTGAATAGCTGGAAACAAAAGAGATCAGATCATTTTCAGCTGATGGAGATCCCTCTGCTTAGTCACTTTGATGGATGCAGCTGGTGGCCCCTTACAGTCAGCACTGACAGTCACTGAACAGCAATGCCAACAAGTTCCTATGGGAATCTGCTTATTTCTACACTCCTGAACCAGAGAACAGAGCTGTGTTCTAGAATAAAAAAACTCTGTAGGATTAGACCACAGCTACTCAGTGTAGAGTTTATGTATTCCTTCCATTTCACAAGAAAATCCCAGTGATGGATGATGACCTGTGACCCCAAGGTGAAAGAATGGGTCTCAGTAATGGGATCAGAAGTGTGTTCCTCTCTGTTAAAACCAAACCAAGGATGTAAATTCTCTACCATTGAATCAATGTTTGCAAAATATGCTGAAATCATCTGATGGAAGGAGGAATTGCCCGTATCACCATCTATAATGTTTCTGTTATCCCCCCCTGTTCTTCATTCTCCATGCTTAGAGCAGCTAGGACCTCCTTTAAGAAGGATAAATATATTTTTATCATTTGAATATTAGTTTTCTGAGGCGATGATAGAAGATGAACATACCAATGACTACAAGGCTTTTCTCCAAGCCCTCAAAGGGAAATCTTTTCTGTTTAGACAAAAATTAAGCTGAGGATATTAGCCACATCAGGGCACCACCCTGAGGAACAGCATGTGGCCCATGTGCTCTGCAATGTCTTCCCTTGTCACACTGTCAGAGCAACAAAAGGTCTCTTTGCCTCTTAGATAATATATCTGACACAATCCAGAGTCTTAACATACTTTTCCTAAATTTTAGGTTTATAAAGCAACTGGGAAATTGATGCATTTGAACACAAAAAAAAATATGATATAATGGTTTGCTGAGTAAGGCAAATCTGTAATAAGGAAGAATGCTGTCCCTCAAGGTGTTTCCAAGGTGGCTGTCCCATACTGAAGCTCATCAAGGATGTAATGGCCTCTTCAAGCATAAGACAACATAGACTCTGTCCTCAGAAAACCATTTAGTTTGGAAAAGCCCTCTAAGACCATCAATTCCAACTGTTCTCCCAGCACTGCCAAGGCCACCACTGTCCCATGTTCCCAAGTGCCACATCCACACATCTGTTAAATCCCTACCTGGATGGGGTCTCCACCACTGCCTTGGGCAGCCTGTGCCAGTGCTTAACAACCATTGTGGTGAAGAAATTTTTCCTAATATCCAAACTGAACCTCCCCTGGCACAACCTGAAGCTACTTCCTCCTGACCTGTCATGGTACAGCCCAACCTCCTTGCTCAAGGAGATTCCCTTCCTAGGGTAGATTTTAGTTCAGCTGTCCAGCTGAGAAGCTTTTCCTGAGTAGCTTTTCTCTAAACAACCTTTAGTTCCTTCTCAGCAATCTCAAGTGTGTGACACTTCAGTGCATCCCCCTCTTTTCTACCCTCTGAACAGGTCCCAGTGCCAAGCTCAGGATTACAGGACCCCCATTCCCTTGGTATGTGAGAGGACATCTACTGCCACTAAACCCTTCCTGTTGGCATTGATCTCTCCATCCACAGCTTACAAGAACAGTTTGGGGGCAGCAGTAGCAATAACTCAACTGAAAGGAGCTTTTATTGCTTTGAGGTTTTCCCAGAGCTGAAGTAGCTTCATCCCAGTGGAAGCTGTGATAGAAACCCCAGCATAACTCAGAGCAGGATTGAGCTCTGAACCCTACTTAAATCCACAGCTTTCCATCACAGCACTTCAAAATCACACAGTGTCAACCTCAACTGAAAAATACAGCTGGTTTAAGTCAATATCATCCCCAAGGAATATTAAAAAGTCAGTCAAATAATTCTAGAAGAAGCATACCCTAACCATGTCAGCATGCCCAAATAAAAAGTAGGAAAGGCAGAGAAGGCAGAGAAGACCAGTAATTTGCCCCAATACACATTTCAAACCATGGAATAATAACAATTTATTCCCAGTTTCTACTTCAGAACAATGTTTGCCTCTATCTCTATCACAATATTAATTCTGAAATTACTTCACAGATGTTGTTTGCAGCTAATAAAAGCAGCACTTTCCAGATCTCCCCCAAACATAATTTTTGTTATTGCTTAGACAATTAACAGGAATGCTGTCCTGTGCCAAGGAAATTTAAATACAAGCGAACACACAGAACAAAAATCACACTCCCCAGGGTCTTATCCTTTCCCACACAAGACTCTTTCCTGTTAACTTAGAGCCTTCAAGGGTAAAAAGAGTGACTATTTCCCATTTACCTTGTTTCAAGGGTCTCTCACATCCCCAAACACTGCTTATCATCTCTTTAAAAAGCATGTCCAGCTCTTCAAAATCGATTCAGTCCTGGTATCGATGCAATTATTCTTCAGATTCATGTTCACCCATTCAGGACACCTAGAAGTTCATGCATAGCTTCAGAATGAAGGGCATTTTCAGGGAAATAACCTTATTTGGGACAGTGTCTGCTTTAAATTATGTTGCTTGTCTTCCTCTCCACTCCTCCCTGGGCTCTTGCTGGGTCCTAGCCACCGCTGTGCTCTGGACGGAGTCAGCTACTGTGTGACATCCTGAAGCCCTTTCTTGGGGCAGGCATTGAGAGACAGGGGGATTTTTGCCAGAAGAACTGTCAGGATGAGGCTGTGGGATTTCTCCAGAGAATAAGTAACTTATTGGTGATGCCATTGTTTGGCTGTGTGTGTGAGGCATGACAGTGTGTTTATTTTGGATGTGTCTGCAAGTTACATTCCTGGAGGGTTGTAGCCTCCTGCACCCTAAATGCCTCTCTGCATCTTTAAGGAAACAGTGCTTGCAGATTAAACATTTAAAATTCATGGCTGATAATTATAAACCCCAAAATCTGGAAACCTGTTCTGGAAGAAATAACTTTTCTTTTTGCAGTCATCCTACTAATGACAGTGTGACTGCAGTCTGCCGGCAGGAGGGGGGTCCATTGTTGGCTACAACACCTTTGATGGATTTTCATGGCATGAGGCAGGAATTAGGGCTAAAGGCCTCCATGAAAGGCATTTTCAGTTGAGCTGCTGAATTTTTGGCTGTAAAAAATTACACAGTGCTGAATATACTGGATCCAGTGGGAAGAATTCCCACTGCAAAGGGGTGCTTTTGTCATGCAGAAGATGATTTCAAATTGGCAAAGTTCAGCTTTTTATTTATTATTTCGTGCTGCCCTCTAGAGCCAGAGCAGCTGGTTTCCTTTTCCTTTTCCTTTTCATTTCCTTTTGCTAATTAAGTCCTGCTTCAGGAAAACCCACTTCTACATAGATTTCCCTGATGTTTTCTCCCAGACATACAAACCTGAACTGCCACAACACAGTTTTCCCATGGCTGAAATACTATGCCAAGGAGCTGGGCTCTAAGTTTGCTTGGTAATGCACCCTGAAATGAGAGGTATAAATCACAGAATTATAGAGTCTCAGAATGGTTTGGATTGGAAAGTGCATCTAGTTCCAGCCCCCGTGCCATGGCAGGGACACTTTTCACTGGACCAGGTTGCATGTCTAGCAATTAAAATATTATGACAAGGTGACAGGGAGGGCATGATTAGGTGCCATGGATATAAAAATACTCATTAAGCTCTCAGGAGAATTGTCCACCAGTGAGATTATCACAACCTTAAGAAAAGTTTCCCTTGACTGGGTTCTCATCACGTTAGTTTTGATCACCTTCCCCCAAGCATGTCATGTCTTGAGCTTCACTTTGCAGTGCTGTTTTTCACTTCATCTCTTTAGCATGATCCCTGGAGTCAATCCCCTTGGGGTAAGGAGGAAATTCATGTTGAAACTGGGGACAACTGTGCTATTCAGAGATTTAAATGCCTTTTGGATGCTCTAGGTTTAGAGCTTGCCTTGTTAGCAGTGCACAAAAGCACTGGAAAAGCACAGATGCCTTGCAATGCAAAATTCAAATATTTGAGGTCTCCAAGGAATATTAAAAAAAAAATTTTTAGTAGGATATTTTGATCTGATTTGAACTACAAATGTCATGCCTATAATTAAGAGCAGCAAGCAGCCAGGATGATGACAGCTTCCAATTTTTCTGCACCTGGATGTTCAGAGCACTTTAGGAAGCTTTGATTTACAGGGATAAAAATAGCAGAAATTTTGTGCTTTTCAAAAAGCCAGCTCTGTTCCTCAAGTTGTTTTATTGAGTAACCAGGTAGCTGTGCCAGCTGAATTGTAAAGAAGAGCCTGGACAGAAACAAATGCCAAAGCAGGAGGAAAGGGAATGCACTGATTTTACTGCTCAGGCTTTGCATCAATAAAACCACACTCTCAGAGGACACTAGCTGCAGTGGGAAAGATCAGTGCTGTCCTTGCCATCTTTGTCTTTCCCAAAGGGGATCTGGCAGCAAACAGTTTCAAAGACTCCAAAGCATTTGGCTGATTTCCCAAATTTTCAGTATTTTTGGCTTTGGGCTGCCCAGCAGTTTACACTTTAAAGTAGTGTTGAAAAAGTAGCATGGTATGGGCTTGATAAGGCACATCTGCAGGGTAAGTGTCACATGCATCAATCAGAGAATGGCCCAATTTGAAAGGACCCTTGTCGATAATCCAATGAGCAGGGACATATTCCATTACACCACTCATTGCTCAAAGCCCCAGTCATTCTCATCTCCATCACACAAATTGGAGAATCAAGCTTTTTTTTGCCCACAAAATAGCAAGGGCTGTCCCATCCCAACAATGCCCAAGAGTGTGCTGGTTTTGCATCATGGAAGTGATGTTCTAAGAGAGTAGCTGCTAGCAGTTTTCTCCATGCCTGACAAAAAACCAATCTGTAATCAGCTTTAGGAATTGACAATCTGTTAAACCACTGAGAAAGCTGATAGCCTCAGTGAAGTCCCATGCTAAAACTGAAAAATTGTGGGAATTCTGGCTTTTCTTTTCTGGCCTGAGAGCAGGTAGCTCAGTTGGCCCATCCATCCTTGTCTCAGCTGGGCTGGGTTGGCCTGGGCAGGCTCTGCTGTGGGGCTGGGCCCTGATATGTATATTGATTATAATTTGCACCAATGTAATACTGTTGTATTTGATTTAGGGAAATATTATTTGATAGGTGTAATATTTTGTTATTGCAAAGCACACACACCAGCACTGAGAGCTGCACTCACATATCTGATACACCTAAAACCGGTTTTCTTGGACAAAGTCTCATTTTTTTCCCTATAACATATTGAAGAATTATGGGGGGATGGACTGTTCAAACCTGTGTTAAAGCAGACAAATGTTGAAATAGCTGTGAATTTAATAAGAAGCTTGAACAGAGAGAGAGAAGAATGATGAAGACCCTATGCCCTCAGGAGAGCAGAAAAAGATCCTTATTCTCATAGATGAAGATGATCTCAGATATAAATAAAGAGAAACTTTGCTTTTGAACAACTCATCCTTAGAACAGTATTCCATAATTTGACATGGCCCATAAAAATAGCTGTTCGAAAAGCTGTGAAAAATGGGAGGGACTTCACAATTGCAGATTTAATTTTTCTGGGTGGCTGCTACTCGTGAAAATTAGAAGCCACAAGATAACTGTTTTCTTGTAGAAAAGTCTCCATAAATTTACTAAATGGGCTCCTCTTCCAAAGTAAACTGAAGAAAAAATTATCTAGAAGTGATAAGCTGACTTAATTATTTCTGTCTGTTGTGAGTGAGAAAGAAAAGGTTGTAGGGGGAGGAGACGTGTTCTAAAAGTTTCATTCTGATTCTTATTATTCTCTCTTATTTTTAGTTACTGTTAATAAAGTTTTCTTTATATCCTTTTAACTTTTGAGCCTGCTTTGCCTTCCTCCTAATCCAATCTCACAGCAGGAAATTAGTAAGTATATTCTAGTGAGTGCACTGGCATTTGGCCAGCACTGAAACCCACCACAAAGGGTTTGCACCTGCAAACCCTGTGAAATCCTTATTTTCCAATGGTGTCTCAGCAGTCACTTCCTACTCAGTTTCTGTCAATGTCAGTTGAATTTCATTCTCTATCACCTAAAGTGAGGGACACCTTATCAGACCTCTCCTCTCCTCCAGACCTTTTGCCCACCATGGCCCAGAGCAAGAAGGAAAAGTAAATCCTAAATCCTAGCTGCTGGTTCTTACCAGTCTGTGAACTACTGCAGGTTCCCAAGGGTTTCAGAGGAACAAGAAAATGTCTTGATAATTTTGTATCTTGAGTCTCCAGACCTTTTGGAGTCTGTCCATTCATAATGCTGCTGCTTTCTAAGGCACTGCTTTTGTTTGAGTCCTGTGTCAAACTCTACGAATCAAACTCTCTTGAGAAGCAAATAAAATGAGTCCCTGCCTTAGAAAGTGGGTCTGAACTGTAAATGCAGGAGTGGGATAAGTCTTGCTCCTTTTTGGCTGGAATAGCTCCTTGATGATTCACCCACAGGGAAGATGGAGACAACATTAATATTAACCCTATTAAAAAGAATACCCAATGCCATCCTGAGCCACAGACTTTGAGAAGGAGGCACAGCTCCAACTCCTGACACTCTACAACATTTCCAGAAGCTGATTCTCCTGGTTTATTTTGTTCCTGCAATCTGCACTGTGCTTGGCATCTCACAGGCAGATGCAGCCCCTACTCTTCCTGGTCTCAAGTCCACAGATCAAAAGAGACTCCTCCATCTCTTGTAAACCCAACAAGGCTTTTCTCCTGTCTTTTGAAGCTGCTGCCTTCCTTCCTTCCTTCTTTTTCTGCCCTCTCTCCATGTGCATCTTTATCAGATGCTCAGCCAACAGCATTTCCCCACCAAAAATTAACATTTCCAGTTATTGAGGTTTTAGCCAGGTTCCCTATTTTATTCACCCTTTTTCCTCCTTCTCTCTTCAGGAAAGAAAATGTAAATGAACAAGAACTGAATGAAACCCACGAGCCTGGAGAATTTGTGAGTGATGGGCAAAGGGACAGAGGGAGATGGGAAAATGAAAACTCTTTAATCAGCAAGAAGTGACATGTACTGCCATTTGCAGATTAAACTATCTAAGCATGAAATGCTCTCCCTCGAGAAGAAAATGCAGATTCAAGAACCAAACCAGAATATTTTCTTACCAGTTTATAAAATATACTTTTAATTCCGCAATATTGTTTTTTATAGACAGTGATGTCAGTATTTAGGAAAAGGTGTACTGATTTTATAAAATCCAGTAGGAAACAAAATGAGGAAACAAATCAAATCTATCACAAATTATTTGTGATAGATTTGATTTGCATAATACTGATATCCATGCTTGAATCCACCTATCATTGTATTAGTAAAAGGCCAAGCACTGATACAGTTACTAAGATGTAGCCATCTGCTTAAAAAAGAGATGACAGGTTGTACATTTTTGTTCTTGAAAACTAGAGGATTTCAGCATTTTAGAGTAATATGTTTATTTTAAAGTATAAATTAATACATCTTAGTAAAAAAACACAAATTATCACTGTTGTGCAAAGCCAAGTTATTGCTTCTATTTAAGGGAAGCATATTTGTCTTTTATCAAAAATACTTTTATCAAAAATACTTTTATCAAAAATGCTTCTATCCAAATTACAACGGGGCTTAGCCTTAGAAAATTTACTGTGATTTTTATGTAAACGATGATTTTCTAAAAGTTTCCTACTTCCAAATATTGCTTAAACATTCATTCTCATGATAACAGTCCAGATCCAGCAAAGCCATCTCAGTAAATCATCGTTCACGCAAAGGTGAAATTCAAGATGTCAGGATCTTAAGAGCAGCAAAATAACCCTGCCATTCTCACACCTCATGCTCCAACTGGAAGAGCTCAATGACAGCACTGACAGGAAGAAGAGCAGACAAGCCAAACAGCATTTTGCCTATTTTAACCAGGGACTGTGTGATTTGCCCAAGACTATATTAGGATTCAGTGTTGGAGAGCTGGTTGAGTGGCATTTAATTAGTGTACAATGCTGATCTCTGCAGCACTCCTAGTTCAGAAGTCTATCATGCAGTAGTACCATAAATAGACTGAAGTCCTGTGAAGAAAGAAAAAAACCAATCATCTCCCCATTTTCTATTCCAGTAAACATGAAGAATAATAACAAATACTGTGACATGACAACTGTACTATTATAAACTAACTGGTGCCTTAATATAAACGATCTAACTCACACAGTGCAAGTCCCTGATGGATTAAATATAAAAGTGGGTGGATAGAGCCATCTACACAGAGTGCTTAGCCAGTTCCTCAGCCTATTCATAAACACAGAACATTTTATTTATACAGTACCTTCCTCATCTGCATTAGTTTCAAAGGCTGCAGCTCAAAGTCACCAGAGCCCTCATCTCTCCCAGAGCTGAAAGTGCAACTTTGCAGCAGGTTCCCAGGTTCACACACATCTCCACATACCTGCTCTGTGGCTGGTGGAGGAGAAGGTTTCGTCTCTTCTTGCAGCCTTTTTTTCCCCTGACTCTCCCAGCAGCCTTTCCAGCTCAAGCCAAGAAAGAGTTTCCTTGGGGAAGTCGTACCTCTGTTGCATGCCAGCTGACTAAAACTCTGTAAGCATTGAGAGAAGTCTGAAGTCACAGGGAAAAAAAAAATACTCCCCATAGACTAGTCCTTGAATTCATTCCTTTGCAGTCATAAGCCCTTATATATTTCCAGACTCCCCAGACTACATAAATACGTACATCTGTAGTTTTTAAAATATGTGGTCCTCTGCGCTTCTCTTTATTCTCCATTTTGTTAATTCAGCCTTGGCTTATTTCCTGCAGTTTCTCAGCTGGCAATTATGCTCCTCTCGTATTGACACATGAAACAGTCTGTGAATACCACAAAAAAATCCCCTCCACAGGCTTGGGACACATGATTGTCTCTGAAGTCATCTGTGCCTGTCCCACAGCTGTCAGCCTGGAAATTCTCAGGGGTTGGGGTAAATTAGGGGCACTGAGCTGGCTGTAATCCTTACATTTCAAGTCCATGAAGGATGGGGTGTATAGGAAAAGGTTGTATGGGAGTAGGGCGAGCACATCATGTTTGGTGTCCCAATAGTCATTTGTGTCTTCATGGCACAGCAGTGGGATGGGCAAACACAGCCCTGGGGGAAAGGATAAATTAAATTTAATGCTTGAATGGGTGATAATAATGTAATAGTTGGCTCTCACAATTAAAAGACAGAGCTATGTGGATGTATAGTGATGTTACTGTAACATGTCCCCCCATAGTCCTCTTTCCCCTCTCCCTTGTAAGAGCCTTCGTAGCCAGGACATTTGGAGAGAACTGGCTTATTACCAAGAGGCTCAGCGTATCAACACCTGACCTCCAGTCAAGATATAAGATGGTAATCTCCACCAGTGCATGGCAGAGAAGGGGTTGACTGACAAAACTTTGGGAAGGGCTAAGGATATAAAAGTCAGAGCATCCATTTTGTAGAGGAGCACATGGTTGACAGTCACATGGGCTCCCAGTGCTGTAATTTTTCCTTATTCCGTCCTTTGCTGTATTTTTTGTTAAGATTTAATAAAACTTTTAAAATTTTTTATTTCAGATGCAATGCTATTGTGTAAGTTGGTGGGGGACATGCACGTTGTCTATGTTGCATACACACGCCTGGATATCTGGGCAGGTGTTCACTGGCTCTGCATGTTTGTTTGCAGCACTTTAAACCTTTGACAGGGTTTTGCTGGGTCTTCAGTGGATGTCTTAGGACCAACCAGAGTCTTGGCTTCACCAGCCAGGCTAAAGCCTCCCCTGGGCCACCCAGCTGGGGAGCTCCCACAGGCACCAGGGATCAAAGAAAACATTCCAGGGACCACTGCACACCTCGCATCTTCTCCCCTGTATGCACGGGGAACATCTCAACTGAGTTATCTCCCTCAGATGAGAGGTCTTCCTTCAGCATAATGTGTTTTATCCCCTTTTCACTTAGATATGCTACAATGGCATGCTTTTTCTCTGTGACTTCAAACTTCCCTCAGTGCTTACCGAGTTTTAGAATTTTCACCCAAAAGAAATGTAGTGCTGGCTCCCTTCTCCCAGACAACATCAATTCTGTCCCGCTCTCCCAGATCTGCTTATTAAAATCAGCTGAAAGCTATGTCCTTTTATACCATGTGCCAGACAGGTATGTGAACTCTGATAAACATTTGCAGGCTCCAGCTCTTGCTTCTCTGTGACAGGTTTGCTCTCTGTAGCACACCAGCTCCTCTGAGTCAGAGATACTTCAGAACTGCACCGTACTGGGAGTTTCAAGATGAAAACATCTACTGTTGTATTGTGTTTTTATATTTCTGTAACAGTTCTGTAATGATTTGCCCCTCCACCCCTATTTTCTCCCAATGGTTCCACCCCGAGTTTTCCTGCCTTTCCCTCAGTGCCAATCTCCCTGAAAATGCTCTGTCACTCCCCTCTCCCCTCCCTGATACCTTGTCCATCACTCGGCTCCCCATCCCGTTCTTCCAGAACCTTCTACTCTGGGCATTGAGGGATTGGATGAGGGCCTGGGGTCCCTCCCTTAAGTTTCCCCCATTGGTTTTTGTATCTGTCTATCCTTTCACCTTCCACTCCCCCAAATCCCCCCATTGGTCAATGGGCGTCCCTTTCCCCTTGTTACACCCCGGTATTTAAGACTTTGTGAAAGTCTCAAGGGGGCTTTTGGCTGTTGAATACTCGGGCGTTTGGAGCTCCTCTGAGCCAGGATTAAACCTGAGATGGTTCCCCCAGCCTTGAGTCAGCTCCATCATTACCTCCTCAGACGCCGCCTCTCCTCCGCACAAGGCAGACAGTGTGACTTTCTGCCTTAGCTGCTCCCCGACTCTCCTCGAGATCCAGGGGAGTGACCCCCACATCCCACCGTGCCTCTGCTGGGCAGGGGAAGCCAGGGGGCTTCAGAGTGGCACGGCGGCAATCTACGGATGTGAAAAATGTGGTTGTTAAATATCTCAGTAAATACACTTTGCTCATGTTGTTGCAGTAAGATTGTAATAAGACGAATCAATTTTATAGCAACATATACATCATGGTAACAAAGACAACAATAATTTTATTTTTTTACTGCCTCAGTTATTGCCTATGTACAGGTGTAGCTGTATATGTATTGTTGTTGTTGTTACTACTATAACTATTACAGACCAAAACTCAACTCAAAGCCAGTTGGTTTCTTGGCCTGACATTGGGCCCCTCCCTGGGGGTTCCCCTGTCAGGGGGAAACCCTCCTGGAGCAGTTCTGTGTCAGGAAAAGGAGACACACGGGACTTTTTAGATCTTCAGCTTCTTGTTTATTGTTATCTTATCTAAAGTTTAGCACGCCATTTATACCAGACTCTGCACGCTGTAAAAGCACCACAAAAACAGCTAACAGTCTCTCATTACAAGGTATTTTAAGACAAAGCTATCCAATTAAGACATGACACCTAGATTATTTTCCCTTTCAAGCCAATAACTGATCCCTCAAAGCCTGCAGTGCGGACTTTTCTGCCCAATTACAAGATATCACCCAAACCTATGAAAGAAAAAGGAAGAAGAAAGTGAAGAAGAACTACCTGCCTCTGCCCTAAAACCTCAATCTTGTTCCCATCTACAATACACTAAAAACCCCAAAACCTAAATTTCTCACCCAAGTGACATGCCATACTTTCTATAATCCATTTCACACTTTTATGAACTCTAGTCTATCTTGAAATCTTGGAAGTTTTCTCCATAAATGAGGGTCAAAGTCAGTGCTTCTCTGGGGGTCAGGACCCCTCAGAGCAGACAGAAAAATATTCCCTGTGCCCTGGGTTCCCACAATAGCCCACAATAGCTTATTTGGATGGATTTACAAAGGGAGTTCACCAAGGAACAAGAATATATTGCATTCCCTCCTGTCACCACAGCAGGACAACCTGATGGCCAACTTGATGTCACAGTAGCCAAGCCTAGAGGATCTCTGTGTACCTGCTGCTTAGAGGTGGAGATCCAATTGTATTTCCCAGGTGGTGTATGGCTAGCTTATAGGAAAATAGTCCATCACAGAAAGGATAGGAACTCTCCCAACATGAAATTTTGGACTACATGGAAGCAGAAGGAATAATTCCCACAGATCCTGCTGTTGTTAGACTCCATCTCTGCCGTGTGGGCAGTAGAAACTTGGGTCAGCCTATGGTTTATTCCCAGTGACACCTAAGTCAGATGGCTTTTCCAGTTACATCTCTCCCACTAAAGATATCTCTCCCAGGGAGTGATCTGTGGCCTAATCCACAAAAACTTCACCCTTCTCTAGGGGAAGTTGGATATGTCCAGGTGTGTAACACTCAGTTATCTATCTCTGGATGGTGACCCCACTACCCTGAGATCGTTGTTTCACGTTCTTTCAGAGTGCCCTGAGTGAGGTGGGGACAATGTGCAAAGCTGCCCTAGAACAGCACAGGAGGGCTGTGCAGAGCAGAAGCAGCCAACCTGAACCCGGCCCTAAAGAAAACCCAAGGATTACACCCAGCTTGGAAGGAACAATCTGGTTTGGTGGGGAAGGGTGCCCACAAGAGACCTAACCCTTAATGTGACTGATGTGAAGAGCCAGGTTATCTGACAGCATTGATGTACCCATGCATACCCCATGAAAGAGCCTGAGGACTCTAGGAGGCACACCACACCCTGCAGACTTGTAGGATCTTGCCTCCAAAACTGTTTGGAAGCACCAGTCCTACAATAATTTCTGCTGGTACCTGCCATGCACAAATCCTACATTTGGATTTGCACATGGCAGCAGGATGTGGCAACTGGCAAACACCACTTCAAAACAAAAAACCCACAGGTCAGTGCTGGTCACACAAAGTCAATCTTCACCATCTCCTCACTCTCCAAGTCTCATGGGATTCCCATTCTTCCATAGTAGAGGTGAACAGGCTTGGTTGGTGGGGCTGGGATGAAGACAAGCAGAAGTACATGAATAGAAAGCAAAATTTCCAACTCCTGAGATGCTCCAAAACGTCACTGCCACTATAAATATCATTATCTTAACCTGATGTTAGCCCAGTTGCTTTCTAGAAATTACATTTTAAAAAAGAAGAAGAAAAAGAAGACAAAAAATAAAGACAATTAGAAAAGAACTGGCAATTTTTAATCACTTGCAAAAGATTAGAGGTTGACCGTGTGCTCACCTCACACTTAAAATAGGTTCTAACATGTCAACAGGATGCCCAACTCTAATTATAAATTGTATTTCCCAAGACTAAACAAAGTTTAATATTTATGCTCCATTTCCTCCTGCTCTGAATATAGCTTGTTCTTCAAAAAAAAAACAAACATGAGGAACAAGGGGTCCAAGAGCTTTGCTCTGTCCCCCTTTTCTATTCCTTCTGGTGTTGAAGGAAGTTTGATGCTGGGAATATGATGATGTGTCCCATGCTGTGATTTTGGCTTGTCTTGGTGCTGATGCTGGTGGTGAGCAGAAAAGGGAAGTTGTCCTGGTCAGGTGTGATTATTGTCCTGTATCAATCTATATGGTGCCTACAGCTCTCAGGTGCTGTGTCTTCAGCTGAACTCAAAGAAAAAGCTGTTCTTGGCATCTCCCTGGGCTTGGCTGGGCTCAGTCCCCTGTGGTCCCAGCCAAAATCTTCCTCAGGTCCACCTCACCTTGGGCCATGAGGACATGGGCGTTGCAAGATGCAGACAGCTCCAGGTACAACTGTAAAAGAAACATACCTTTACTAGCTCCAAATCAGCTACCAGTGACCCAAATAGCTGTGAAATTCATCCCAAAAGCAGGGTAAAAGACTCATGTCCAGCTCTCCTGGGACACTTCACCCTCACCCAGCCAGATAGGGCCAGCTATGAAGCAGTCAGCTACACCCGTGTTATGAATCAGTGATTGGAAGGATGATCACAGTCCCAGGCATAGTCCTGGCTCATCTTGTCACTCTTAGGTGACAGGGTCCCCAGGCACTACTTGATGCCCTGGTGGGCAATGACAAAAAATTGAGCAAGAATGCAAAATTCACAGTGCTCAGACATTTGTGGAGTGTTTTGGAATGTTGTACACCACTTGGAGTGGCAGATATTGTGGAAACTCCTGGTGTAAATAGGTACTACTGCAGGATAAAGATGATGTGGCTTTGGTGATAAGGGTCTTCTGCAGACTGAGAGACCTGCTATTATCACAGAAGGTAATACAAATAAGTTCTGATGGAAACATCTCCCCAGGTGTGAGGGTTGCTAGATCATGCAGCAGTGAGGCAGTAAGGGAAAAGGGAGAGGAAAAAGACATGGTCAAAACTTCCAGACAAATAAACTCATACCACAGGGCTTTCAGAGTCTCATAATTTTTGGAGGGCTGAAATGGAGCAAATGGAATTTGTGTGAGGGGCCAAAACTCCAGGTTCTCCAGGGCCCTCTGGTTTTATTTTCCATCCTCTGTGGACCTCAGACATACACAACTGTCCAGCAAGATTCTGACGTGTAGCTTGCAAGCAGAGTTGCCAGGTGAATGTTTCAAGAAGATGGGAATAAGGACAGAGAGTTCCTGTCTCGCTTTCACTTGCCTGCCAACTCAGATGGTTGGAATTATCTTGCATCCAACCCAGATTTCAGGTGTTTCTGTCCACTACTGTATGTCCACCACTTTTCCCACCCACTACTATCTCCAGGGACATCGTCTTGCCTGTGTTTGAACATCCCAAAGCTTAATCAGCAGGTTCAAGAAACTGTGCTCCATGGGACTAACCTGGTTTATCTTGAAATGCACATCAAATGAGACTGATGTGGTTTCTATTGCAAATATTTCTCATAACTCTGCTCTACCACTGCAACAGCAGGAGGATCTATGAATCAGGTGCTGCCCAACAAGCAGCAGAACAGTTTTCTCTGTTGTCCATGCTAATGGGGTTAAAGATCATGTTTCATTCTAAACCTCCTGCTCCATTTAAAGTGTGAAATGTCATCCATTCTTCCTTCTCTTGGTTTCCTTTGGGGTGGGGGAATGAATCTCATTTATGTCTGGCATTTTCAGCCTCTGCTATTGATTCATACCTTATGAAAATCAATTTAAACTATCAAACAACATTGAAATAATCAGCTTTTCCTTTTTGTTGCCCTTCTTTTCCACTCTTTATTTTGGCTATGTGATGTCTTACTGGAGGGAAGCTAGTGAAAGGATTACTGTCATTCTGTGTACAAGGCCTTGAAGGTGATGATGACACAGACAATTTTCAGATCATGCAGAAAAGGATTTCACCACAGTTGGTTGAGAGTGTGATTTTGCTCCTTTTATGTAGTTTTTTTTTTTTTTTTAGGCAAGCACTGAAAATAAATTTGCAGTCATAATCCTAGGGAGAGAAGAAATTGGTTAGAAATGCTCTATTTTTGTCATGTTCCTTAAATCCTTTGATCTTTCCCATAACAAGCCCTTGTTCCATCACTATGTAATTTTTTTTTTTTATAGCTTACAGGTGTGTTATTTCCAAAATGCCTCTGCTTCCTGCACAGTATGTTAGCTTTTCTTGAGTAATATAACTTCCACCCCTAATGACATATTTTGGAATTTTTTTCCATGAAGGAAAATGACTGAAATCCTGACTTAAGCCCTGAGCATGGTCCTTGCTATGCAGACAGTCTGTCATGCCAGTCCCTGTGTGTACTGCTTTGGGTAGAACACACTGCACGAGGAGAAAAGTATCTGCACTGTCTAACAGATGTCTTGGACTGGCTACTGTCTTGGTTTACAAGAAGGTGTCTGCCCCTGTGAGAAACGAGCGCTGAACTTCTCAAAGTTTTAAAAGATTTATTAAAACCTTAACAAAAATTACAACAAAAGAACTAAATAAGGAGAAACAGGCGTGAGAGCCTCTGTCGTGGCTACCGACCACATGGCTCATCTTCAAGATGGAAGTTCAGTCTTTTACACCCCTGGGGTTGCATCAGCCAACCCTGGACCCTCCTACAGATTGTCTGTCAACTCTTCTTTGCCCTTTTTTGGTGGAGACTCCTTTTTTGTAGCTTGATTGGAGGGTCAGGAATTTGGAATTCCGTGCCCTCCCACCAGCAACAAGCTTTTGTACACATCTTCTTTCTACCTGTCCTAGATAATCAAGGCTGTCTGATGGCAACAATTCAGAGGGGAGAAAAGGGGACTATGGGGAGAACACAGGACATCTAAACTACAAACTATAAATAACATAACTGTACATCAATAAAGATTCTCTTAATATCCACACAATATTCATCCCTTAATTGTGAGAGCCAAACATCCCATTATCCATCTATAACACCCCCAACCCTGTCTCCTTTTTTACCTGCCCTCATTCTCATGGTATCTCCTCACCCCAAACCCTGCAGAGAAACTCAAAAAAACCCCAAAGGAGTTTCCCCTCCCCACCATCAGTGCTTATTAGCAACTCAATGGGAGCAAAATTCCACAGATAACAGGGAAAGAATAGAAAAAACCAACCCCCCAAAAACTACCTAGAACAGAGGCTGGACAAGATTAAGGGAATGAAAAGTAAGTATTTATTAAAGGCACATCTTCAGGTGTAAATACGTACAGCTTGAAAGTCTCTGAGAGAGGCTACACCCAAGATGGGTGATGTCACAAGTTTTTCAGACAATTATAAGTTTGGTCCGTTTATATATCAGTGGTTAATCCCCCAATTACAGCTTCAGGTAAAGAGGTCATATACCCCAAGTTTGCTTCCCTCCCTAACTCAATTTTGTTCATACTTTTCAGGGCCTGAGGCTGTAGGCTGTCCTTGAATTTCAGGCCTAGGAGGATTGTTTTATCTGACCAAACTGTGAAGACAGTTAGCTAACATTTTATATGGAGTTTAGAGTTATGCACTAATGCAGTACAGCACTTGAAAAATACAAAGCACCGGCGCTGCAGCATCCTCGACAGGAATGCTCCTGCTCAGCCCACGGGCCCCCTTGCTTTTGGCCTTTCTTTTTATTATAATAAATGCTGAAATCACTTTTAGTACCAGGAGTGTGGTCCCGTTTTTAACAAATGGTCTGGGAAGGCAGACATAGGGCAACAAACTGAAGGAAACAATCCTGCTCATCTATTTGATTTTTCCAGACATTGAAACCTAATTTCCTGCTGAACATCTTGATTTCAGTGGTGGAATGCACTCAGCAAAAACTTCAGAGCCAAGGTACAGGCCACTTTCCCACTAGGAAGTTTAGTGCACATGATGAAATATGGGCAACACAGAAGCATAGATAATTATGCTCAAATATGTATCACCAGCTCCCTGACAGGAAGAAGTGATGACATCAAGTTTGAAGAGCTGAGTAAATTCCTGGTCTCCTTTTTCTCATAGAAAACTGTAATGCCAGAATGTTGTCATAGGTGAAAAATATGTGATAGCTCTGATCAAATACAGACATACAAGGTTAGTATCTATCAAAGGACACTGATTCTGATAACCTCCACAGCTCATGGAGGGAAATAGAAGCTCTTCTTGCTTGTGATTCATCTCATTCTCCAGCAGATGAGTCGCCCACAAGGAGCTCCAACTTTCTCCTGTGAACAAGGGAGTGGTGAATGACTAACACAGACATAGATTCAAAATTAAGGGAAATTAGTCCCTCTTGTAGTCAGGAAACAGAGAATTTAGGGGATTTTTTTTTTTTTTTCTGGTTATGGATGTACCTCTTGCTGGTGTAAATCCCACATTTTCAGCCCAGGTTGGATCTATCAATTCCTTAAGATAATTTCCAGGTTTCCTTGAGAGAAGCCAGTTGATGATGGTATCTCTGGGTGTGTTACAAATGTTATAAGTGATTCTGCCATTCTGTTGTTGCTTTGAGGGTCTGACATCCATCATCCCACTGAGCAAAGCCCTGAACAGGATTCCTCCATGAAGAGCCTCAGTACCCCTATAAAGCATGTCCTCATATAAAAATGTAAAGGTCTTTGTTAAGAAATTGGGGGGTGCCTTCTGGGGTTAGATTGTACACCCCTTTTCCTCCTCAGGTCAAAGGGACTGTGTTTTAGACAGTGATCCTTACAGATCTCATGGCCAGTCTGGAACATCTGTCTATGCCATATTATAAGCATCTCCTGGATGAAGGGGTGTGCTTCTTTGGATTTGCTCTCTGGCATCACAATTACTGTATTTTTATTCTCTCCATATCATGTGTGAAAATAAGAGGAGCTCTTCTTTTCCCACTGGACATTTTCAAAAGGTCCCTCTTGCTGGTAGCACACTTCACAACTTAATGGATGAAATCAGCTGTTCCCAGGACTCAGCACTATGAGAATGGACAAACCTATCCATGCTAGGTTTGGATCTCAGTCACTTCAGCTCTCAGGTAAGACATTCTAGATAAGGGACCAGTCCTTTTACCATATATAAGTGAATATCCACTTATGCCCAATGAAAAGAAGTAGACATACAGCTCCTACTGACCTTTCTCCACACACACACACACTAACACTCATGCCAACCATGAAAGAGGTTTTAGCCACAGCACTGAGGAAGTTTCTCACCTTTCACTTGTGACATTTCTTGGGGTTAATCCATGATGAACTACTCTTAGTTCAGACCATTTCATCCTTGAAAAAATGCAGAGATTTTTCTAAACAATTAAACAAAACAAAAAATAGCTATCAAACTGTGCCCTGTGAGGTTGTTGTAAGGGTTGAGATTCAGGATAATTTTTTTTTTTAGAAGGGCCTGTTGCACTAAAATAAGGGGTAATGGTTTTAAGTTAAAAGATGGATGATTTCGTTTAGGTATTAAGAAAACATTTTTGATGAAGGTGGTGAGGCCCTGGCACAGGTTGCCCAGATGTGTTTGTCACATCCCTGGGAGCGTTCAAGGCCAGGCTGGACAGGGCTCTGAGCAACCTGGCCTAACTGAAGATGTCCCTGCTCATTTCAGGGGGAATGAACTAAATGACTTTGGTGCCTTTCAAACCAAACTATTCTATAATTCTATAATAAGAAAGTCTTTGGAAATGATTAAAGAAAACAGTGGTGATATTTTCTGGCCACTGAATGATTTGCTCTAAATTAGCATTTACAGGCAACACACAGGACAACTGATTTTTCCTATTCTTTGCCTGCCCTCTCGTGGTGAATGGGTGCTGATTAAGTGTATGCATACACATCTATTTCTATATACACATATGAATGTATATGTGCATATATATGTGTGCAGTGACATATAGAACAGAAAACACTTTAGTCAGATTTGTACCTTGTGTTTGATGTTACAGAAGTGAGCAGCAGTTAATTGTTCCATTGGCAGTTGCTGGTCTTTTTAATGCTGAAGATTTTCTTGTGATTGGTTAAAATTTAGTTCAGCTAAAATATTTCGGCATGAAAATAATAGGACTATAATGGAATTTTTTTTCCAGCTTAGAGAGACTAGGGAGGCCTCCATGTGATCTTTTCCTCTCTATAAACTGTGCTGAAACTGGGTGAGCTGTACAAAATCAAGAGCAAAATGTTTTTCTAGGACCAGTTCTTATGGCAAATACAGGGCAGCATAAAAACAACTGCAGCAGCATGGACATGCCTTTCCCTGCAATGCCAGTATGAAATAGCAGAGGGGCACAGAAGGAGAAAGTTTGGAGAAGATATATTAATTCACCTTTGGTGCAGTTTATTTTCATTTTAAACTCATTTCCCCTCGTAGCTGCAAAGAGCAGCCATATAGCTTGTCACACCTCTTAGAAATGTGTCCAGACTGACTGTGTTTGGGAATCACACCAAGTTTTTCACCCCTCTGTAACAGGATGCCATGTGCTTGGTGCATGTTGGAACTCAAAATGTCCCTCAGACATTTTTGGAGGTTCCAGGCCCAGGTCAGAAGCATTTGAGACCCTGGCAGGCAGCTGGAAACAGCTGTGATTTTGGGTTTGAGCCATGGAATGATTTACCAACCTTGCAGGGAGAACAAGAAGTCACAAAAGTTTAGATATTATAGTAGAAGTAGTTACAAAGTAGAGGAGAGAATTTTTGAGTGCTGTACAGGTGGGTTTTAGTTTTGTACATGGGGGTCAGAAGTTTTAAGATGGAGGGATTTGGGCCTGCCCTGTCCTCCCTCTTTCTTCTTCCTTACCTCCATGTTCTTGGTGATGTTGGCACTCCCAGGTTGGTTTAGAGTAGAAAAGCACCATTTAATATAGGTAATAGGCACTGGGGAAAAACTGTACCCATGTAACACGTAATGTACCATATAAAAGATAGAAAAGCACCATTTAATATAGGTAATAGGCATTGGGGAAAAACTGTACCCATGTAACACGTAATGTACCATATAAAAGACAGCAGCAGCCCTGGGCAGGGAGAGAAGAAGCAGTCGGGAGTCAGAGAGGATGTCAGGGTGTGTGTGTGCCTCTGCCTGAGCTGTGAGCAAACCACAGCAGCCCCAGAAGAAAATCTTTTAGATAACTTGCAATAAACTGCCTTGAGACCGAACAACAGAGACTGCTGAGCCTTTCTTTGGAAGCAAAGGTTGGAGGAGAAGTTTTTTCACCACATGGAGCCATCCCGCAACCTCAGGTGGTCTTCAACAGGTGCACAGGAAAAACACAGAGACAATGGGGGAAGGAGGGTGTCATTGTTCCCCTGACCCTGTACCTCTCTCAGTTCTTGTTCTTGCAATTTGAGCTCTGTGGGTGATTTGTATAAAACTCGCATGCTGCAGGGAAATGCATTTTTATGACATCCAAATACAGATTAGATCCAGCCATGTCACTCACCATATTCATAGCATATCCATTTACCAATCTGCCCTTATTTCACTATTTTATTAAGAACTGATTGTGCACACTTGGTAAAACTTAAGAGTGGGGAGACTGGGTAGCTGAAGAGTGACACCAAGTGTTTTATCTCCATGAAAATAAATTTGCATTTTCCTACCCAGAACTTTTGAAATTCCAAATCAGTGGTGTGGTAAGACATTTTTTTAAGTGGGGCAAGCTGGGATTGTTATTCCTGAGGCATTTGTTTGGTCCTACATGGGATCATGCCCAGCTCTAGTAGGGAGCAGAGTGGAGGGGAAGAAGATAAGGTGAATGCAGAGCTGCATTTGAACTCCCCTCTACCCCCAACCGCTCCCCCCAAGGTAGGAGAAGGGGATGCTCTACAAAACTAATAAAGAAATCTACTGAAGGAGAGAATAGGGCTCTGAGCAACCTGGTCTAGTGGAAGATGTCCCTGCTTATGGCAGCATGTTGGACTAGACAACATTTGACAGCCCCTTCTAACCCAGGCCAGTCTGGGATTCTATGTTTTTGTGATTCTGTGGATCTATGAATAGTCTAAAAAAGACATGCAGACATGTTATTTTAATTTTAAGAAAAAAAAAATTAAGAGAGTAAAAGTTAATTCAGATAGCCTCAATGTAAGAATTTTTATTAACATTAATTAATGCTTCACTGAATCTTTTCTCTTTAACTCCAGGATCTATGCGAAAATGGAAGTATTTCCCAACAAGTCATAATTAGGAGAATGAAAACCCTTGGTGTACCCTGGGACATCCAAAGAACACAGTGGTGTTTATGAGTTTACTTACAGCTGGACAAAAAAAAAAAAAAATGGTTCTAGGATGATGCCCCACATCTGCCAGCCAGGGATGCCAGAACTGTCAGGGTCACTTGGCAAGACCCCAGCAGTGTGAAAGTCCTTTTTTCCCTGGCCTGGCCGCTGAAGAAGAGGTCTGGAATGTGTGAAGCCGAGTTTTCAAGGTTGTTTATTTTTTCTTATCTATAATAGTTTCTCTCTGACCTGCCGAGGTCCAGCCAGCACAGCAGCCATGGCAGTCTCCTTCCCGCCCCAGGCAGCTCCCACATTTTATACCCAAAATTACGTGTACCATGCTTACAATTCCCGTACCAATACCTAAAATCTACGTTGGACAAGGTGTCCCTGTCCTAAACCAATAGAAAAGTGTCACCATCACACCGAGACATGGAGGACAAGAAGAAAGAAGAAGCTAGGGCATGCCCAGATTCCTCCATCTTGTACCCCTGAATTTCATTCTAAAAAATCCCAAAATTCTACTTTTCCACCCTGTGTCAATTTCTCCATTACACTATTCAAACCCTTTTTGCTTGTAAATCCTCATATAAGGTCAGCAGCCTCTCCCATGGGCTAAAATCGAATCCACGGGTGTTTTTCATTTGCTGCCAAGGTTCCTGGGCTCTTTGCCAGGGGCTCGAGTCATCCAGGGCAGCCAGAGGGATGCTCTGGACTCAAGCTTCTCCCCTTTCTTGTTGCACCAAAACCTCCTCTCTGGCAGCCCTGTTCATGGCCCGCCGCACGCATTGGACAAGGCATGGCAAAACGAGCAGAAGAATTACAAGCCCCACTAAAATATAAAAAGCCATTTTCAAAAATTCTCTCCACGATGGTGAGAGGTCCAAAGAATCAAACAAATCATTCAACCAAGACCCAGTAACTTTTCTGATTTTGGCTATACCTTCTTGCAATTGCTTTATGTGTTCATGGATAGATTTTGAATGATCTGACAAGTTCATGCAGCACATCCCTTCAAATTCTTCACACCCGTGCCCATGTGTCAGCAATAAATAATCAATTGCTGCTCTGTCTTGAAGAGTTGCCCCTCTTACACTGTGGGCATCTGTTAACATGTCACTCACTGCAAGAGAAACATCACGAGCATCTTTGCTCAACCAACACCCCGTTGGGTCAAATTGAGTCAAGGGTACCCCTGATGCTGTTTGTGGCGAGAATATTGCAGCCCCAATTCTCTGGGCATTGTTCCATGTATAAACATTATCATCACACTTTGGATCATAATTTTTAATATTTCTTTTCCCCCTACGTTTTTTCTCTCTCAAGATTGTCAGATCAGGTGTTAGCAATGAAAGTTTTCCAATGCTGCATGGACCGCCTGTGGCATTTGCAGGGATAGCAGGCCAAATCCTGTCCCCACAAATGAAAAAGATTCCTTGTGGCAATTGCACTGGGACTTGGTGGGATGGTCTGTTTGACACCTTGGTGTAATTACACCAAGAAGAGGCATCTCTATATATGAAATTATTTGGGGTGACATCTATCATTTTGTTCTTTGTTTGCGTCACTCCTGAAATGCCAAATTCTATACAAAAATTCATTGTCACTGAACCAAGAATTTCCAGTTCCTGAGGTTCAAAAGGAGCCACTGGGAGAAATTGTGTCCAAACCTCCCATCCGTCCACAGGATTCGAAATGACCTGCGAAACCTTGGGAGGGATGTTCTTTGGAATTGGCCATTCACTCACTGGCAAGCCCACCAGACATGCTGAAAACGGTTTGTTCGGTCTTGAATGTGTCAAGCAGATGGTGTCCAAACCTGCTGCATTGGCCAAAGTTTCCCAAACATTTTCTTTTTGTTCAATCATGGGCAAATCTGCCAAATTACCCAAGGCAATAGAATTGCCTAAGGCAATTGACAGCAGAATGAAACACAAAAACGACATTTTGACTTTGCAATGCAATGACACCCAAGTCCTGGAATTCTTGATTGAAGAGATGTTCGTGGATGTCTGCTCACGTCTGCGTGCCTGTCTCTTTGTTCTCAGACTCAGTGTCTGCTTGTGTCCGATAGGGCTTCACGTATCTCGCCGGAACGTTGGTCCTCACCCTGTGGAGACACAAGCAAAACCATTGCCCCAAGTTAGTAATTTGAAAGGCCCTTCAATTTGCCCCAATTTTGGATTTTTGATCAAAACTAAAGGATTTTCCCTTAGTTTTGCCTGTGTAGTGTTTGAAAAATGCCTGATGATCGGTGGAGTGGGCTCTGGAAAAGAGCAGTTTAGAAAATTCAGCACATACAAAACCTTGTTCAATCGCATGTCAGGCGTTGCCTCTGCCTCCCCCCTTTTTTGTTTATCCAAAAGGGATTTCAGGGTGTGATGTGTTCTTTCAATTATTGCTTGACCTGTGGGAGAGTGGGGAATACCAAAAGTGTGTCTGACTCCCCATTTTTTCAAAAATTTGTCAAGCACTTTTCCTATATAAGTTGGACCATTGTCTGTTTTTATTTCTTGAGGCACCCCCAATTATGGGAATGCTTGTAAAAAATGTCGACAGGCATGTTGTGCAGTTTCTCCTGGATGTAACGATGCAAAAATTGCTCCTGAAAAAGTATCAACTGAAACATGAACATTTTTGAGCTTCCCAAAAATGGGTATTTCGTGACATCAGTTTGCCACAACTGGAGGCTTTGCAATCCTCTTGGATTGGCAACTCCCATAGAAGCAGGTGGTAGCACAAACTGACAGTCTGGACAAGCACTAATGATTTCCTTTGCTTGACTTTTGGAAATGTGAAAGGATTCCATCAGTGCTCGTGCAGAGCTGCAAAATAAAATAGAGCTGAAATGCATGCATTCTGATGAAAAAAAAATGCATGGCTCAATTTTGCTTTCTCAAAAATATCTGGCAAAGTCTGTGAAATGGGCATAGTTAGTTTGTCTGCATGAGCATTTCCTTCTGCCAAAAACCCTGGAAGAGAGGAATGTGCTCTGATGTGGGCAAAAAAAATATTTATGTTTTCTGTTTTCTAGTAATGTTTTCATGCATAGTAAATATGAATATAAAATTTCATTGTTTGTCTCTCTCAAAAGTGAACCTTCCAGTCTTTTGACCACATTCGCAACATAAGCTGAATCTGTGATCAAATTGAAGGGTTACTGAAATATTTCAAAAGCTCTGGTCACTGCTGCCAATTCTACAATTTGTGGTGAACCTTGCACAATTTTTATGTTTGATTTCCATTCTCCTGTATTTGAGTTTTGCCATGTGATGACTGATTTGTGAGTTTTTCCTGAACCATCGGTAAACACAGTTATTGCATCCAATGGTTCCTCACTTATTTTTGGCTTTTCCCTGAAACTTATTTTGGCATTTAGTAATCTATGTTTTGGAAGGTGAACTGAACAAACACCTGGGTATTCTAATAATTCAATTTCTAAATATTTTGATTTCTGTGATGCCCAATCAAAATATTGTTTTTTCATGGGTAGATAGATTGTTGAGAAGTCTTTGCCTGCCATTGTCAGCAACCATGTCCTTGCCTTTATAATAATTTGAGCTGTCATCTCCAGGTCAGTGAGAATTGTTTTTGGTGATCTGTAAGATAAAAAAAAATCCACTCTATGATTAAGAGAGGGTCTCTTTGAAATGAGTCCCACTGAAAAATCAATCTATACAACTGTATTTTTTCCCCCAACACTGCTAGATAAAAAGGCATTGAGGTCTCAAAATGGTGTGATGTCTGCAATCCTTTCAAGGGTTTTCTGTGCTTCTGGTGTGAGAGTCCTGAGAGATCTAATATTGTTGTCTCCTCTTAAAAGTTTGAACAGCGATTCAAGATCATCATTCGTGATTCCCAAAATTTGCCTCATCCTGTTGATTTCTCCTAGAAACTGTCGCAAATCCTGCAGGTTGTTGATTTCGGAATCACCGCCACCGCGCGGCGCGGTTGCAGTACCGCACTCTGACCACCCAGCGGCGCTGTTGCCCGCCCGTTGCTGCCTCGGCTTTGCCCGCGGCATTCCCGGGGTGCGGAAAGGAGCGCCCCCACCGCGGCCACGCCCCGCCCCTGCTCGCTCCGGCGTACCGCGCCCTCGGGAACGCCTTCCTCCTCCCCTTCTTGGAGCTCACGGGACCTCCATCCCCTTCTGGGTCCGCCCCGCCTTCCTCCTCCCCAGAGCTGACACACACTACACACACACACCCCCCCCGGTCCCGTGGCCCCGTCGGGGCTTCCAGTGCATCAACGAGACAAGACAGGATTTTCCCCGCATCCCTTTCCCGGTCTGACGCCATCAACGCGCGCCCACGCTCTGCTGCCGGTGCCGCGGCCGTGTCCGCGCGTCCCGCGCCCCGCAGGACTCGGAGCTCCCGCAGGGCTCGGAGTTCCCGCAGGACTCGGAGCTCCCGCAGGGCTCGGAGCTCCCGCAGGGCTCGGAGCTCCCGCAGGGCTCGGAGCTCCCGCAGGACTCGGAGCTCCCGCAGGACTCGGAGCTCCCGCAGGGCTCGGAGCTCCCGTAGGGCTCGGAGCTCCCGCGGGGCTCGGAGCTCCCGCAGGACTCGGAGCTCCAGCGGGGCTCGGAGCTCCCGCGGGACTCGGAGCTCCCGAAGGACTCGGAGCTCCCGCAGGACTCGGAGCTCCCGCAGGACTCGGAGCTCCAGCAGGGCTCGGAGCTCCCGCCGCCCCGGGCCATGGCCGGTGTTTATTTGCCGCCGCCCCGGGCCATTGCCGGTGTTTGTTTCCCACCGCCCCGGGCCATGGCCGGTGTTTGCCCCGCACCATCCCCCGCGCAGTTTCCCCCGCTCGTCCCCCGCGCCCATCAGGTCATTTCCCACCGCTCCGCCACCCCCGAGGTCTCCCCTCCGGCCCGGGGCTGTTCCCGGGCTGCCCCGGTCCCTGCGGGGCTGCTCTCGCCCTTCCCAGCGCCGTTTGCCTTTGGCTCTCCCCCCGGCCTCCCCACCCGTATCCCGGGGAAAGGAGGTGTGGGGGGCTCTGGCTCAAACATCACATGGGTCGCAGTGTGTGGGTAATTATAACGGACCCGTTGCAAAAGATCTTTGATCCCTGTCGGATAAGGTCACAGGATAAGTGGCCACCACACTCCTTAGAGTGGTTAAGATATTAAGTTGCTCTTGGGAACAGGCCATGTTCTTAATTTTGACCAGTCTCACCAATAGCGGCGGCGTCTGCAGAATCGCTCCGGAAGCTGTCCTGGTCTCTGGCCAGCAGAAACAGGTGGAGAACACCCAGGGCCCTTTGGATCTTCTCCTTTCCAGGCCGAGTTTGAAGAAGCTTGCTCTCTGCAGGGGTCAGGCTCTCCTCTTCAGGGAGTTTTCTTCTCGGGCTGGGCTCTGGTGTTCAGCACTTCTGGTCAGCTCGTGCCCAGCCAGGGATGCCAGAACTGTCAGGGTCACTTGGCAAGACCCCAGCAGTGTAAAAGTCCTTTTTTCCCTGGCCTGGCCGCTGAAGAAGAGGTCTGGAATGTGTGAAGCCGAGTTTTCAAGGTTGTTTATTTTTTCTTATCTACAATAGTTTCTCTCTGACCTGCCGAGGTCCAGCTAGCACAGCAGCCATGGCAGTCTCCTTCCCGCCCCAGGCAGCTCCCACATTATATACCCAAAATTACGTGTACCATGCTTACAATTCCCGTACCAATACCTAAAATCTACGTTGCACAAGGTGTCCCTATCCTAAACCAATAGAAAAGTGTCACCGAGACATGGAGGACAAGAAGAAGGAAGAAGAAGCTAGGGCATGCCCAGATTCCTCCATCTTGTACCCCTGAATTTCATTCTAAAAAATTCTACTTTTCCACCCTGTGTCAATTTCTCCATTACACTATTCAAACCCTTTTTGCTTGTAAATCCTCATATAAGGTCGGCAGCCTCTCCCATGGGCTAAAATCAAATCCACGGGTGTTTTTCATTTGCTGCCAAGGTTCCTGGGCTCTTTGCCAGGGGCTCGAGTCATCCAGGGCAGCCAGAGGGATGCTCTGGACTCCAACACAGTCCTAGCTGTGCAAGCCTTGATTGTGTTTGTCCCTGGATATTAATTATTATAAAAAGCATTCCTAAAACTCCAAAGATCTCCTCGTCACTGAGAGACCAATTTGCACTGTTTTTACTGGTATTGCCTCCCAAGTGTAAGAATTAGTATTTCAAATCAACTACAACTTCTCCCAAATGTTTACAGGAAAGATTTTTAATATGAGTGTCCAGGGAGTCCACCATGAGAAGCACCATCTCCGCTTGTGTGCAATCAGAAATTCAAGTGGGAAATTGCTCTGACAATCATGGGATATAAAACCACTGAGTTATTTGGGTTGAAAAAGCCCTCTGAGATAATCAAATCCAACTGTTCCCCCAGCACTGCCACCAACCCATGTCCCCAAATGCCTCATTCATGTGGCTTTTAGATCTGTCCAGGGATGGGGACTGCACCAGGACTCTGAGTAGACTGTGCTGGGCTGAAAAGCCCTTTCCAAGAAAAAAATTTCCCCAATATCTAACCCAAGCCTTGGCACAACTTGTGGCTCTTTGCTCTTGTCCTGTTGCTTGTTACTTGGGAGAAAAGACTGATCCCCACGTGGCCACAACATCAGAAGAACATGGACCTATTGGATCAGGGCTAGAGGAGGTCACAAAAATATTCTGAGGGCTGGAGCACCTCTGCTCCTGAGACAGGTTGGTGGAGCTGGAGGTGTTCAGCCTGCAGAAGAGAAGGTTTCAGGAGACCTTACAGGAGCTATGCACTTCCCACTAAGGATAACACTAAAGAAGGGGAAAACTATGTTAACTCCAAAGTACAAGTGAGTTATTGCTGCAACTATTCAGTTAATAGGAAAATATTTTTCAGACTGATTAAGTGTTTCATTTTGATTTATTTTTTTTCTGCTGGGGACCAGGATGGAAAAATATGATTGTAATCCCTGTTAACAGGCTCCAAGGGATGAGAATTTAATCTAATATGTCTGAAAACAACTTCAAATCAATGCTAATTTTAAGGACTTCACATGCTGGGAATTTTATTTTGGTACAGTAAACTATCTTGGGTTCTTTAATAGCACAGAATTTTTTGTATAAATTACATCCTCAAAGCTTACCAGTTTAGAAAAAAAATGGATGAGAAGTGGAGAAGGTTAGATGAGGTGAGAGGTAGAGAGTAAATAAAATCTCAATTGCATTTAAATCTTGGAGTGGCAGAAAATCTATTCATTTGTAGTATTAAATGGATCCCTCCTATATGGTTATGGAGATGAGTTTCTAGGTGAAAGGTAAAACTATTGGAAAATTACCAGAGATTTAATAAAGTTCGGAAGTCGTATGAGATCAGCCATTACTCCAAACTACTCATGGCCATGCACAAAACATTTCCAAGTGAGTTTTATTTCCCCTCTCTTAAACTGGGATAAGGAAACTAAGGAATAACATAAAACCTTAATTAAGCCTGATTTCTCCTTTTTTTTTTTAGCTTAAACCTAACAAACACAAGGGTATTTTTTGCTTACAAACATTGTCTTAGTTATGATTTGCACACTGTTAGAGAAAAGAGAAAAACTCCCAAGGAATTTGTGCCCATGAAAGGGCAGCAGCTCTTTTGTGGCTTGAATCAAAGTTGATGGAAGTTTCCAAAATGCTGCAAAATGCTGCAAATTTTTTTCTGCAGCAAATAAGCATATTCCATAGGTTTTGGGAGAACAGTCCTTTCTGCATTAAATCTTTATGAGCAACAAAGAAAGTATTTCTGTTGAGAAGGAAGAAAAATCTTTGTACCTCGAGAATTTTAAATGCAAAATAAATGGGAAAGAGCAAGGTGGAAAAAAGCAAGGCAAAAAGCAAGGTGGGTCAAATCCTTGACTTTTGTGCCCAAAGCTGAAGAACATACTATCTACAGACAAACTCCACGTCTCCAACAGAGAATCCAAAGCATCTTAATTATGAGATAGAGACAAGAGGGGCTAAGCTGTATCTTGCAAAGTGCTCAGCTCTACAAGTCTTGGTCCAATAAGGGTTTTCCTCAGAGAATCTCTGCAGATTTCCTTAGGGAAATATCTTGAATATCAGCCTGTTTTATGGAATCATCACTGAGTCACAGAATGATTTGGTTTGGGAGAGAGGTTTAAGATCATCCACTTCCACCCCACTGCCAGGGACAGGAACACTGTCCACTGGAGTAAGTTGCTCCAAGAACTATCCACTGACCTTTCACTAGCTCACAGACACAAAAACATGGGTCACCACTGCTTTTGTGACCACCTGGCAGCTGGACAACCCACATGCTTGGACTTCAGTGCCCATTTCCAGACATTGGGGTTCCCTATTGCTGTGACAGTGCTGGGCATCCCTTTGGCCTCACCACACTGTCATTTGTCATCCCCTCAATACTATACATCAACATCAAAGAAGGAATGAAACCTTTATTTTATTTATTACTTCACTCCTCTGATTAAGACATCATCGCCTCAGACATTCTCTGTGGTTTCCTCAAACTAGGGCACATGCTGTTAATATAAATATATTTCAGCCTATTTCCATGATTCTTTTGATCAAGTTGCTATAATATTTATAATGTTCTAGTTTGTTCTCTATCCTTCAGTGACTAAATCACCAATGCACTAATAAACCTGAACTAGAGCATTACCATGTTTCTTTACACTTTTCTTCACCATGGAGGATGCATTCTTTCAATTCCTCTATTTAATACCTTCCAGGGTGACAGAAGTAATTTTCCCTACAAATGACAGAAGTGACCCTGGACCTCATTGTTCCCAGCTAAGGAAAGTTTAAAAAATCACTTCACAGGACTGCAGAACTGTGGAGAAAGTAAAAGATAATTAAAAAGAGAGCAGGCACAGCTGGATGAAACCATGTCTGTGTCCAATACAGTGCTACCCTCCACTTCTTATATCCAATAGCCTGATTCACAGGCTCCTGCACTAGGGAAGCCAACATGAAGCAACAGACATTAAACCACCATGAACCACCAATTGTCAATGCTATCAAGCATTAAAAAGTGGTACTGCTCATCTAGTGTTTATTCAGTTCCTTTTTCCTCCAAAGCAGGCCATTAGTCTAGTAAAAATCTCTGCCCTTTTGACACATGCTTGGATTTTTCTGAGATTAGCAGACTGAAATGTATGTCTTTCCCACGGGATCTGTCTAACAGAACCTTTCAAAGCTCATTAAAGGTGCTGGAGTGTGCATCAGAGATATGGGAATAACCTTGTACTATCTCCTCACTCCTATTAAATATTACTTAATATTAATATTCATATTCATTAATACTTTTATCTTGAGATGAGGATTCAGCCCAGATTCAACCCATTGCTTCAGCAGTCCATGTAAGCCTAGAAGGGTTTCTGTTCCCCATGCAGTGCTATCACCTTCCTGTGATCCAGCTCTTGCCTGCCTCCAGCCAAGGTGCTGAAGAAGAGAACAGCCAGATGTGCTATGACATGGACTTTCCTGCACTGTCCACTGCCAAAAATGTACACATAGATGGAAATTTGTTGAAAAAAGTGATGAGAAGGAGTTAATCTAAACATACCGGTTGATTTGGGTGGAAGATGTTGGTTTTGAATGTCTATAAATTTTCACTGTTTCTTGTTGAGTCCCCAGTGTCCAGACATCTTCTCTATCACATGAAGAGGCACCGTGGGATCCACTCAGGGAACATCCTTGCAGCACAACAATATAGATTGATCTAGTTCAATTGTTTTCAGTCAAAATCCTTCCCCTAACAAAGTGTTTAACAATGAAGAATGGTTCATAATAACCAGCAAAATGTTCTTTTTGTTTTACTCTGTTAAAAAACTTAAGCCTTAAACATGGTTCATAATAACCAGCAAAATGTTCTTTTTGTTTTACTCTGTTAAAAACTTAAGCCTTATTCCCACTTTGGTGTAATTCATTTCCCACCTTTAATTCATTAATTCATTAATTCAATTAATTAATTTCCCACAAGACTTTTTTTGGTTTTTGTCCAACACCAGATCCCTGTGGCCCATGTAAATTCACACATGATGATACAACTCTTCCACATGAAATGAGTGGCCAGAGCCCAGACTGTAAGACACACTTTCCAAACTTTTAACAGTTCTCTGGATTTTTCTTCCAACCCTCTATATGTTTTAACATCCTTTTTAAAAGAATTTAAAAATATAAAAGGAGTATTAAAAAAATATCCATAAAAACTCAATATAATAATCCTGTATTTGTTGCAGCATCATAAAACAGATATTATCCTTACACAGTATGGTGGGTAAGGTTCCAGCATTTCCCTCTTGATACATATAGGACAGTTTGAGTCTTCTCAACAAGTTATTTCTCAGAAACAAGTGTTCCTGAGGAAAAAACTCTCTATATATGAATTTTGGCTACTGTTTTGATTGCATGAATGTTTACAAGTGCCCCAAGGATGGGAAACAGACAGCACATCAAACAGGGATCAAAGTCTGGCACTGTGGAGGTGCTTATCTCAGAGGGATGTCTCCCAAGCCATCAGGGCATAGGTTTTTAGCATTCAGGTTGAAAAACTCTCTGAGACCCCTGAGTCCAACCATTCCCCCAGCCCTGCCAAGCCACCTCTAAACCATGTTCCCAAGTGTCACATCCACACATCAATTAAATCCCTTCATGGATAAGAACTTCACCACTGCCCCCAGCACCCTGTCCTGGGACCCAACAACCCTTTTAGGGAAGGAATTTTCCCTAGTACCCAGTCTTGCTTGCATGCATTTTTCACCCACAGCTAGAAAACTCCTCCCAAAAATCTAGGACAGGATGCTGGGAAATGATTTAAAATTCACTGTAATCCAGAGGGAGAGAGAATATGGCCTGTAAGGAAATGGGGAGTTCTGTGCTCTTCCCACAGCTAGTCACCAGTAAATCAAGGAGAAAGGACACATTTGGGTTTCTCTCAGTGCCAGCACGGAGGATGTTACCAGCTGCCATAAAAATACCACAGTGGTCTTGGGGGAAGGCTCAGAACCACGAAGCAAAATAGGGAATCAGCCACTGAAGCCACAAGAGTGAAATGCTGAGACACCTTAGCAGCACCACTCCTCCTCCTCCTCCAACACCCATGGGCAAAATAGGGTGGGAGGAGGGAAAGAAAAAGAAAAAGAACATTGACACAGCACATTTTAGAAGGCTGCCCAGGGCAGAGGTGGAGTCCCCATCCCTGGAGGGTTTTAAAAGCCATGTGAATGTGGCACTTGGGGACATGGGATAAGTGGTGGGCTTGGCAGTACTAAGGGAACAGTTGGATTCAATGGTCTCTCAGAAGGCTTTTCCAGCCTTAAGGATTCTGTGATTCTATGATTATAAGAGAATAAACCTCCCCCAAACCACAGGTGTCCCCTCTGTGCACCTCACAGGATCTGTCTACAGGAGCTACACTGGAAGGCATCATTCCAATACATCTGTCTCTTGAAATTATTAACATAAAGCCATGGCTTGAACTTCTGCCCCACCTCACACATTGCACTATCACTGGAACATAGCCTCGAGAAGGAGAGGACCTTTCTGGGACTTTCTGAGAAGAAGAGGAGCCTAAAGTGAAGGAGAGAGCCCAAGTGCAGCCCCTCATTGCCGGCATGACTATGTGCCAGATTGGTTACATCACACTCACACAAATCCACCAAGGAAGGGGTTTCTGCTGCTTAGAGTTTTAGAAGCAAGCACTGGATGGCTGGAGACATACCCTGTGCCTGACACCACTGCCCAGAACACCAGCCTGGGCTTTGAAAAGCAAAACATATCACCCCAGAAGGAACTGAGTCAGACAACAGGGCTCATTTAAAAAACAGCCTTCTAGAGGCCTGATCCAGAGACCGTGGAATTGAGTGGGGGTATCATATTCCCTGTCATACACTAGGCTCTGGGGAAATGGAATGGTACAACAGACTGTTAAAAACCACATTGAAAGCAATGGGTAGTGGGACTTTCACACACTGGGACCTGTATTTAGAGAAGGCCATGTGTCGCTGTCGAGGCAGGAAGGGAATGAGAAGACTCTGACTCAGAAGCTGCTGAGAGCAAAACTCTGATTTATTCAAAATACACTGTTCTTTTATACAGAGCTTTGCAAGGACCAAATCCATTGGTTCTGAAGTGAAAACAAGCCACAGTATTGGTGCACAGTGATAGAACTTAACTATAAACAATGTGAAAATCAAGACAGATAAAGAATTATTTACATTGTCTCCAGCTCTTTCTCAGGCGTCTGCCTGGCTAGAAACTCTCAGTTTCTTTTTTTGACTGAATCTGAGTCCCACAGCCATGTGGTTAGCTAACAACTAAGGCTCTGCCAATCAAGCTGGCCCTGGCCAATTAAAACCTCCACGAAGCACAGAAAAGGATAAAGTCTTCACAGTACATATGAGAAATGTGTTAGGGAAGACAGTTTGGATTAATCCTGCCTCAAGTAAAAGCAAACACATCCTCGGGATTGTTTTTGCTCAAGGGCCTGGGTGTTCTTGGTGTGTAATACAGGAGGATGAGAAAACACAATGTGTACCTGGATAGAAATGTGTTTTTTTCAGAAAATGTTGAATTCTATAATATTGGTTGTTGAATGATACCGTGTTTTACAACTGCCATGTCCAGTGAGGATGGATTGCTCCAGATACACCAGCCAGGAGCTCCTGATGCAGCAACCAGCCAACAGCACACCAGCCCTCATGCCCTGGAAGACATCTAGGAGGGATAGAACCCACAGTCATGGATTGAATGAACTCACAGACATCTGGGAGGGATGGCCATGACTACAGAAATTATATCTGTGCTTGTGTATATTTATATGTCTATTTACGTAGTTGAAAGGTGTAGGATCTGGGCATGAGTAGATGGTACAAAATCAGGAGGAGATAATGTCCTAATTTTTCTCACAGTTATGGAGAATGGGCACAACTTAGAGCCGTGTGGGCATTGTGAGGTTGCTATTCTGTATCACCCAAATCATCCCCAGGGTGCAGCTTTGGGGGGAAGGAAAAGGTGAAGGCACGCCAGAAGTGATGCCATTCTCTTCTTCTTTGGAGAAGTTGCCACAGTTGCCACTGGGGCCTCTGCCCTTCTCCCACCGCTGCCTGTCCCTTCTCATCCCTCAGGAGAACACAGCTCCAAGCAGCAAACACAGCCAGGTCCAGCAGAGTGCCTGTGGCAGCCACAGGGAACAGAGCAGCAGCAAACAGAGCTGAGCCAGGCTCAGCTGAACCCTGCCAGACACAGCCAAGCCCAGGGGAGCAGTCAGAGCAGCACAGCCTGGACAAGATGCCCTGGGGGGGTTTGTCCATCATTGTTTGTCTTAAGCTTGGGGAAGGGGAACGGTGATTGCAGAAACAACTGCCATCTTCACAGAACCACAAAACATTCCTAGTTAGAAGGAAGTCATAAAGGATTATCGAATCTGACTCCCGGCACCACCCCAAGAGTCACACCCTGTGCTTGAGATCATTATCCAAATGCTTCTTGAGCCCTGGCAGCCTTGGGGCTGTGACCACTTCCCTGTTCCAGTGACCAGCCACCCTCTGGGTGAAGAACCTTTTCCTAATGCCAAACCTAATCTTCCCCAGACACAACTTCAGGCCATTCCCTCAGGAGTGTCACTGGTCACCAGAGAGCAGAAATCAGAGCTGCCCCCCCTGTTCCCCTCAGCAGGAATTTGTAACTGCAATGAGGTCTCCCCTCAGTCTCCTCTGCTCCAGGCTGAACAGACCAAGTGACCTCAGCAGCTCCTCCTACAGCTTCCCCTCAAGGCCCTTCACCATCTTTGTTACCTTCCTTTGGACTCTCCCTAGTCATTAATGTCTTCCTTGTATTGTGGTGCCCAAAACTGCACACAATATTCTTGTCTTTGTCTCAGGAAAAACTGCACGTCCCTGCCAGGCTGTGCAAACACCCACCACCGTGTCTTTGTCTTGGCGACCACATGAACTGAGCCAAGGCAATGAACATCTTGGATGTGTAAAGCACCTTCTCTCTTGTATACATACTCATGTTATTAATATTGCTGTTCATGCTGTTCATCCTGTTGCTGTTTGCTTTCAGTAAATTGTTATCTCAACCCCTAGTCTCTGCCTGGAGTGGGGGCAGGGGAGAGGAGAACAGCTTATTTGGAGTTTAATTCCCAGCTGGTTTTAAACCACCACATTATGTAAAAGAAGAAAATCCACCCAGAGGATTTTATATAGTTTTGAAACAGTTTTTCCCTTTTACAGTGTGACCTGCTCCCTCACTTTGAGGAACTGGACCTGAAGTGCTGTTGGCTCTTCAAAGGGAAGCAAATACCTCAGTTGGCTCCTAACACTGTGTCAAAGGGGAAGGTCAGAGCAGGGAGGGCTGAGAGGCCTACAACCAATGAAGAATACCATCACAATACCCATCATATACCAAGATGGGATACTAAATACTTTTTAGCATCATCACATCTGATAATAACCTTGCCTAACAGCTAGAAGCCATTTCCAACTAATATTATTTGTCATCTGCAGCAATGGCATTATCCTGATATCCACAGTGTCACTCAGCTGCCTTGTACAAAACGTTGAATTCCCATAATGCATTTTCTGCTCCACACCTTCATCTCAGTTACATATGAAACAAAAAATAAGAAGAATAACAACAAGCAGAGGAAGCTGCAGGCTCTGAGCATCAGTTTTTCCAGGCATAACTGAACCACAAGAGGCACTCTGCTGATGAATACAAACCCCCAAATACTTACAATACCCAAATATTGTGTTAGCCAGAACAGCTCTCCAAAATACCTTATTCTCTATCCAAGCAGCAAATTTTCTTGCCTATTACTCCTTATCACCCTTAAATTACTCTGCCTCATCTTTGGGGATGTCAGCTCCTGTTCTGCATCCCCTCCCCACTTCAGAAGCTCAGGCTTCTTCAATGGAGCCTACGAAAAGATAAGAGAGACAATTTAAAAGGCATTGGAGTGACAAAACAATGGGGAATGGCTTCACACTGCCATAGGGTAGGGTTAGATGGGATATTGGGAAGGAATTCTTCCCTGTGATGGTGGGGAAGACCTGTCACAAGTAACCCAAAGAAGCTGTGGCTGACCTGAAAGGAGCTGATCAACAGTTAACTCATGTAAGCATCAATTAACTGTTAAGAATCAGCAAATATTAATCACAAGCCTGGATGCACCATAGCTTTGTCAAGATAAAAGAAACAGAATGCACCTTGCCAAGATAAGAGGAACAAAAATCTTTTGTCAGCAGAAAACGTTGAACCAGCCAGTGAAGGACTGCATATGCTTCAAAAAGGTGAAAAGTACCAAGTGAGGAAGACACTGAGGAAGAAATTACCTAGAGTTTCTATTATGAGGGTGTTGAAAGTTAATTTTTTTTTCTTTTTTTTTTTTTTCTTTTTCTCAGGGAATTTTTCTCCTATTTGCTGCCTAAGAGATTATGAATGACAATACTTAAAAGGAAAAAAGATGCAGAAAGGATGGGGAGGAGGAGGGAAGGGGTACAGTTGCTGCAGTCTCTTAGCTGGGGAGTGAGCTCAATGGCCAGTGCACTGTGATTGCATTAGGTGAACAAAATAAGTAGTGACATTCAGAGATGTCACCTCCTGATAACAGTACGAAGCATTCAGATGAAAAAAAAATTACTTATCAGCACTCACACAGTTTTATAAATTGCAACAGTTTCACTGAATTTACTGACAACCTCCCAGGGCAAGAGGACAATTTATAGCAAGAAGAAGAAGAAGAAGGAGAAGAAGGAGAAGAAGGAGAAGAAGGAGAAGAAGAAGAAGAAGGAGAAGAAGAAGAAGAAGAAGAAGAAGAAGAAGAAGAAGAAGAAGAAGAAGAAGAAGAAGAAGAAGAAGAAGAAGAAGGAGAAGAAGGAGAAGAAGGAGAAGAAGGAGAAGAAGGAGAAGAAGGAGAAGAAGGAGAAGAAGGAGAAGAAGGAGAAGAAGGAGAAGAAGGAGAAGAAGGAGAAGAAGGAGAAGAAGGAGAAGAAGGAGAAGAAGGAGAAGAAGGAGAAGTAGTTATTTGTTCAAGTGATAGGTGAGTCCCCATGCTTAAAATGATTTTAGCAATAGTGTCTTTTTAGCCATGCAAAAACCGTCCTACTCTTTTCTACCACCAAAGCACCTAGGAATACTCAAGGGGAATGCTAACACGTCTTCCTCATTTCCATCTCCCAGCTTGTGCCAAAGAAGCCACCCACGATTGTGTAGGGTCGGCTTTTTATTCTCCTCGTTGCCTGACCAAATCTGCAGACCATGAATGCCACCTGGACAGTGTTACTGTACACTCACCTTATCAGAGAGGGGACAATGCTGCCACTGAAAAAGACCAGGAGGAGGGAGGAAAAGAATGCATCCAGCTCCAGGGCCCCCAACACAAGAAGGACATCGAGCAAATCCAGAGGAGGCCAGAGGGATAGTCAGATGGTCAGAGGGCTGGAGCCCCTCTGCTCTGGAGCCAGGCAAGAAGAGCTGGGAGTGTTCAGCCTGGAGAAGGGAAGGCTCCAGGAAGACCTTAGAGCCCCTGCCAGGGCCCTAAGTGGGCTAAGAGCAGGATTCATGAATAAGGGAGAGGGACTTTGGGAAAGGGCCTGGAGTGACAGGGCAAGGGGATTGGCTTCACACTGCCAGAGGGTAGGGTTAGATGGGATACTGAGCAGAAATTCTTCCCTGTGAGGGTGGAGAGGCACTGAACAAGTTGTCCATAGAAGCTGTGGCTGTCCCATCCCTGGAAGTGTTCAAGGCTGGATAACTCTTGGAGCAACCTGATCTAGTGGAGGGTGTCTCTGCCCATGTGTCTTGGGGTGATTTTATGATGATGCTTTATTCCCTAATCAACTGCTTTATGCCAAGAAATGGCTGCTGTATATTTTAGGTGAACCAGGGGATGGGGCCAGAGCCTGGGGACCTCAGGCTCTGTTCAATCTCTTTCTCTGTTGAGGTCGATGGATACACTGATTGTTACTTGGTTGCCTTTGCTAGATCAATTTCTTCAATTTAGGCAGGAAAGTTCTGGTATTTTGGGTTTTTCCTTCCTCTTGCCTAGAGGCTTTTCACCAGAAAATCCTTTCAGCAGCCTTTCGTTTTTATTTCCTGGTTTGTTGCTTTTCTTCAGTCTGAGGAGCCTAGGGGGGACAGCCATGGACAGTCCAAATCCTGGAAAAGACTGAGACAGTGAAAGAAGGGACATTAAACTCCACCAGCTTCACCTGCTGTGAGGACAAGAACCATGCCAGAAATCCAACAGGTTCCCAGCTGCTGTGTGAACTCGTTTTTCTCCTCCCTTCCCTGAGACAAAGAAGGGCAGCTGCCATCTTTGCATCCCGGCCATGCAATGAGGTGCTTTTCTTCCCCTATGCTTTGTGGGTATCTTGCCTTGTTACTAAACAGTTTTACTTTATTTTTCACTTTCACCCAGAGGTATTCAGTCCTCTCATTGGAAAAAGGGATTATTGAAGCCCTTCTCTTTGGACAAAACGCTCATTCCAGGACGCTTTTCTCCTAAAATTTGTCTCTAAGCCGAGGCACCATGGCAGGGATGTTGGACTGGATGACCTTTTAAAGGTCCCTTCCAACCCAAACTCTTCTGTGCTCCTGTGATTTTAGGAATACCCTCCCCAGATTACCCATTAACCAATTGCTACCAGCAGTTAACATGCTGGATGTACAAACTGTAGAAGTCAATCAGCTCTACTCAGCCCAGGCCTGTCACACTTAAGAGCAAATTTTAACCACGAAGCTGCCTATGAGCAGATCAATGTGCAAAGGACACAAACAAGAAATACTTGGCTCCACTCAATTCTCCCTTTGCTTTTGTGGTGTCAAATGTAATGATTAGGAAATGGTCTGAACACATGCAAGAGCCTGCAGCAGTGAGCTGATTTAGCATGGGCAGTGCCAGGTAATCCCACAGCTGCCAAGAAAACTCCATGTACAACTGTGTTCTGTCTCTGGACTTCTCTGCTTTCATGCTGATTTCCCATTATATTCATTAACCTTCTCTAATGCACAATTGCTCTGTGTTTTTGTACTTAAGGGAAATTCTGGATTAGTTTGAGTAACGCTACTTTGGGCTTTTGCAATGTGGTATAAGCTTTAAAGCTCCTGAACCTACGTCAATAACTGCAGAGTCATTTGTTCACTTCCAGGAGGTTTCTGATCTCCAGATCTTGCCTGTGCCCACTGGACACTATCCTAATGTTGCCCTATCCCCTTTCATTTTAAAGCTAATACCTGCAACAAAACCCTGATGCTACATCAGTTCATGTCCATAAAAAAAAACCTCCTGAATACAGAGTTTTTATGACATGGTGATAAAAATCACCATTCTGCACCATTGGTTGGTTGTCCAAACCATTGCCCTGGGAAAAGGAGGAATGGTCTGTGCCTGATTGAAGCCACTTCACCAGGAGCCAATGTATTCCTCAGTGCTATAACACCCACTTCAACGGTTCAGTTGCTTCAAATATGACTGAAGTAAGCATAAAGATAATTTTGACACTACACCTTTAAAACACTGGCTTGGGAATACACATTATTGTTCCTAATTGCTTTCTGGTAGCTAATCATGACTGATCTGTCTCTTCACCTCCCTCTTGCCCTGAGTCCTCCAAAGCACCACATGAGAGGCCTCTGTGCCCTCATCCCACTCGCTCCAGTGTTCTGTCCCAGCTCTTGAGATCCCTATACAAACCCCTGCTTTCCCTACCTGAGTGACTCTTTTCTTCCTGGATCCCTTCAAGGAAGAAGCTCAATAAAGGCTCTCCTTGGAACCTCACATGAAGACCCCATGTCTCTCCTTCTGCGACCCCTGGATCACAGAAGAGCTGAAATCACCTGAGGTGTCTTTTTGAAGACGCTTCTTCAGTGAACACTGCCCACTGCAGCCCTACAGGCCTTGGCTGCCAGGTGCCAGGATGCCATCAGTCACATTAATTGTCACCATGTTCAGTTCTGGCTGCAAGAGTCCTTCATGTTAATTGCTCAACTCCCACACCAGCTCTGGGGAGATAAGCATGGAGCAAGAATATTCTCATTCGCTTCTTTTACTAGTTTTTACATGTATATGCTGATAAGTCTTTTGTCCCAGTAATATCTTATGTGGGGAAAAAAATGTAACAGTTTAATTAGGCCATGCACTAATCAGAACATATTTGTCATGTAAATTGTTACAAGAATTCACTTTTCTCTTTCAGAATCCTCTCTTGTATTTTTCTACTCATGAACACACACAGAGGGCACAGTTCATTTCTGATTTTGATACAGCTGTCTCTAATGGAATAATTTACATCTAATTTTTAGCTTTATTCATTTTCATATATACAAGCCGCTGGGGTTGGTTTTTTGTTTGTTTTTAAGATATAATAATTTATATATGTGGTTCACAACTTGAGATTTCAATTAAACCTCTTTGATAGGATGACATCAGGTTGGACAGAGTTTGCAGCAACCTAGTCTAGTAGAAGGTGTCCCTGCCCATGGCACCAGGGATGGAATGAGATGATCTTTAAAGTGTCTTCCAACCTTACCCTTCCGTGATTCTGTGTTCAATCACTTTTTTCACTCACTTGCTTTTTTAGGACCTAGCAGCTTATTTCTGGTTTGGGATGGGTTTTTTTTTCTGTTCCTTTTCCTTCATTTCAGGGGAAGGAAACTTTCTGCAAAGTAAAATAATGCAGAATTTATTGAACATTTATTTTTTAAAATTCTATTTATTATATTGCCAAATCTTCTAAAAAACTTCGGAATGATTCTATTTTATTGAATAGCAAAATCTTTTTTGAAATAATTTTGGCTAATTACATTTTACTGAATATCCTGTAAGGACACCTGTCTCTTTTAAGTAGAGAAAAGGCCTGTGATATCTCTTAACACCCCTGCTAGCAGGATGCATTGCTGCTGCTTGCACACTTGGTGTGCGAGTACCTGCCTGACTACTCCCAGAGGAGAAATGGATGATGGTTGGGTTTTTCCTCAAGAAAGGATCTCCTTGTTACCCAAACCCTTTATTTACAGCTGCAATTTAGGTGAGGCTTAACAGTATCAAGGCAAAGTTGCTCTGCATTTCTTTAATGTTCAAATATTCCTGCTGCTAGTTTTTTTTTTTGCATTAGAAGGGAAAAGAAAATGTTTGTGCTCTTCTTTTGAGGCAGCCAACCAAAGTGGAAGTTTATTTGTTGTACATTCAAACGAATTTGAGGTGTAGTCCCAGGAACAGGACGAACTTCTTCCTTTTAACCCACACAGAAAACCAAGTTCCTGACAAGCCAGTGACCTACTTAAGGATGACTTTCCTGCTTGTATACACCAGGGAAAAGATTTCTAAGGAAAACAGAGGTGCTGATGTGAAAAACACTAATCACTTGTTTTTTAAAATCTTTTTCCTACACTGTAGCCACGCACCCTCTGCCTGCCGGGACTCCCTGCAGTTCCAGCTACAGCTGCAGAGTTTCTGCTCGCTGCCCTGGGTGTACCCACCCTGCCATTCCAGCTTGCTGCTTGCAAGGTTCCTGCTTGTCCTGGCTTGTAAGATAAGCATGTATTCTATTGCCATCTGTTGGAGGTTGGGCAGTTTTATCTCTTCCAAGAACAATGTCTCCCTCCAGGGAGATATCTTCTGTTAATGGGCCATTGAATGACTCCCTGCATGACAGGTAAAGTTACATCATCCCATGGTGAGATGCTCCACCCAGAGGGAGGAGCCAAGCATTCTTACCTGCATAAAATCAGCACTTTTTGAGACACTGGTCAGCCACTTCGCTGGATTCCCAGAGAAGCAGCTTCTTCTCTGCTGAATTCCCAGAGGAAGACCAGGCCCAGCTACTGCCAAACCTTCAGAGAAAACTCCACCCTTCTAGAGATCACCACTTCAGCAGCATTTAATCTGCCACTCCAGGAGGAGCAGCCACTATTTAACTGGACTACTACCAACACCCTGACTCCTCAGGGTGTCAGGTTTCTGACTACATCACTAGTTTTGTTTGTACTAATTACATTTTTTTTATATTATTATTTTTATTTAGTTTTTCTCATAGTAAAGAACAGAACTGTTATTCCCATTCCCATATCTTTGCCTGAGAGCCTTTTTTAAAATCGTGGTAATTCGGAGGGAGGGGGTTTACCTTTTCCATTTCACAGGAGGCTTTTGCCTTCCTTCACAGACTCCTGTCTTTTCATACCAAGACACTGCTCCAGCTCCTTTCTCTATCCAGAGGGGCAGCGGCTCGGGTGCCCTTGGCAGTTTGTGTAGGAAATGCTGTCTCCATCCCTTCCACCCAGCTGCATCCACCACTGCATTACACACACACAGCTCTCCCAGCCTGCCTCCAGAGTAGAGAGCCTTCAGCCCTTGAAGCATCTCCACGACTTTCCTGGACTTGCCACACCATCTGCACGTCTTGATGTTTGGGGTCCCAGAGCTGGATGTGTTACTCCTAAACATAAAACCTGCTTTCCCCCTTGTTCTGTTGCTCCAGGCTCTTGCCAAGCTTATCTCCTTTTTGTTCTTCTTCCTTTTGGTCTGTTTTCTTTTGCAGGCATGACACAAGCCTATAATCAAACAACTGCAGGATGTTCTCTGTCAGCAGCCACAGTCAGAGGGGGAAATCCTGGCACCTGCCCTGCCCAGCTGGGCAGCCACGAGTGCCCCTGCCAGCTGTGCCTGTAACGGCACCGAAGGGGAAAGTGCTGCAGCCAAGAAAAGGCTGTCACTGGTCTCTGATTTTGTTTCTTGTTGGTTGCTGTTTATTCTGTTTGCATTGTTATACACATTAGTAAATAACTGTAATTCCTTTTCCTATATCTTTTCCTGAAAGCCACTTAACTTCAGTTATAATAATTCAGAGGGAAGGGTGCCATATTCTCCATTTTAAGGGAGGCTCCCACCTCCCTTGATAGACACCTGTATTTCAAATCAAGACATGCTTGTCTGGAGAAAGAAAAGTCTTTAATAAAATTAAATAATTGAATGAATGGCTGAAGAGACTCGGCCCACTGTTTCACACTACTTTTATGCAGTCAATGTCCTTTCATAGCATCTGTCATGGAATCATTTTATTAATATAAATCTGCCTCTTACTGCAGAGACCTGTATTTCCTCTTCTCTTGCCTTTTATATAATTCCAGTTGTGCTTTTCTTGCCTATCAGACTACTCTTCCAGCTGCAGATCAATTCAATTAAGCACAGAGGCCAAGCAGCCGGCAAATAGTTCATTAAGATGGTTTATGAGGTGTTGTTCTGAATTCATCAAAACCCTCTGGAGAAAATCCTCCTCTTCTCTTAACATGGATATGCAGCTGAGCTCCAGTCCTGAGAGGACAGGACATACAGAGATACTGGGCTGCCTTCCTATACATTAGGTGCTTTAAGTCACCCAGCAGTGCTCCACAAACCCTTTGCAAACAACAGCTGATATAATTCAGCCTCTTCCTCAACCCTCAGCTCATTAATTTGTCTACTGACAAAGAGCTTTTAGATCTTTCTGCTGTTTACTTGTTCAGACAGGAAGAGGCCCCATGGCACTGCAGAATGACAACTGTTTTGGGCAGGTAACAGTTTACAGATCAAATCAATAATTCTTCAATTATCAACTCATGGTGACATTTCACCTATCTGTTCCCTTGGTAGGGAACCCAAGCAGCATTCCTTTGATTTCCACTCTTATCACTCACTGAAAAATGTAAACAAATGTTGAAAAAAAATGCTTTAAAATAGTGTGTGAAGATAAATTCTCTCTTATCCTCCTTATCATCTTATCGTTTTATGCAATTTTTTTCAGGTCAAATGGGTTTATAAGCTTAACTGAAAAAATATGGAAACATGGCTGTAGACTGGGAGAACGTTCAAAATCCCAGACTAGGAAACTAACAGTTAAGGAATACATTTAGAACAGGTAGCTCAGTGTGCAATCTGCAAGTGGAGTTCTGCATGGTGGGAAATGGCAGGAGCCTGAGGCCAGAGGCAGGTGAGCAGCCACTCAGAGACATGCCAGGATCCAATAACTCCAAAGGAAGACCCCAGACTATTGCACACAGGATGGAAAAAATTTTGCTATTAAAAAAAAAAAAAAAAAGTAAATGAGGAAATGCTTTAAAGTTCTGTTGTGGTCTTCAGGAAGTAGAATCACAGAATCACAAGATGGTTTGTCTTGGAACAGACCTTAAAGATCATCTCATTCCAAACTCCCTGCCATGGGAAGGGACACCTTCCACTAGACCAGGCTGCTCCAAGCCTTAACCCGCCAGGTCTTGAACACTTCTGGGGTGGGGCAGCCACAGCTTCTCCAGGCAACTTCTGCCAGGGCCTCCCCACCCTCACAGGGAAGAATTTTTGCCCAATAGCCCATCTAACCTGATCCCTGATAACGTGAAGCTGTTACTCCTTATTCTGTCACAACATGACCTTGTACAGAGTCTCTCTCCATCTTTCCTGTAGGCTCCCTCTGGGTACTGAAAGGGGCTCTAAGTTTTCCCTGGAGCCTTCTCATCTCCAGGCTGAACACTCCAAATTCCCTCAGCCTTTACTCACAGTAGAGGTGCTTCACCCCTCTAATCATCTCCATGATCTCCTCCAGACTTGCTCCATCAGGTCCATGTCCTTCCTGTGTTGGGACCCCAGAGCTGGATGAAGTTCTGCAGGTGGGTCTCACCTGAGTGGTGCAGAGGGGCAGAATTCCCCCCTTCTCCACTGCCCACGGGGTTTTGGATGCAGCCCAGCATACAGAATTTTCTCGGCTCCCAGTGCACGCAGCCAGGGCATGTTCAGCCTCCCACCCACCAGACCAACCAATTCCTTATCCATCTCACAGGTCTGTTGTATCTGCAGAGAATTCTGGTACTTAATGCACTGCAATTAAGGGATAAAATTACTTGTGTAGCAGACACTGTACATTACGTATTGTTCTAGCAAAAGGGTAAGAGTATGTCCACCCAAACCTCAGTTGTGCCAAAGGAAGGTGAAATATTTAGGCTTTATTTTGGGGAAGGGGCAACAAATGATAAATCCAGAAAATAAAAAACTCCCTCCACACACATAGTCTCTATTTTAACATTATGTTGTAACCTAAAACTATATTTAACACACTACTTAAGAGAATTAATACAGCGTAACTTTCTAACATTACACATATAATATTCATTGAAACATTTGCGAAAAGCCAATCATAAAATATGCATTTTTCACAGAACGGAGCTGGGTAAGCTCTGAGGTCCCTGTGAAACAGAAATTTTTTAGAATTCACTTAAGAAAATGAATTAAGCATTTATATTTTAGGTTGTAAAATTATGTGTTGAATTTTAACCTTTTAAGTAAGAAATCTCTACCACGGGCCAAAGGCCAAAGGAAATGTAAATTTCTGAAGCTTCTTACATAAATAAACGGTACCCAGGGATGCAGGAAATCCAAATAAGAACACTCGTATGTCTCCCCGGCTGTCAAAGACACACAGATAAGCACCAAGAGACCGAAAGCACATTCGCAGAGAGTTCGGAAGTTCACCCATGAGGAAGACTACGATATTCAGCCCCAGCCCAGGAGAGACCCCCGCACGACCACCACAGCAAAACCCGCGTGCTGAGAAAGGCGGGGATAATTAGCATGGGAGGGGAGGGCAGGCGGGGCCAGGGGTTGAATATGCATGAAAAGTTGTGCAATGTACAGAATATGGAACATGTTTGGGAATAAAGACGTGGCTCGGATCAGAGTGATTTATTAAAAAATATGGATATTGATCTAGTATCGATATCCAACTGTGACGGACAAAAACTCTCTAACAGTATAAAGTTAGAAAGTGTATGTTTATTCGACGCCGGGCAGCGTGTGGGATAGCTCCCAAATACACACCGCACCTTCCAGGTGATTACAGAGTCTTTTTATCCATACAAATATTGAATATACAAAATACAAATGCATATTCATAATTTTGGTACATCCCATTCCCCGCTTTGTATGCTAATCACTCCAAAAGTTATTAAGCATGCGTAGTTTGTCCCTTGAAATGGGTCGGTGGTCCCTTTCACGGGGAGGGGTCCCAAAATGAGGAAGTAAATGAAGTCTTCCTCATTCTGACCTTTCTACCTTTTCAATGCGGGTATGACAAATGAACTCTTGGTAGAACTCCCATTCCTTGTCTTCAATTGGTTTCAGAACAGAGGAGGCCCACAATTGTCTTATGTTCCTAAAAGCTCTTTGTCAGTTTCTATATTCTTCATTACAGCTAACCAAACATTGTGCTGACAAGCAATCAATTATTAGTTAACTACTAACTCCTAACTTCATCAAAGCCTACTCATTTATTATTCTCATTTTAATTAACTCTAGTAAGGCTTATTTCTAACTAAAATCTTAGCTCCTCAAAATCTCTAAATGCCTTAAAGTTTACGTTTCAAGAGCTCGGGGCACAAATCTTGGAGAGCCATCTCACTTGTGCCGTGCGCTGGCAATACATACCCACTTCATAACTACATCAGGTTGTGGAGCCTTCACCCGCTGTCCCAGCCCACTCCGTCCCTCGGGGCTGCCCGCTGTCGCACGCTGTCCCTGGAATAGGGCTGGGTGAGCTCTGAGGTCGCCGCTGTCCCTGGAATAGGGCTGGGTGAGCTCTGAGGTCGCCGCTGTCCCTGGAATAGGGCTGGGTGAGCTCTGAGGTCGCCGCTGTCCCTGGAATAGGGCTGGGTGAGCTCTGAGGTCGCTGCTGTCCCTCATGTCCCCGCTGTCCCCGCGGTCCGCTCCGCGCTGCCACCGCCGCCTCAGGCCGCTGACGTCAGGCGCGCGCCGGGCGGGCGGGGTTGCCATGGAGGCGGCGGACGAATGGCTGCTACAGTCGCTGCAACTGTGAGGGACACCGGCACCCCCGGCACTGACCCGGCACTAACCCGGCACTGACCCGGCACCCCCGGCCTCATACCCGCCCTCTCCCCGCAGGTACCGCGACCTGCACACCTTCGAGCTCCAGGCACCCACCCGCCTCATCGAGTGGGCCCGCGGGGACCGTGAGTGCGAGCTGGGGAGCGCTGAGGGCAGCAGAGGGACCGGGCTGCGGTGGCTGTGGCCAGCCGGAGGAGAGAAGGAGGCCCAGGGGCCGGGTCGGGGCCCATGCAGCGGGAGAAGGGGGAAAGAGGCTCTGGGGTTGGACCAGGGTGCAGGGCCCGGACCGCAGAAGTGGGGCTAAGTGGTGGGAGCTGTTCCGGGTTCAGCTGGGCTCCAGCTCGGGGCCTGGTGACCCATGGACTGTGCGGGTGTGTCACAGGGAGGGTTGGCTGGGCAGGGGGGCAGCCCTCACCATGTCCCTGGCTCTTCATGCCCACTCCACCAAGGTGTCTGTGTAGCCGGGTATGGACAGTCTGATGGGAATGAGATCCTGCAGCTGATCCCGCCGCCAACGCTGCTGACAAAGGAGACCCAGGTGGGTGTTGCAGCCAGGGCGGCACCAGACCTCTCTGACCTCCTTGGCTTCATATTTTCAGAGACCAAGCCTTCATGGGCTGTTACCTGTTACCTGGGCATGCCCAGGGATTGAGCAGCTTTGGTTGAAAGGAAAAGCACATAAGTCGTTTGTTGTCCAGTCATGTTATCCTGCAGTTGCTCCGCATTTCATTTCAAGTATGTGAATTTCCAGGTATGTGAATGAAAGCATTTCATGGGGAAAGAGAACAGATGAGGACAGCAAGCCAAGTGAAGAAGGGGCTTGCTGAGCAGCTCAGGCCTGGGGGACCACCCTGCAGAGCACCGAGGTTGGCCCTTGGGTGGGTGACCTCCACACTAGGTCACCCTACACTAAAGTAGAAGGTGGTTTTTGGTCACTAGGTAAGTAGAAAGCTCCTGAGCCAGATGTGCACAGATGGCAACAAACACAAGGAGAGCTCTTGGAAGCAGCTTTCTCCAGACTCTTGTTCTCTCTGACTATTTTGGGATCCTTCAGTCCTATATCTCCTGTTGAAAAAGGCAGCACTAGACAGGGAAGAGCTATACCAAACAAGAGTTTGCCTCATGTCTCTGTCATTTTTTGTGATAACTGAGCACAAGTTGTGCACCATTGTGTGAAGAAATGGCTTTGCCTCTGATTTCTAGGGCCTGTGTCCAGAGAGAGATTTCAAGGTAGAATGTGGTGGATTTTCAGAGCGCCCAGTGTACAGCCTGAAATATGTGCCAGACACCAGGTATGACCACAAGGTCCTTCCCAGGATGTATTGGAGAAGGAGAAGGGACTTACTCACTGAGAGAAAACTCCTTTTCCATGCCTGCTTCCCAACCCAGCTGGTCAGTCCTGCCAGCTCTGACACCAGTGTGAGTCTGGGCCAGTTACATACCAAGAAGTGCTGGTGTTGCTGCTCCCTACCCCACTTCTGAGCAGCAGGGACCTGTAGAGTTTTCCTGCTCTACCTTTCTCCAGAATTTGACACTGTTTGGAGCTGCTTAGCAGCAGAGTAGGACACTGGTGGCTAGTGCCACTGCTCTGCAAGACCCTGTGTGTGCAGGTTCAGAAGCTTTTTTTCCTGTTCTGGATTTAGACCAAACAAATACCACTGGCCGATCTCTTGTTCAGTGTTTCTTCCTACACAAGTCCCCATTGACTACTTTAGGGCTGTCTGGATCATTCCTAGTCTAGTCCTTCTAGACTAAGAAGGAAAAGGTGGTAATTAAATCATAGAATCATTTAGGTGGGAAAAGCCATCTTGAGACCATTGATTCTAAGCATTCTCCTATCACTGCCAATCCCAAGTGCCACACACAACTTCTAAATCCCTCAAAGCATGGCAACTCCACTGCTGCCCTGGGCAGGCTGTGCCAAGGCTGGACAGCACTTTCAGGGAAGGAATTTTCCCAATATCCAACCTAAACATCCCCTGGTGCAACTTGAGGCCATTTCCTCTTGTCCTTTCCTTGGGAGCAGAGCCCAATTCCCACCTGGCTGCACCTTCCTGTCAGGGAGTTGTAGAGAACAAAAAGATGCCCCCTGAGCCTTCTTTTTTTCAGGCTGAACACCCCCCAGCTCCCTCAGCCACTACTCATCAGATCCTCATAAATTATCCTCATAAATGCTGTTGCCTGGAACTGTGTTTGCATGGGCTATGTGGAGCATCCCTGCATGAGGAGTTCTGGGATTATGGTCCTTCCAGCCACCGCTCTGCTCCAAGCAGAGGCAGGAGTTCCTGCTTACAGGAGCAGCAGACCAGTTTGTCCCAAGCTGGGGAAAACAAGGCTCTGCTCCTGAGGAGACTCTTGTGAGACTCTCTGTTTCCTCAGCTTGCTGGTGACAAGTGGCCCACCCGACAGCTCCCTCCAGGTCTGGCAGGTGTCAGCAGAGGACTCTGGTAAGGCTTTCTGAGCTCAAGCAGTTTGTTGTTATATGTCACATCTCTAGCTTCCCCTTCTTCCTGTGTGTCAAAAATGAGGAAAGGAGTGCCACTTCCCTGTCCCGAGTGACCACACTTGTGTGGCACAGGCTGGAGAAGGGTACAAGACTTAACAGCACAAACCTCATCAGAGAATTAGTATGTTTAGGCCTATCACAGTAGCCTTGCACTGCATGTAGTTGGCACAGTGTCCCCTCAGTAACTTCAGTGGTTAGAAATATAACTCTGTCCATTGCCTTTTGGGATAGACCGTAATCCACTTTACTTCTCTCAAAAAGAGAGAGGCTGCTACTGGGAAATACTTGTAACCACCAGAAAGGAAGTGCAAAAGAAGGAGAAAACTTCATTGAACACAAACACCTCGATTCACAAATTTTCATTCATTTTGCTCAGCATTTTGTCAATCCTTGCTGGATGAGTTGGAAAGGGGTTTTACCCTGAAGAGAGGGTTAGGCATAATTAGATTTCTTATTGGTTTTGTAGGTCAGTTTTACCTTTGTGAGGTATTGTTGTGAAGCAGCTTAATTGGATGGATTACTTGGTGTTCAATGTGTTTTACATCTGTTTCTGTCTCTTCCTAATAGATGTTATTAAATCTGTAAGCACCATAGCAACAGAAAATGGCACTGGGCAATCCTGGGCTAAAATTGCCACCATTTCAGCCAGAGCCCCATGGGTCCTTCATGGCTCAAGACTTGACAGAGTCCAGATTACAGAGGTTGAATCAAGGAAAAATGTCTACACATCAGGTATTCAAAGCAAGCCTAATGTCTTATTTTTGGAAAGGTGGAGTTTGGGTAAAGCAATGCTAATTGTTTGAATAGCAGACATTTCACTGAGCAGGTACTTTAGGACGTGTGCAAGTGGTTATAAAGATATTTGCCACAAGTATATTGTCTTGAGGAAAGAGGTGACAAATGTCAGGTCCATCCAGCTGCTTACCACTCACATTATACTGATTTCTCACATCTCTGCTCCAAATATGGGCACTACCCAAGTCCTGCAGATAGTTTCAGTTTGGAGAACTGGGTTCACAGAAGGATGCTGTGTGTGCTGCCCCAAACAAGGGAGGTGACAGCCTGGTTACAGCAGGTGGTGGGTGCAGATCTGGTTTCCTTGGGGATCTGGGGACTCTCTGCCTTCACCTGTGCAGTGAGACTCAGTCCCCACAGAGTTCATTACTGGGGAGGGAAGAGGGGATGTGTGTGTCCAGTGGCAGTATCACAGCACTAAGGAAAGGGAAGGTCTGTTTATCACTGTCCGTGTGCCACAGGGACTCACAGAATCTTGGAGTGGTTGGCTTGGAAGAGACATTTAAAGCTCATCTCATTCCAGCTCCCTGCCATAAGCAGAGACATCTTCCACTAGACAAGGTAGCTCCAAACCCTGATCAGCTAGCAGGCATGAGGCAGCCACGGGTTCTCTGGACAACCTTGTCAGGGCCTCACCACCCTCAGAGACAAGAATTTCTGCCCAATATCCCATTTAACCCTGCCTTCTGTCAGTGCGTATCCCCACATCCTGTTACTCCAGGCCGTTGTCCAAAGTCCCTCTCCAGCTCTCTTGGAGCTCTGTTAGGCATTGGAAGGGGCTCCTCTTCTGTCTGGAGCCTTCTCTTCTCCAGGCTGAACATTCCAAGCTCTCCCAGCCTGTCACCAGGACAGAGGGGCTGTAGCCCTCAGAGCCTCTCCATGGCCTCCTCTGGACTCACTCCACTCTTTCCTGGAGCTGGCAATACTGCAGCACAGAAATCCTGAAAATGCTCCTCATTGGAGACCTGAGACCTGCTTCTCTTTTCCAGCTTCCAGAGGCAGCGACGAGCTCAGCAACTTAGCCTTCCTGGACTGCAACACACTGCTGCTGTGCTGTGCCACAGGCCAGCTGTGCCTGGCCGACATCCGACAGCCACAGAGTCCTGTGGAGGCCGTGCCAGTGCCCTCAGTGCCATGCAGTGAGCAGTGGTGCATGGGCACCAGGCATGGAGCTCAGGCCTTGGAGCTGAACTCCCAGCCCGTGGCTCGCCTCTCAAGCAGGGGACTCCTAACCCTGACAGACCTCAGGAAACCCTCTGAGTTCTTGGCCTTGGCAAAGGCTAGAGTCCCCTCTCCTGACTCAGGTGCAGAGTTCCTGTGTGTCTCCTGGGCTCCTGCTCTGGAAGGCTACCTTGCCATTTCAGGTAGGTGTTTAGGGCAGAGATCTCTTTTTCTGTGTGCTTTTTTGATTTATAATTTTGTGAAGGCCCAGTTTACTCTACCTAAAACCCCCCAGTGACAGGGTGGTTTTCAGTACTGCCCCTGGAGCCAGCAGAGATGATAGCTAATTGTCCTCTGCAGCTGCCTCTTTCCAACAACTCCGGAAGGGGCCTGGGTGGGTTCTGGAAGATGCCTGTTGCCTTTCTGTGAGATCAAAGGCCCCAAGTTGACCACAAGCACTGCCCTGATAATACCAGTCACAGCCTGGCTGCAGGCTACAGCATTGATAATGCCAGCTGGGCAGCGAGGCTGCCTCTTGACCAGAGCCTTGCATGTTCACACCCATGAATCCACAAACTTTGGGGATCTGGTCTGGGCTCTCCACAGCAGCTGTTTCCTTGGGACACTCTCCTCAGAGGCAGAGCTGCTCTCTTCTCACAGGTTTCTGGTCTGGGCCAGTTTTTCTTGTTCCTGCTGGTAGGTGAACCTGAGCCCAGCTGGACTAGAGCAAAACAGTTAATTTCTGCACTCTCTATTCCTTCTTTATCCTTTTAATTCCCTTTTATCCAAGGTTTTGATGGCACCGTGCACGTGTATGACACACAGAGCTGGGACAGCTCTGGCAGGGAAGCAGAGCCCATCTTCGTTCACAAAGGCCACACATTTGAAGGAGCAGGTGGCAGCAGGGACCCTCCCCTGGTCACTGTGCACACGTGGCATCTGCAGAAACCCAGAACTTTGTTGTCAGCAGCGAGTGATGGTTCTTTGCACGTCTGGGACTGGGTTCAGCCCTGTGGGAAGTGTGGGTAGGTGGTGTTTTGGTGAGATGGGGCACTTCCTGCCTCTGCTGTAGTGTGTGTGGGTGCAGTGTGTATGTTTGCCTGCAGATACTGCTTGGAGACTGTTGCAGTGAGCAGAACAACTGTAAAATTTCTATTTTAATAATAGTAAAAATTTTGCCTGTGTTACTTAATTCTCCTGTGTACCAGCCTTCAGATGAGAGCTGTGCCTGTGGTTCTGACTCTGACTGCTGGCAGAGAACATCCTGCTGTTGTTTGATCATAGGCTTGTGTCATGTCTGCAGAAAGGGAGAGGAGCAAAAAGGAGAGACTTGACAAGGGCCTGGACTGACAGGACAAGGAATGGCTTCACACTGCCAAAAGACAGGGTAGATGGGCTATTGGGAAGAAATTCTTCCCTGTGAGGGTGGGGAGGCCTTGGCACAGGTTGCTCAGAGAAGCTGCTGCTGCCTCATTCCTGGATGTGCCCAAGGCCAGGCTGGATGGATCTTTCAGCATCCTGGTCTAGTGGAAGGTGTCCCTACCCATGGCAGGGAGTTGGAACTGGATGAGCTTTGAGGTCCCTTCCAAATCAAACCATTCTCAGATTTCATTAAAAAAAAAAAAAAACACCAAAAAAAACCCCACCAGAATTTGATGAAACAGGCTCTTCTGTGGGATTTTTACCCACTGTATTCCAGGCCCAGAGCACCAAGGGGAAATGGCACCCCCTGAGGTGGGTTGACATTTATGAAGGCTGTACTTCAAGAGCACCTGGGGAAACCTTACACTGGGAATGTGCTGTACTGACTCATTCTGTGCCATGGCAACAGTTGTCTGCCTGGCAGCTGAGCCTGGAACCTGCTTCATTCTTCTCCCAGGACAAGCCATGTGAGCACTTCCGCCTGTTCCAAAACTCCGCTGGCAGCACGTGAAGCAGGGGCAACATGTCCAAGAGTGGGGATGTCACTTACTAAAGCCATGGATCTGTGTCACCACCAATCAACAAAAGGAAAAGCCTGTTTGAGTCCTAGAGGAGCTGAGCTCTCCTGAGGAGTGCTTGAGCATTTTTCTGCTTCCAGGGGTCCACAGCAAAACCAACCCAGTTGAGCCAGAGCCGAACTGGGGGAAATGGGTTCTAATCAAGAGCCTGGGAGCATTTCTGCCCCAGTGCAGGCGGCAGGGAGGGCTCCTGGCTCTCTAAGTCTCTTCATCTGCTCTTGAGTCAGTTCCTTCCGGCTGTGGTAGAGCTGTGTGCCCTTCCCCTGCACCAGGACCTGCAGGTTCCTGCATTTAGGAGGTGGCTTTTCTGCCCTATGACTCGGACCCATAGCAACCCCAGGAAGGGCGGTGTGTAGTACACAGACATGAAGGGCCCCCAGAGAGGGATCTTGGAGCTCAGTGGGTTTTCCTCAAGCACCCCAGGGAGCAGGCAATTTGGCAGAGGTGCACTCAGATTGTGCAGCTCTTCCTTCCTGGGGGAAACATCCATAGAGGGAGGGTCTCACCTTGGAGAGGTGAGCTCTGAGGCAGAGAGACCACTGGAGCATTCCCAGCACCCCAGCTACTTCTTTCTGACTGCCCCCTTTGCCGGGACACCTGGAGGAGCTGGCCCCCTCCCCCATCACAGTGGTGTGGATAGTGCAACGAGGACAGGGAACCGAATTTGCTTGGCTTTCAAAATGGGGCTTAAGCAAGAGCTCAGTTTGTACCCGTCTAAACTTCCCCTTTTTTTCCAAAAATAACTTAAGCCTTCTTGTCCAGCTTGAACCAGATTTGACAGGGGACTGGAGATATAAAAAATATTAAGTACTCACAGATGCTGTGGGAAGGGATTATGCACATAGGAGGGATCTGGAGTTGTGCTGGGCAGTAGGGACATTGCTCTCAGGAGTGCACCATATGGAGTCTCTGGCAGTGTCCACGTGTAATCAGAGTCTGGTTGTGTGACTGGAGACTGGCATTGCTGGAGCCTGTTTTGTCTTTGGCACAGCCTCTGGCACAAATGCCAACACCCATGAAGTGAACCAACTTAAGGACAAGGGCAAGGGCAGCTCAAGCTGCACAGGACACGAATGTGTCCAACCTCTGCTCTCCCTGGAACCATGGAGAGGTCCTCCAGAAGGCCTGTCTTCACTGAGGCCATAGAGTTTTAACTCCTGGGCAAGGTAACACAGCTGAAGACAGAATCATGCAATCATTCCTGTTGGAAAAGCTCTTTAAGGTCATGGATTCCAATCTTTACCCACACACAGCCAGGTCTACAACTAAACTATGTATATCTTCAATTGCCACATCTACACATCTGTTAAATCCCTTCAGGGATGGGGACTCCCACCACTGCCCTGGGCAGCCTATCCCAAGGCTGAACAATCCTTTCAGGGAAGGAACTTTCCCTAATATCCAATCTAAACCTTCTCTGGCACAACTTGAGGCAGGGTTTCTCCTTCCTTGACTGTGAGGGGACAAACCACAGCCCTTCCATGAGGGACTGTCTCCAAATTCAGGTCCATAAATGGAAGCGTTACTTGGCTCATTCCCCAGTACTCGCTCCTGCTGCTCTCAAAGGGGATGAGAAGCATCCTGCAGCATTAACTGATGTTTGGATAGATTGGTTCAAACTGATGTTTGAAGATACGGTTTAGTGGCCTTGGCAGAGCAGGGGAACCACTGGACTCTAAGATCTTAGAGGGTTTTTCCAACCTCCACGATTCTGTGATCGTTAAAACCATCAGCTCTGAGCAGTTCCTCAACAGGACACAGACTAGACATGGCTTGTTTAACAAGCAGGTTGTTAGTGCCCTGTTCTCATCAAGTACTGCATGACCATGCATTTCATTTCTAAAATAATGCCCAGTCCCTGCTGTGGGATACAAAATCCTTCATCTCCTTGGCTCCTCTGCATGTCTCTGCACACCACGGAGGCTGTCATCAGTTGATGAATGGGGTGGCATGAGCAGGGCAGGTAGCTGCTGCTCCCTGGTCCTTGCGCAGGAGGGAAAAAATCGCCTGTGAGGGTGGTGAGGCCCTTGCACAGGTTGCCCAGAGAAGCTGCCCCATCCCTAGAAGTGTTCAAGGCCAGGTTTGATGGTCTTTCAGCAACCTGGTCTAGTGGACAGAGTCCCTGCCCAAGGCAGGGAGGACGGAATTGGATAAGGTTCAAGGTATCTCCCATCTCAGACCATTCTATGGTTCTGTGACCTGCTGCCTGTGCCAGTTCCCCCATCCTTAGCCAACAGAAGTGTGCAGGCAGCGGGACTGTATTTTACTGTTTTTTTTCTTTTTTTTTTTTTTTTTCTTCTGAGTTTAATAAACTAGAATAATTTATTTGACAGAACACAGAAACATCACAGACAGGGTGGAGAAATCAAAGCAGCAGGTATCAATGATCAGTACAAAGGAACCACTTTACAAAAAGAAGTACCACGCTGCCCATCAGCTTTACCCAAAAATTACAGGGGGAGGGGAGTGGGCTCAGCTCAGCACCCTACAAACTGGGTCAGTGGGATGGAGCTATCCCTACAAAATGCTCTCAGATGACAACGTTGACTGCAACAGCACAATAAATAGTGGGAATGGCCTCTCAGTGAGTGGTGGGAGACCAAAGACCCTTGGAGGGGGGAGGAGGTCCAGGCACCACCAATCCAGGAGGTACAAGCATCTGTTGAAATATTGATTAGGGTGGTAAAAGCCCTGATTCTCCCCTACCCCCAAAGAGGTGCTAGATCCCATGCAGGCAGAGCAAAACATCAACCAGGGGAGCTTTGCAGCTTGGCAGGACAAAAGTATCCCTGGCAACATCCCGCTGGGGACAAGGCTATTCTGCCACAATATTGCCATGGCTGTGAAGAGGCATTTGAGGCCTCTCCCAGAGCCAGCAGTGTGTGGCAGATGGCACAGACCCACAGGGTCTGTAACCAGCAGCTCCCAGCTCCGAGCTGGTTTCGTCCAGGGAGACTATACTGGTGTGAAAACAGATGCAGCAGGGAGGACCCCTGGGGTTGGCCACTTTGGGGGGACTTGGGGGAAGAAAAGGGCAGGGGCTGCCCATTCCCTTTGTTTGGAGCAGCTGGGGCAGGGGCCAAAGTCAAAGCCAGACTCGTGCATCCCAGAGAGGGAACACATGCAGCAGGGCTGGACAGAGGGGGATTGGCCATGGGTGAAAGGAGGGGACACTGAGGTGCACAGGTGCCTTTTCCCATGAGAAGGCTGCCTAAAGAAACACTGCCCCCCCCCCACACACAAACAATTCTGCTGCATCCCCCCTCCCTGTTGAGACTGGGCTTATATAAAACTCATAAAAGGGGCATCTCATAGGAAAGGGCTCTAGTAAGTGGCAGGAGGCTGGACAGGGGCAGAGTTATAGTGAGCCCCACCGCCTCCTCACCTCCCTGGCCGTGCCCTGCACGGGAAACAACAGCTCTGGCAGCTGGATGAAGAGACAACACGGCACAGCTGGACGGTTATAGGTCCTGTGGCCATCGGGCAATTGGTAGGCTCCCAGTACAGGTAGAAAACAAAATTAATTAATTATAGAAAAGAGAAGCAGCCTAATGTAGGGGTGTCCCTGGGGCAGGGTGGCGAGCTGCAGGGAGCTCGCTTATCTGTCATTGAGCTGCGGAGAATTTGTCCGCTCCTCCTCATCCTCCTTGTCATCCTTCATGCCTTTCAGTCGCTGGCGGGCAAAGTCTTCAAACACAATGTCATCATCGCTAGTGGGGACACAAGGGAAGGGGGTTTAAGTGGGGTGCAAGGTCTTCAAACACCTCCTTCCCACAAAGCTGTCCCAGCTTGCTCAGTGAGCTCAACCTGCACCGCCATATGGTACAGCAGCTCAAGGGGCCCCAAAACTCCCCATCCCTAGCAAACAGCCTTGATTTTCAAAGCCTTATTAATACATGCCCAATGCACCCAAAAATGAGCCCCTAAGATCTCCAGCAGGTGCAGCTTTACCAGGGCCATTGGCATTTGCCCCACTATGGGGGAATTGCAGACCGGCAGGAAGTAGCTGGGTGGGTTAAGTACCCTAAAATCTCCCAAACATATCACCAGCCCAGGGAACACTGTGGCAACAACCTCCCACACCCCCAACACGATCCCAGCGGCCTCTTACTGCAGTTTCTCCTGTTTTTTGGAAAGCCATGCAGGGAAGGGTGAAGGAGGAGAGAAGAGAGAGGGGAACAGCACACGTCATGCATTACAGGTGACATGCATGGGGTTAATCATATGTGCCAATCCCATGGCACAGCAGGTGTTACAGGATTGGGGGGGGTGCCACGCAACCGCAATGTTTCACATTCCCACATGAAATGTGGGAATTGGGGGAGGGGTGTATTTTAGTCTCTTACTTTGTATCAAGCTCTATCAGATTTGTATCTATGGGCGCTTCATTCTCTGGAACTGAACAAAGGGATGACACAGGATTAGTCACAGGGTGGTGACTGCCTTCCCACCGAGGTGGCTGATACCTTCCCCAGGATCATCTCTGCCCTCCCACCAGGGTAGGTGAGACCCCCCCTGCAGTCATCACTGCCATCCCACTGGGGTGGCTGAGATTCCCCTGGGGTCATCACTGTTCCAGTGTGTGGCTACAACCCGCTCTGGAGTCTGGCTGCACTGGGGTGATGGGAGCACCCCCCATAATTTTAACGCTGAGGCCCTGTGAACAGGGTCAACAGGAGCCAAGAATCTCCCTCTGTGCAGCCCCACTGGTTCCCTTTGCCCCCTCCCACCCCCAGGGATGGTGGCCCTGTGACGCAGGGACAGACACTCACTGTCCCGGTGTACTGGTTCCTCCCTGGGTTTGGGATGCATCAGCGTGAAGGGCAGCTCCACTGCAACATCGCTGGAAGAGATAGCAGGGTAAAGCACAGGCCTGCCTGCACTTTACATGTAGAGTGAGGCAAATTTGCAGAGGGGGAGCAGCACAGCACCGCCATTACAGCTGCTGTAGAGACCACAAAGCTGGGCAAACCCCTGTGTCATCCTCCATGGAGCTGCTCAGCAGCTCTCATGCCTCTTGGTTGAGGTTGGACTCCAGGGTGGGGGATCAGCACAGGCCCCCTGAGAAGTAGAGGGGGATCAGGAGGGAGAGCAGCATGACAAAAATCTGTCTTTATCAGCTGTGGGGGGAGTATCCAAAATCCCTTGGGCTTAGGCTGCAGCCAGCAGTGCCATGGGAATGGCAGGAGGTGCACCAAGTTTTCCCAGTGCTCAGTGGGCATGGTGACATCAGGGCATGACAGCCTAAGCACAGCCCCAAGGGGCAGGCAGGACAGAGCTCAGACAGAGAAGTGTCCCAAAAAAGGACGAGTAGTCCCACGGCCCCTGTAGGACCCTGTGGGAGGGAAGTGATGTGACAATGAAGACCAAGGAAGCCCCAGAGACTTGACTCCCCAAATCCAGAGATGCTCAGCCCTATGGAGCCACCTCTGTGCCCTGCTCACTCTCCCCAGCAGCACCCACTGGGCCTCTCACTCCAGTACAAGTAGGAAAATGCAGAATTCAAACCCTGACAGCATTCCCAGCCTCATCACCCCAGCCCCACTTCTGCCAGGCTTTTTGCTGTAGGTGAGACAGCATCCCCAACACAGTGGAATTCCCAGGACAGGCAGGGGATCAGGTAGCACCCTGAGGGGCTGAGGAGGTTCAATGGGGGGCTGCAGTGAGGATTGGGGGGCGCTGGGGGGAGTGCAGTGTTACCTGGAGGCGAGGTCTCCCAGCAGGCTGGCATGAGTCAAAGGATACAACATATTAGTCACTGTCCCCTCCCAAGGACATACAACCCCCACACACCTTTTGTCCCGCCCATGCTGCTTAATCCCAGGGGAGCTTTAAGGATGATGGGGTCCCACCTGCAGCACAGACCAGTCCCAAGGTTAGAGAGGACGTGCAGCACGGTGGGGGGGTGCCCAACACTCACCCTCCTCGTGACACCACCAGCTTCACCTTCACCTTGTAGGAGACAATGATGCCCAGGATCTCCTTGTTGGCTCCATCTCTTAATCTGGAGGAAGGGGCAGGTGGGCATCAGTGCGGGAACGGCCATGGGGACCAGCTCCCTGTCCTCCTGAAGGTCCCCCCTTGGGATCTCCTCCACCCCAAGCATCACCCCTGGAGCAGGGGCTGGATGCCCACCAGGGCAGGTCCTGCCCCCATGCTGCAGGGGGAGACAGAAGCCCTGGGGGGTAGAGGGGCTCACAGCGTGCTGGAGGCCAGGTTGGTGTCCTCGTGCTTGAGCTTCCCATCCAGCGCCAGCCCTCGCTTCTCCCGGTTGTTGGCAAGGAAGGGGGTCAGGGTGTAGACTTTGCAGAACGTTGAGCTCGGGGCCACCATATCACTGGAGATGATTTCCACCATCAGCCAGAGCCCCAGCCACCCACAGCTCCCACAGCCCACCCCAGACATCTCCATCTTAGCCTGGTGAACCCCACGTATTCCCATCCCTTCCACAGCCTGATGGACATCGCCTTCCTGGAGGTTTCAGAGGGTGACGTCCCCAAAATGCCACCAGGAGAAAGAGCTCCATCTCCCCGTTCCTCCCACCGGTTCCTGCTTTCCAAGTGCAACATCCCAGTGGGGCTGCACTGGGGCAGGAGACCTCCAAGGCTTCTCTAAGACCCCCCTGAGGTTTCCAGGGCTCCTCATGATGTTCCCAAGGAACCAGAACTCACTCAGCATCCTCCACAGCCACTGGGCACTTGTACTGGGCAGTGTTGAAGAGGCAGATATCAGCATACTGGCGCACTGGGGTGAGATACAACAAGATGGGGATCAGGGTAGGCCCCCACAGGGATGGGGACAGGTACACCAGTGGGGTGGGGGACACGGCCCTACTCTTCACCTGAGATCTTGATTTTCTTCACGGTCTTGTTGGTGTTGTTGGTGACATGCACGTTGACACTGATGGGCTCCCCGTGGTAGTATATCTGTAGGGGAGCAGAAGAGAGAGGATGGTGAAATCCCCAGGGTCACCCCACCAGTGTACACTCCCCAGTCCTTGCCCACCTCCTTGTCCAGGGATGCCTCAAGGTGCAGTGGCTTGTCTGACATGAGGAACTGCCGGGTGGTCTCTGCCATGGGCTGGGGGCCAGGTCTTTCTGGTGCATACTGGACTTTACGGATCACCAAGCGCACCGAGTTCCTGGGGGAAGTCGAGAGGAGAACTCAGGCTGCCCACAGGCTACCCTCTTTCTTGGCCCATTCTGGGTCAAATCACTCTTTTCTTCTGGTCTGCTGGGTCAGAAGGATGCCATGGAAAGTCCTGTCTGGATGCCCACCAGAGTTACAAGGGGAAAACCCTATGGCTGGACCAGGTTGCCCACAGCAAGTGTTGGGCTCCTTGCACAGTGGTGGGTATCCCAGCTCCAAGATGTTCTCTGACCCATCCCTATCCTGGAGAACCTCCATCCCAGCCCCATTGTGGACAACACCCCCATGCAAGCCCCATCCTGGAACACAACTCCATCCCATTCTGGAAAACAAATTGAGTTGCCCCTTTCCTGCTGCCAGCACCAGGAGGATGCTGCTCCCATCCAGGCTGGATGGATCCTCTCTTCTTACCTCTTGTGGATCTTCTCCTCCAGGTTCTCTGCACAGAAAGCTTTAACCTCGTAGTCCACTCCACAGGCCTGAAAACCAGGAAAGGGGGAGAAGGAGGCAGAGAAACCCCTTTGCATTCCCCAAAGAGCTGATCCCAGCAGCAGCCACTCACCATAGCCCAGTGGCATGGAACATGGGGGGACCTTACCTTCCCTGTGTCCTCTGGGCCTGGCTGCAGTGTGACAGAGCAAGGCAAGTTGGGGGGGATCTGAAAGGAAAAGGGGGGTGAGGAGCTTTTTGGGGGGCTACCAATACTTCCCTATCCTATCCACAATGGAAAGAGGGAAATCCAGGAAAGATTTCCTCATTTTACAATTGCATTTCCCAAATCTCAAAGTGCTACAAAAATACATTATTTTAGAGGGTTTTAATTAATTGGAGATTTTGAGAAATCAGGCCATCAGGACCATTTTTGAGGCCATAGGATTGAGCACTGTAAAATGTCACAGAGCTCCAGAGGGGGTGGCCAGCACTGCCAAAGCTGCACTGGGGAAATTGGAGGAGAAGGTGCATGGAGCAGGGGGTCTACCCCCACCCCATTCCCTGCCACAGCTGTCCAGTGCTGATAGATCCCCAGTGTTAGCATGGACCCCCTGCTGCTGACACAGACTGGCAGTTTCCCTACTGGTGGAAGTTTGAAGATCCACCACTAAAAGCTGTGTCTTGATCAGAGACAGCAACACCTCACCTCCAACCACAACCCCACAGGGCCAGATGGGACCCTGATGTCCCCACCAAAGGGTTCACTGTCTCTTCAATCACCCCAGAGTTGTCACCCTACCTCGAAGGTGAAGGGGTAGGCGTGCTCTCCCAGCTTCTTGATGAGCCTCTCCTGCAGCCGTGTCAGGGGCTTTTTGTCCTCAGGGACCGGGGGGAAAGCCTGGGAGTTGGCCACGAACAGGTCCTTGCGGAAGGTCAGCCCCAGAACATCCAGGTCCTCACGGCCATAGCGGAAGGCGCAGGTCAACGTCACAAAGACTGGAGAGGGTGACAAGGGGAGGTTGGTAGCAGGGTGTGGGTCATGGGGGTACCAAGGCGAGGTGGTATCCTGCTCATGACAGTCCCACCAGCACTGGGAAGTAGTGGTGGCTTGAGGACATGCCATGTTGAGACTATGAGGATTCAGCAGCCAATTGTGCCTTCAGATGTCCACCATGGCACCCCCATTCTCTACAGAACAGGGAATCTGTCATGGGAACAGGGGGCTGGACAATGTCACCGAAGGGCCCAGAGATGCCAGTGCCTGGGTAAGATTGCACAGGGATGCTAGCATCACCCTGTGGCAGTGCCATTTCTGTAGCCCCAGGGATCCCAGGGGTAGACATTACCTTTTCTCTCCTTCAGGTATTCAGGATCCACCAGCACTACTCCATCTGCAACAGAACAGCCAAGTCAGAAATGCGCCATGGGGACGGGGGGACACACCAGCAGGGTCAGGGAATGCAATGGCAGGGTTAGGGGACACACTGTCAGGGTCAGGGGACATGCTGGTAGGGTTAGAGGGGAATGTACAGGCAGGTTTCAGGGGACACCAGCACAGTTAAGGGGGGACACACCCCCCCTTTACACAGAGAGTCATCACCTCCAAGCTGCCAGCCAGGGCTTGGGGGGAACACACTGTCAGCAGGGACAGTGTGCACCGACCTCACCCACGGCACGTGCAAAGCCACAGCGGGACATGAATATTATCCCAAATCAGCTATTTTCTGCTCCCCAAAATCCTTCTTCCCAGACAGCCCAGCCCACCCTGGCATGCATCTCCCTGGAACTGAGGTCCCCTTCCTGCCACCACATACCCACGGGGTCCACAACGTCGATGTGGTCCACGAAATCCCTCTTCCCAAGGTAGACAGTGAGCTGCAGGGGGGAACAGGGTGTCAGGGGCACACAGAGCAGACCCCCCAGGCCCCCCATGTTGTCACCACCCACTGGGGTCCATATTCTTCATCATCCCCAGTGTCACCATGTCCCTGTGGCAGCCAAAAGCCAATCCCAACCCCATTCCAGTCAAAGCCTGGAACCTTTCCAGATGTCCCCAGACCTGTAGGCACTTTGCATCTGGGGACTCTTGGGTGGCACCCCAGGGGTTTGTACTCCACTGTCAGGCAGGGATGAGCCCCCCAGTGGGTAACACACACCACCACACCAGTGTCGCCTTTCTCCTGATGGGGAAACTGAGGCACAGGGCAGGCAGCTGCCAGGCAGAAGGTTTTCTGCATCAGCTCCTGCTGCCCAACCCCAAACCCCCACATGCAGTCACCTGCACCCCAGCACTCCAAAACATGTTTGCTTTACCCCTGGACTTTGGGAAAGCCCCGCTGCCAGCCCCACGGTGCCTCAGTTTCCCTTCCTGCCACCCTGGAAGGTGCACAGGGTGGAATTTGGGTTCAGGGATGTGCCCAACCCCCACTCCCAGCCATGCTTGTTGACCCCATGGTTTCCCCCGCCATGTCCCCCTTACCTTCCCGTTAGGACTGGCTTTCTTAAACACCCTGCAAAACAGCAAAGGGGGGGTGAGTGCTGGAGCACGGGGTACCCTCCACTCCTGAACCCCCCATTCTGCTTCTGGCTCCCTGCCCACAGAGTTGTCCAGCTCTCCCCTTCAGGAAGGGTCCCTGGGGGAAGAAGCATCCCCTGGCACAGTCCCATGGTGCCAGGTGCATCCAACCTTCAGCACCCACTGGCAGGACCCAGTTTGGATAATGGAGGTGTCGGGACTCTGGCCCACCCCTTCACCTGAGGATGGTGCCCAGAGACCATTGTGAAAGGCAGCAGCACCCCAGCACCCACCTGGCCCTGGGGACCAGCATGTGGGACCATGGGGTCAAGGCATGCACAGGATGAGAGCATCCCACAGGATAAACCCACCTCACCATTACCTTACATGAATGCATCCCAAATCCACTGGAGAAGCAAGAAAAGTCTGGATGCTCCTGTCCCCAGGGCTTTTTATTCCCATTCCCATGGGACTAGCCCCCAGACACCCTTCTCAACTCCCAAAATACTTCTGGAACACCCCACAGAGATATGGGAGAAAGGATGTGGATCAACATGCCACTGCTGGGGAATGCCAGAGCATTCTCAGCCTGTCTGCTGCAGGCAGGAAGCGGGCAGAGGCAGGTAGGGTGCCTGGTGCTGCCAGATTTTTTGGAGCCTGCCCTGGCACAAAGCCACCCATAATGGGTTCTCCTCAGATAATCCTTCCTCGCCTTTAAATTCCATTAAAACCATCCGGGAAGATTAGTAGTGGTTTTAGGCTGGAAAAAACCAATTTCCCAGGGCAGCTGCTTGGCTCTGCCAAAATGTCAAAGGCTGCTCTGGATGATGGACCTTCAGCCACACCAGGAATAACCCTCAGCCACCCCAGTGCCTCCAGCTGCCCACGCCAGGCCAAGGGGCACCTTGGTGGGGTCCAGCCTGGGGGTGACTACCACCCCAGCAATGGGGTAGGATGTATCAGGAGATGTGTGGGTGCACGCCTCACAGTTCACCCCCCACATCTCTGAAATTCTCTGTCCCCACCTCCCTGTGTCCCTGCATATGTGTGTCCATGCACTCCTGTACATCCCACTCTCCTGAGAGTCATAGGGACCAGCACAGCCTGGCCAAGCTCTGCCCAGGAAGCAAGATATAGTTTGGATAAGGGAGTGTGGGGGCTGGGGCCCTCATTCCCTTGTCCAAGCCACAGGAACCCTCTGCCAGACACATAAAATATTGGGGACATCCTTCTGGCTGTCCCAAGCCACTGGGAAAATCAGGAACATCCTGCTGGCTCTTCCTGGATGGCTTTCCCCTGTGGGGGTTGGGGGATTGACTTTTCCCAGCCGAAATGGAAAAGCACTTCCACAGTAGGATGTTTGTTATGAGGGTTTGCTGATGAAGGTGTGATCCTGTGCTGGTGCAAGGAAAGATGGAATTAATGGGAATGCTGCTCCAATTAAATAACTTGGGGAGATAAGGGCCTCAACCTGCCATGGAAGAGCATTAGCACCCCACTGTTTCTGGGGTCTGAAAGCCATGGGGGGATCAATCTCCAGAGTCAGGGATGGAGGGGCAATGAATGCATCCCCCTGAGAGCCAGAGCAACTAACAGCAGGATTTTCATGGGTAATTAATGAGGCATTACTTCAAAGCAGGATAAGAAGCATCCCCTGACAGCCTGTCACCCTACCCAAGAAAAACCCCAAAGAGGGTCCAGCATGCTGGATCACAACCTGAGGTGTGCTGGGAAGCCCCAGAAAAGGCAGACAAGACTGGAGGCTCAGTGGGTGCCTCCATGAGACATGGATGACGCTCCCATCCAGCCCTGGAGACAGCTGCTAATGAATCCAGTGCAAGTGAGATTGATGGCAGGCCTTGAGGGAAGCCATTCCTCACCACTCTGCCTGGCACACACTTGTGCTGGCCCCACACTGGAACAGGAGCCCAGACTGGCTCCCCACAGTGCCCTCATCTTGTGGGTGCAGCAGCCCTGCCTGGCCCCACACCCTGGCTGCAGGAGCTCCCATCTCCCCTGCAGCACCAGTGGCAGAATGGAAGGGGCACTTGGGGACACGGTGGCCTGTTGCTGCCAGCGGGGTGACCCTCACCCACAACCGGATCTCGAGGGAGGAAAGAAGGAAGTGTGAAGCCTTCCCTCCCCCTCCAGCCCTTCCTGGTGTCGAAATACTGGAGACACGAGGCAGGAAGTGGCCTCTGCTGCTGCGTGGGGCCTCATGCCAGAGCTGGCAGTCCCAGTGCCCCTGAGCCTGTCATGCTGCCACACAGCCACATCCCATCTCTCCTGCCCTCTCCCTGTCGTGGATCCCATCCCTTAATGAGCTTGTTAGGCACCCAGCCAGGGCTAACAATGGCTTTATTGGGTGGTCAATAATTGAGTGGGGTCTGATCTTGATTGGGAAGATTTATGAGGATTTAATTCCCCTACGCATCACAACAAGATCCGATGGCAACACCATTGATTGCCTTTGAACCCAGGGCAGAGAATTCAGGGGTTTTGCCAGCTCTCATGCTAACGAGGTCAGCTGGCAGATCTAATTAGCTAGAGCCACGTTAGAAGGGACCTCCAGGGATAATGGAACCACCAGCAACCACACCATACGCAGTGGCACAACCCCGTGGTGGCGGGCAGAAGCTCCATGCCAGCTGTGCCCAGATAAGCCTGGAGAACCATGCCAGCCAATCCCAAAGCAAGAGCATCCCACAGGCTCAATGCTGCATTTTGCATCCCTGCTGCATCTCTCTGTCTGTCTATCTCCTCCCAGGGTCAGCAGCAGCATCCCCCAGCTGGGTCAGAGCTCCACCAACTTTCTTGGCAAGGAAACGCCTCAGCTGTGGGATCCGGGATGTGTCCGGATCCTGCTGTTATTATCAGAGTTTGCTCTCCAAACAACATCCAGGAAGCAGGAGTCCTGGGCTACCTTCTAGGCTTCTAGGGCTCTTTCTCTTCCCAGTGGAGATCCCTGTCCTGCTCCCACATCCTATGTCTTCATCTAGGGGGATGAAAGGGATGGTAGAGGGATGAGCAGCAGATCTGGCAGCAGGCAAGGGTCACCCCCCCAGCAGCAAGATGCTATGGTGGAATGCTACAGAGGGGCTGAATGGTACTATGGGGCCAGAGGAAAGGTGTGAGGGGTGCTTAATGCCCCAAGGTGGTCTCTGGTGTACTGGAACCACTGCAGCACTTCCCAGCCATCAGGAAGCCACCCTCAAGCCACAGGCTAGGAATCCCAACAGCCAGGAATTCCAGTAGCTGGGCATCCTGTGTGGGGTTGCAGCTGCCCTGACTGGGTGCTGAGTGGGAAAAGGTGATCAATTATGCCAACAGCCACAAACTCAGCTGTTTCATCCAGCTCTTCCCACTGGTGACTCCCAAGAAATGTGGGATGCCACAGCAGGAATCAGCAAAAATGGGCTTTTGGGGAAATCAGATAGTAAATCAGATCTCACAGCTGAACCTCCTGATCAAACCCAGTGGATTTGGGTTTGGAGATCCAAACTGGAGAGGAAGGGATTTGTCAGCGTAATTCTTCCCCCCTCACCCTCCCCCAGCTCCCACCGTACACACTGCGTAGGCAGGGAGAAGATCAGCTCATGCCTCTCCTGCCGGCACGCCTGCTGATGGGAATGCCACTCACCAAGCTCCCCCTGGCACCCAAAAAACCCTGGAGGCCAAACCAGCTACATCCTGGGGTTTGCACCCAGACATTGTGGGGAACCCAGCCCGCTGATCTGTGGGGCTGTCCGCCAGCTCCAGGAGCGCAATATAAATTCTCAAGAGTTCAGGATACTGAGCAAGGAGGAAGCGGATACTGTCAGCCATGGCTGGGGCACCAACACCCAGAAGGCTGGAGGCAGCAACAGCCACTTCCCAAAATGCTGGATGAGTTCAACAGGCACCTACAACTCCCATCCTGCCACTCCAAAACACTGCAATGTTTCTGGAAGGTTCTGCCCAGGCAGGGCTAGATCCCCTCGTCCAGTTGGGGTGGGGGGGAAGGGGTAGAGAGGCTGCACTGAAGCCCCCTGATCCTGATGCCAAGGGAACATGGACTGAGCAAAGGGAGGGCGATGGTGTTGAGGGGTGAGCAGGAGCACTCTGAAATCCCTAGTCCTCCATGATTTATGGCTAAGGGGACAGAAAGGGATCGGGGTGAAGAATGCAAGTGTCAACTCTTTGCCGGTGAGTGGATTTCACAGATCCTGCAAGGGCTGGCAGAGGTCATCAGGCTCTCCTTTAAATCCCAACAGGCCCTGCAGGATGTGCAGCCCAGCGGGTCCTACCACGGTCTGCCCCTGGAGCCCTGGGGAGCACAGGGGAGGGGGGTCCCTATCCACCTCTCCACAGGGTCCCCTAAAAGCCAGCGTGCCCATGGCAGCATTCCCATGGGATGAAGGCGTCGCAGGCCCTCGTGTCCCTGCGCTGCAGGGCTGGCACGTGCTCCCTGGCACCCCCAGCTGTGCCGCATGCCGGGAGTGACATCAGGGCCTGGGTCCCCTGGCGTCACCGCGATGACAACAGCCTCCCCCGTCCCATATCTGATGGGGACGTCCCCAGTCTCCGGGTCCTCACCACCCCTCGGGGGGCACCATATCCCCGCAGCGGGGCCGCCCCAGGGGACCACCGGCTCCAGCGCAGGGCACGGGCAGCGCCTGTCCCACCCCTCCCCCGCCATGCCCCCCGGGGATGCTCCGCTCTGTCCCGCTCCTCACTCACCGGGTGCCTTTGTCTCCCATGGCCCCGCCGATCCTGCGGGCTCAGCCGAGAAGCGGCGGCCGGGCTCGGAAAATTACTGGCTGGATGGTGGAGGGAGCGGCGGCGGGGCGGGCGCGGGGCCCGCTGCGGCCCTGCTCGGGCCCGCTCGGAACCGCTCGAGCACGCTCGGAAACACTCGGAACCGCTCGGCTCGGCCCGGGAGGACGCCACGCCGGCCGGTTCGGGGCCGCTCGGAACCGCTCGGGCAGGTTCGGAACTGCTCGGAGCCGCTCGGAATCGCTCGGCCACGCTCGGAGCAGCTCGGCAGGGCTCGGCCCGTCCCGGTTCCGGTGCGGACGCTGCCGCCGCCGCCGCCGCCGCCTCCGCCCGCCCCTGAGCGGCGCGGCCCCGGGGCCGGGGGCGGCGGCGCGCAAGGGCCGCACGGGCAGGGGGAAGACACGGGGAGAGGATATTGGAGGGGGGAAGCGGCCACGGGGCTGACACGAGGTGGGCGGGAAGGCGATGAGGGGGTTGGAGCGCGGGGACACACGAGCGCGCACCCCCCCTCAGCCGAGAGCGGCGGGAGCGCGCACACGGCTCGGCGCGCCCCCCAGCGGCGACACGCGGCAATGGCGGGGGGGACCCCCTCAGAGAGACACGCGTGGGACCGGAGACACAAAGACCTGCGTGTCCACGGGGACAGGTACGTGAGCACAGACACACGGCTGTGAACACAAATACAGGCGTCTGTGTACACGGACATGGCTTGTACACACATGTGCACACACATGTACACACGCACTTGCGAACACGCCGCCCCCGAGGTGTCCCTCCCCTCCTCCCATAGAATCCGCTTTCCCTCTGCAGGGACATGTCCTCCCTCCCCCATGGAGCGTGTCCCTCCCGCCCGCCTCCTGCGTTTCAGGTGATTCCAGTGCTGTGTCCATCCCCAGTTGGAGCATCCCCTTCCTATCCCCCCCCCCCCTACACGGCCATCGTGGGGGACAGAGGTTAAACACGTGGTGTCTCTTGTACCCCACTGTAGGGACACTTGGAGAAACCTGAACCCCACCTTAGGGATCGACGAGGACAAAAGGACAGCAGGAAATGAAGGGCCGAGGCTGCGGTCAGGGTCTGGAAGGAAGGCTGTGATACCCTGTCACATCCAGGAGGGGATGTCACCTAAGGGAACAGAGCCATCGGTGGCAGAAAGTGGGGCAGCTCCTGCCTGAGGACCATAAGCCCTGCTCTGGGACTACTTTGCAGGATTAAAGGATTTAATCCCAGGATTTGAATCGCTGTTGGGAGCAGGATGGGTGCATTTGGTAGTTTGGGCAGTTTTTCACCCCAATTTTGGCAGCTCATGGAGCACCAGAGCGTGCCAGCACCAAATTCTCTGGGGACTTTTCCTCTGGGTATCAAATGCCCAAAAGCTGTCAGATTGGGCTGGGATGAAAGTGCTGCATTGATTTTGTATAATAAAGTGCTCCTTGGCCAGATGGCAGGAATGAAAGCTGCAGCCCTGATGCATGGACGATGGGCAGACTAGGGGGTCCCTCCTGGGGTTGTGCAGGATGGCTGCAGGAGCCAGAGGAGCAGCTGGATTCTGCCCCAGTCCCAGCCCAGGAACAGAGGGGTTCTGATACAGGCCTCATGCTGCATCCCAGCCTGGAATCCCACTGCAGTCCCATCTTAAACTGGATCCTGCCCTAGGCCCAGCTCCCCCTGCTGCCAGGCTGGATGTGTCTGGACATGGCTCCTGTCTAGGCATGGGGGTCCCCAACCTGGCAGATATAGATGAAAAGAGCATCCCAGGGGGTTGGAGCATGCTGGGGTTCTGGAACATCTCAGAAGGGAGCAGAGCACAGGGGAAGGACAAGAGCAGCTGGAGCACTCAGAGGGGATCAGTGAATGCTGGGGCATTGGAGCATTCTGTGAGAGTGGAACATTTATGGAGGGGATGGAGCTTCCTGGGAGTCAGAGCAGGATTCTTCCCCTGAAGTTGATTTTGGTGTTTATAAGTTTTAATTGGAGCTCCCCAGACCCCAACAAGGCCACCCACCAACCCGTCACAGGGAGGTTGACATATGAAATTTATTTAGGAAAACCAAAACCCACCAAAAAAAGAGAAATAATAATAAAGAAGGAGCAGGAGGAGGAGAAACAGTAGGGGCAGGAGGAGGAAGAAGAGAAGGAGGAAGAAAAGAAGAGTAAGAAAAGAAGGAGGAGGAGAGGAAGAAAGAGAAGTCATCTCCTCCTTAGGCTCCATTGGAGTCCAGAACAACCAGTGCCGCAAGACAGAAGGACAGAAAAGCTGGAGGAGGTTTGCACACCCACACACGCCTGTGCACACTCATGGGTGAGCTGGGCTGGGTGCAAACTGCACTCCTCAGTATCCAGAGGGGTATATACAGGGGCAGGAGCTGGGAAAGCATTGGCTACCTACACACACCAGCAGCAGGGGCTGGAAAAGTGGAATACGGCTGGGAAACGGGCATCCCTGTGTGCCCCCACCATGGTGTGGTACCCGGGATGCAGAACCCAAGTGCAGGACACCCCCACATCTATTGGATGGAGAGATCTGTGCAATGTCAGGCATCCCTGGATCAGCACTGGGATGCAGGGACTGTCTTTGAACAGTTGTACCTGCTGGCACATTGGTACCAGGGCTGTTCCAGCGTCATGACAGGGATGGAGCTTCTGTCCTCCTCTTGCATCTTGGGGATTTGCTGCCTTCTGGGCACCCCTATGGCAGTGTGGGGTGGGGGGGAGGGTTTAAGGGGGGCTTGGAGGCAAAACCATGGGCCAGCAGACAGACTCAGTCACCAGGTGGGTCCCACCAGGGTTTGGGCAAAGCATCTCACTAAAGGCATCTCCGAGTAGGTAAGGCAAAAGGAATTCAGGTCACTTCAGCCACATGGAGCAGCTCAGCGTTGAGGTCTCCCATTACTCCTGCAGACACACACTCCAGGTATCCCAAGAACACAGGCAAGTCATTGCTTACAAAGCCACGGAGAGAAGCAGCCACTGTGCAGCCCAAATCCAGGAGGGACCTGCTGTGGCACCACTTGGGATGGTGCCATGGGTTACTGCAGAGGAGGGGGGGTGGGGTGGCAAATGGCCCCATGTGCACTCTTGATCCCAACACAGCCAACACCAATGCCAGCAGTGCTGGAATTTTACCATGCTGCTCCCATCGCCTTTCCCTGGTGTGGTGGTGGACTCATCCAGCACCCACAAGCTGGATGATGCAGCCTGAGGGCTCAGTGCACCCTAATCCCTCAATACTGAGCACACCTACTCAGTCCCAGCCCCCTCTTCAGCTCTGCCCCAGCAGGGCAAGCTGCTCAGTACAGTTCCCCTGCTCAAGGGTGTTTCGAGTGGCTTTGACCACCACAGTGGTCTGTAGGACACAGAGGAAGGCATTGGGGTCCATGCACAGTGGTCCACAGGAGCAGAAAAACCACAGGAGGTTGGTGGGGTGCATGCATGGCAGTCAGGACAAGAAGGGAAAACACCAGGGTCCATGCATGACCAGATCAACCATGGTAGACCAACAGCATCTGTGCGTGGAGGGGCCACAGGAAAATGGTAGGGTCGATGCACGGTGGTCTGCAGGACCAGAGGGACCACAGGAGACCACTGAGGTTCACGTCCAGTGATCCACAAGACCAGAAGGATCCCAAAATGTCAGCAGGATCTGTGCACAGAGGTTGGTATGGCAGCAGTTGTGAAGCCACTGTGAGCTAGGGATGCTCACAACATGGTCACCACCAAAAAAGCTGCTTCTAGTAAGGAGGCGCCTGGGTGGACACCTCACAGGAACACCTGTGTTCCTCTGCTTATGGTAAGGGCATGTATGGGACCAGAAGGTGATATATGGGACCAGATGAACCCTCTGTGGAGCACAGTCTCCCCTGTGCGTGCAGACCAGCAGCAGGACCCCCAGCCTTGGCAAGCGTGTAGCCCTTTTAGGGGACGTGGTTGTGTGGTTGCATGGGACTGGGCTATGTGAGCGATACGAGCCCTTCCATGGATGAATGGGTTATGGGGTCCTAGAGGGGTGGGGCTGCAGCTGGTTCTCTAGTGTGGAACCCAGCAGGGGATGCAGGCACATCCCCATGGCTGTGGCCATCCCACTCTGGTGTCTCTTCCCTCCTCCAGCTGGAGCCAACCTTCTTCTGTGGACCTGATCCGTGGTCCATGGCAACACCCCCCATACACTCTACAGCCCCCCCACAGCTCTCCCACTGCCCCACACCACCACCCCCCTCTGTCCTGCTAACCCATGCACACCCATGTCATGGTGCCCGACCCCTCTGGGTGCTTCCACCAAGGACATAATTCTTATTGTCACCCCACGGGGACAGGACCTGCAGTCTTAAGGCAGCTTAAAGCACATCCATCCCCCAGCCCCACTGTGTCCTTTGGTGCTCCAGCCACCAAGGCAGTGTCCCATGGACCACCGGGTGGACGGGACACCTGAACATCTGCCTCGGACGGAGGAGATAGTCACCCAGTGGTGAGGAAGGAACAGTGGCGGCTGCTGGCAGCACACAGCTGTTGCCGTGGTAGTCCAGATTCACCGATATCCCCCCAAACCTCCTCCCCACAGGCTGGGGGATGAGGCTTGGGGATGCTCCCAGCCCAGCCATGGCTGTGGCCCCCCATCGCCTTCTTCACTCGGCCCCAGTCTCGGGGGGCTGCCCCACCTCAGATTCCAGGCAGCCATTGAGCTGGGGGTCAGGGACCTGTGGGTCATATTCCTCATCCAAAAAGTCCAGGGAGTTGTTACTGGGCAACCCCCGGATGGTGAATTTGTGGGAGACCTTGGTCCACTGCTCCCGGTTGCTGGCCACCCGCTCGTAGAGCTCCGCTGCCTTGGGGAAGAGATCCTGCAGCAATCTGGGGAGTGGGGGACACGTTCAATCAGCACAGGGCTGCACCCCCTTACTTCAATGCAACCCCCTTAGTTGAGTGCAACCTTGGAACGCCCCCCAGCATCTGCAAGACTCGCCACACAGCACCCCATCCCACCCTAAGGGAGGTGGGGGTGGCAGGGGGTCCTCCCCATCCCAGCTCCAGCATTGGGGCTCACTTGTAGATGGGCATGGCAATGTGCTCCATGAAGCTGATCTGCAGCTCGGGGATGTAGGCCTTCTCCCGGTCCATCATCTCAAGAGGGCTGTTCCCCATGGCTTTCTCCTGCATGGGTGGCGAGGAGGGTCAGTGCCAGTGGTGCTTTTCCCCCATTCCCCCATTCTCTGCTCACTGCCCACACCTCCATCCCATTGGTGCTTTCTAGGAGCATTGGCCAAGCCCAACCCTGTTAGGTGGTACCTACCAGGTCACCCTGGGAGAAGAACTCCTTGTAGATCAGCTCCTGCAAGAGACAGGTGTCAGCACAAGGGGTGCAGCCTGGGATGATCCCCCATCCCCACTGCCCTCCAGATTCCTCCCCACAGCTCTGAATAAAGCAGGGATACGGTCTGGCTTGGAGGGACTGGGTTCTGCATGGTCCAGGGTCCTGCATGGAGGAACCCACTCCATGAGGGGCAGGTGTGTCCCTAGGGATACGCAGGTGGCCTAGGTGGGTTGTGAGGTGGCACTCAGGGGGGTTAGCTCCATGGTGTGGCACTCACTGCAATCTTCCTGGTGGTCTTCCAGCCCTTGGTCTGGTCAGATAGGTCACAGGAGGTCATGAGCAGGCAGAGCAGCAAGCTGCGGTGCTGCTTGTTCTTGGGGTCATATCCCACTGTGGGCAGAGTGTGAGGCCGGGGTTGGGATGGGGAGCTCAGGACAGAGCTCCATAGCCCCCATCATGCCATACATGAGCACTTTGGGGACAGCCAGAACCTTGTGTGTCATGTCCCAGCCCTTATCACCCCTGACATAAGAACCTCCTGTGCCACCTCCCAGCCTTGGTGGGGTGAGTTCCTACCACCCCTCAAATCCCAATCCCAATCTCCATCCCAGGATCTTCACCTTCTGCCATTTTTTGGAGATCCTTGAAGATGCGGAGGTGGTGGGCCAGGTCAGTGGCCAAGATGATGTCCCGCATCAAGTCCAGCATGCGCTGGTAGTCCTGTGGGCAAGGCAGCTGCCATGACCAGCTCTGTGCCCCTGCCAGCTCCCACATCCCCTGGGATCCAGGGATGGGGAGCAGGAGGTCTGGAGAGGACGCAGGGGCTCAGCATGGGCAGGGGGTGGCATGAGAGAGGTGTTAAGGTGGGGGGCTCACCTTTCTTGAGAAGTGGTCAAAGATGTTGCAGCCTTGGCTATTGAGGATAGCAATGGCTTGGGCGAAGTGATGCCTCTGTGGGAGAAGCCAGGACCATGAAAGCAGGCAGGGAGCAGGCAAGGATGCTGCCACACAGCCAGAACCCAGGAGAGATGGGCAATGAGAGATTTGGGGGATCTTACCTCCATGACAGAGCCCTCTGAACTGTAGAGCGCGGCCAGGACCGATTTCTGCAAGGCAGAGCAGCCAGAATGATGGAACTATGGGGTGAAGACCCCCACAGCTGTCCCCATACCTCTCCTTCCCCCTTGCCCATCCCAGCTCTGGGCTCAGCTCACCGAGGCCACCTGGAAGGAGTTATTTGTTCCTCTGTGGTCCAGGTCATGGCACATGCAGGAGATGAAGAGGGCAAAGATCTCAATGTCTCTGGGGAGGGAGAGGAGGGAAACTGAGGCAGGCAGGAGAGCAGGGAGCACCCCAGCCAGGCCAGGGCTTGGAGAACAGGGGCAGGGATAGCACCTGGCCTTACTCCAGGTAGTTAACGAGCTCCAGGTTCTTGTAGAGCAGGTAGCAGAAGTGGGAGACGGAGAATGCATGCATCCAGTTGTGGTAGGGAGGGTCACGGTACCCCTTCTTTACCATCAGGCAGAACCTGGACAGGGCAAAGCCATGCAGGGTGGGACTCACCCCACAGGGACCTCCACCTTGCCAGGTGTCTACCAGGCAGGCACAGGCGTGGGCATGGGGATGAAGATGAGGATGGCATGGGGATGGGACGGATAGGGACAGGGAAAGTAGACAGTTATCTGCATGGGGGTGGGCATAGGGATAGGGATGAGGATTCAGACAGGAGACAGAGAAGGTGGACGGTGATGAGGATGTGGATAGGGACAGGGACATGGGTGTGGACAAGGATGGGGAAGGAGATGGAGGGGATGAGATAGGTGGATGGGGATGGAAATGAGGATGGAGACAGGGAAAGTGGACAGGGATAAGGACTCACCTGGTGAGCGTCTGACGGTCCATCTTGTAGGTGTTGATGAAATTCATGTCTTGGAGCATGCTCAGGATGGCCTGGCAGAAGGGATATGATGAGTGGCAAGGAATGACCATGCCCAGCAAGGTCCCCCGCAAGCCACCCCTCCCCCTGCTTAGCAGGAAGATGCTCAGAGGTGCAACCCTTCACCCCAACACCCCAACACTCCAGGTTTAGGATATATGACCCGACCAAGGCCAGGCAGGGGATGGTGGCAGTTGAGAGTTGTCTCCGTGGTCCTCACCATGGAGGTGTCATCCTCAGGCAGTGAGCGTGGTGTGTAGGTGAAGCTGGCAAAGTTGGGGTCAATGGTGGACACGGGCTGGATGCCCTCACTCAGCAGTTTGGTGTACTCATCATCAGACACCTGCAGGAGCCATAGCCAGTGACCCACACTGTCACCAGGTCACCAGGTGTCCCAAAGGCCACATGAACCTCTCACCAGCCAGTGAGAGCAGAGAGCCCTAGGGTATCACCCAACCACCACCCAACTGTGTGACCACCCTGGGATAAAGTGTGGAGGCACCATGCTGGCAGAGGGGGTCCCCAGCCCTGTCCTTGTCCTCGTGCTACCTCACCTTCATGTGGTACATCATCATCTCATTGGCCAGGTGGCTTCGGTACTGTGCCTCATTCACCTTCTTGTACAGCAGGGACTGTGGGGCAGGAACAGGGTATGGGAGTGCTGGGGGTGGGCAGACACCCTCCAGCACCCCAAAGCTCACCCTGGCACCACAGCACATCTTTGTGCTCATTAATTCCCTTCCCATCCCATGGCCACCACCACTTGTCCCCAAAGAATAGGTACCACACAAACACATCCCCCATCCCCATCCCTCTGTGCTGTGGCAGAGCTGGGAGCCCACCTTGTGTGTGACACCCTCCAAGTGGAGGACCCCTCAGTACATACATGGGCGATGCTGATGCCGCAGTAGATGGAGAAGGCGGTGGCCAGGTCCTCGTCGAACTTGCTGAACCAAGGGCCGTTGATCTTGTTGACCAGCTCTGCCACCCCAATTACCTCTGGAGCAGAGGGGGGACAGCAGGGGTGGGAACAGGGTCATGTCTGTATGCTGGGGACAGCACTGTGTCCCTGGGCTTAGGGCAGGGGTGTGCCTGAGTAGCAGGGACAGTGGGTTGGGGACAGCGTGACACCCACAGTCTGTGGACAGTGCGGTGCCCATGGGCTGGAGGACAGTGCTGAGTGTCTGTACGGGGACAGGATCATGCCTAGGGACCATGCTGAGCCCATGGACTAGGATAAGGTCACGTTTGTGTGCTGGGGTCAGTGCTGTGTGTGTTTGCAGGGGGACAGGATCACACCCAGGAACTGTGCCCTTGTGCCAGGAGACAGCACTGAGCCCAAGGGTCAGGACAGGACCATGCCCACATTCGTGTCACAGAATGCTGCCCTGATGCTGGGGACAGGACTGTGACTGTGGGACTGGGACAGGGTGCTGGGGCAGTGCTCTGCCTATGGGCTGGGGACAGAATGGTGTTCACATGCTGGGCACAGTGCTGAGCCAGGACTGTGCCCCTGTGCTTGAACAGGATTCATGCCCACAGGCTGGGGATGATGCTGTGCCTGTGCCTGCATGCCAGGGACAGTGTCATGTCCACGTACCAAACCACCATGTGCTGACTAAGACACCTGCTGGGCCAGACCTGTGCCACCCTCTTCCCAGTGTGTCCCCATCACTCTCTCACCCTGGCTCTCATTCTTGATGGGGAAGCAAAGGATGTTGCGGGTGCGGAAGCCGGTGCTGTCATCCACCCCACGGTAGAAGAGCGGGTGTGAGTAGGCATCCTTGATGTTTAGGATCTTGCCAGTGGTGGCCACATGCCCAGCAATGCCCTGGTCTGCTGGGATGCGGATCTCGTAGCTCTGTGGGCAGGGGAAGAGGATCACCAGCAAGCCTGGGGGGAGGGACACAACCCCAGGCCCCCCAACTCCATCCTGTGCTCACCTCGTCATCCACCACTCCACCATCGAACACCTTGGCCACCAGCTCGTGACTGAGCCGGTCCAGCAGGAACACAGAACATCTGCAAGACACACCGCTGCCATTCTCACCCCCAGGGGGGCTCAGTGTCCCCCCTGTGTCCCCTCACCCACGTGTCCCACCACTGCCACTCACATCTCAGCATTGCTGAGGTTCCGGGCCTCCGTAATGATCTCCTGCAGCAGGACAGAGACATCATCTGCAGGGGTAGCAGTGAAGGGTCAGGGACCCCCAGCCAGGCAGCACTGCCCCCTCATTCCTCACTCATGCAATGAAAGCAGAGGGCAGGGTTTAGCTCAGGGTCCTGGCAGGAGGTCTGGGAGGCACAGAGGGCTGGGGGATGTGTGGGGCATGTGCACGTGTGAGCAGCACATACAGCTGCACACGTGCACACGTGTTTCTAAGAGCCCTATGGTCATGCTACATGCATGCATGCAGCCATGCAGCATCAGTGCATGCTAGGTTCTGTGCCACCTCATATCACCCTTCTGTCACCATTCCCCAGCAAGGGGACAAGGTTCTCCCTGGCTGGGGACAGAGACCCCATTGCCACCACCCTCCAGGGCTGGGGGGTGGTCATCCATTCCCCATTCCACTCCCTCACCATGGGTGTTCCACAGCACACCTACCCAAGTGGGTGAAGAGGTTCTTGGCCACCTGCAGCAGGGCCTGAGGGGACAGAGAGAATGCCATTAGTGACTAGTGCAAGCTGGGGCACACACACGCATGTGGTACGGCCCTGCACATGCTCACCTGGCACTCACACTTGAGCTTCTGCTCCTTCTGGAAGGCCAAGGTGCTCGTGAGCACTGTGGAGGTGTAGCAGAAGCAGTGCTGGATCTTGTGCTCATCCGTGTCTGTGTAGCTGGCGAGGGCACACCTCAGTTGTCTGTCCCCATCGGTCCCCCCCTTCTCCATAGTGACAATGGTCCAGCACCCCAAAAGTGAGGGGGTGTAGGCCCACAGAGAGTCCCAGCCAAAATGCTGCTCACCTCTCCCCACTCAGTTTGTTGAAGGCGCAGGCCAGTGCCACCACCTGGGAGGTGGCCCGGCTAATGACAGGGACGCAAAGCATGGAGGTGACCTCGCAGCCCAACATGCTGCTCAGCTGCTTGTGCTCCTCCTGCAGGGAGAGGCAACACGGGGCTAGAACCAGCACCTCTGGCCCACTTCAGGAAGCCCCATGGGACACTGGGGTGACACCCATGTCCCCAGGTGTGGAAGGCACACAGCTGGTACCCACCTCACTGATGTCCTTCAAGGTGATGGGCTTCTTATCCTCCACCACCTGCCCCAGGCGCCCAAAGGTAAGCTGCAGGGAAAGGGAACATGTTAGCTCATGGCACCCATTGCCCACCCCCCTGACCTCCCAACCCCTCACCACCTCCCCCTGCTCACTGAAAAGCTGATTTCCTCATCCAGGACACGGTCCCCCACCACCTGGAAAAGATGGGAAGGAGTGGGTGCCCATGAGGAAGACACCATGTCAGGGGGTGCCTGTAATCCTCTGTGGGGGTCAGGGTTGGGGACTGTCCCAGTGGCACCTACCTGGCAGAAGAGCTGGTGGTTGTCCTCGGAGACGAGCAGGAGGCAGCAGCACAGAGACTGGGTCTCCTGCTTCAGCTGGGGAGTAAGGGGAGGGTCAGCACCCCAGCCTGCCCCGAGCACTCCCCAGGTAGAACCCAGCCCCTCCTCTGCTTCCCTGTGCCCAGGGCGCCCACACATGCCACAGAGAACTAAGTGTCCCTCCCTAGAACCTCCTCCCCGTGACTGAGCAGGTTCACTCTGGAAACTACTGATGGCAAGTGGAAGGAAGGCTGTTCTGTCTGGACACTACTGAGGGTAATACTGAGGTACAGAATAACAGAGCAGGAGAAGAACCTGTACGTTCTCTCAAGGAGTTTTTGGCATGAGAGTGGCACTGTTAACTCTGGAGTCTACTGGTGGTTGTTATAAGGCAGATCATTCTGGTCACTAATGATGGCTCCAAAGCCAATGCCTGAGGCTTTACTTGGCTTTGGGGGATTTTCTTGTTTTGAAATAAAACAGGGCTCCCTGGTGTGTCCTGGGGCTGTGGGCAGATGGGGACAGGGAGCTGGTGGAGTAACTACTCACGTAGTTGATGACCTTGAGCTGCAGGGAGGCGGCATCCAGGTCATACAGCTCACCTGTATGAGGGTCACAGTGCTGTGAGGGGCTGAGCATGGCTTCACCCTGCCCACACACCCCACCCTTCCCAATATCCCCCCACTCACCACAGAGCTGCAGGATCTTGCAGTCTAGGTCATTATAGCTGCTGTCAGGTGCCTTCTCAGGCTTGGCCAGAGAGGTCTGGGAGGAGCTGGTGGAGAGGCTGACCTGGGGCCAGGGCTGCAACTTCTGCAGGGCTTGCAGGCGCCGGAATGCCACCAGGGCCTGCAAGGTTGGGCAGAAGGGACAAGGAACAGCAGGGCTGGGAGAAAGGGTGGTAGGTCCCCAGGTGGCAGATCCACAGTTCAGAAGGAGTCACTCACATGTCTCTCTAACGCATGCAGGTTCTGCTCATCTGAGTCACTCAGCTGGCCACAGTGTACCTGGAGCAGGAGTGATGTCAGGACCCTCATGTCCAGGTCCTGTCCCCAGAGCCCTGCCCACGTTCCTCCACTCACCAGGATGACGCATACCACGGCCCCACAGTTCTTGTCCACCAGCGGGATGATGAGCACTGCAAGCAAGAGAGTGTCGGTCCCAGGTGGGCCCCAGAGACAGCCTGAAGCTGTGGAACTCAGCTCTTGGGATGCGTGTCCCCATTACATCCTGATGTGTCATAACCCACCCAGCTAGCCAGCCAGTCAGCCAGCCATCTATCCATCTTATTGTCCCTGAGAACACCCCTCAGCCTCAGTGTTCACCTGTCCCTCATGCCTGCACCCTGTTTCTGCCCACCTGTTGATGCATCACTCACCCACGCACTGTTGTTTCAGCCACTGCCTCCTACCACCCATGGACAGACCATCCATGCATCCATCCATGCATCCATCCATGCATCCAACCATCCATCCATCCATCCATCCCATCCATCCATCCATCATCCATCCATGCATCCACTCATCCACCCATCATCCATCCCTCAGCTCCATCCATCCATTCATCCATGCATCCATCCTTGATTCTATCCATCCATCCATCCATCCATCCATCCATCCATCCATCCATCCATCCATCCATCCACTCATCCACCCATCCATGCATCCATCCATCCATCCATCCCATCCATCCATCCATCCATCCATCCATCCATCCATCCATCATCCATCCCATCCATCCATCCATCCATCCACCCATCCACCCATCCGTCCTCCATCCATCATCCATCCATCATCCATCCATCCATCCATCCATCATCCATCCCTCAGCTCCATCCATCCATTCATCCATCTATCCATCCATCATCCATCCATCCATCCATCCATCCATCCATCCATCATCCATCCATCATCCATCCATCCATCCCATCCATCCATCCATCCATCCACTCATCCACCTATCCATCCATCCATCATCCATCCCTCAGCTCCATCCATCCATCCATTCACATCTCAGTCCCCCTCCCTACCTACCACCCAGCCCTATGTCCATACCCCATCTATGTCCACCAAGACCCCCCTTCCCACAGCTCCCACCTTGTGTGCCAGGGGCCAGGGGCGCTGCCAGGGGTCCCAGGTGCCGGCCAGGGAGCTCGGCAGGGAGCAGCCCCCCACATTCCAGCCGCTTCTGCTTCTGCACAGCATCTCTGTGGGGACAGGGATACTTTGAGCACCCCCCAGGAAGGGGTAACCCCTGGGCAGAGACACCCACGGGATAGGGACAGGCTCAAGGACTGTGCAACGTGTGTCTTCCTGCACGCACGCAGCCCGTGGCAACACGCGTGTCCCTGTACATACACATAGCCCCTGTGCATGTGTGCACATCCAGGATGGGAAGGGAAAGCCACAAGTATGGAGATGGAATGAGGCTGGAGATGGGGACAGGGATGGAAACCCTCCTGCCTGTTTGTGCACAGCAGCTGGGCCACACTGCGTGCCCGTGCCCAGGGCTGGGGAGGCGGTCGAACTCACCTGAGCTTCCCGTTGTGTGGCAGCTCGTGGGGGGGGTCATCGCAGAGCAGCCGTGTGTCCCCATCCAGCAGGTAGATATAGACATGCTCCTGGGGGAGAGGGGCAGCACACACGTGTGTGCAAACGTGTGTGCACACCCACGGGTGCACAAGCACACGTTGACAAATACACCCCTGCTCACACACAGAGTCACGTGCAGGTGTGCACACATGCCTGTACACGTGTGCACCGTTCACACTCAGCCATGAAATGGCACTGGCATCAGGGCCACCAGCACCCTGGGGCCACTGTGAGCACCAGAGTCACCACCAGCACCCTGCTGGTGACAGGTGGCCCATACAGGGGGAGAACCCTGCAACGGGCTGGGGATAAAGAGACATCACCCCAGACTGAACCCCAGCATCAATCAGCAGATAATCCACTCTCTACTCCCTCCTGAGCTCCCCACAATCCAGGGGGTCTCAGCAACCCCATAACCCCCACCCACCCAAGGAGGATGCTCTGCTCCACATTCTTCCCAAACCCCCCCAGGGAATGTAGATGCATCCCCCACCTACCACAGCGGGCAGCAGGGTGACCAGGGCGTGGCGGAGGGCATCACGCAGGGTGGTGGCATCAAGAGCAGCACCCAGGCTCAGCAGAGCATCCTGCAGAGAGACAAGAGCACAGCAGGGGATTACTGGAGGTTGATGTCCTGGAGAAGGGCACTGCAGCACCCATCCTCTCTGAGCCCTGCCATGGCACGGGTCCTTCTGCTCCCAGACCCCTTTAGTGGCTTCCAGTCTGCCTGGTGCCTTTTTTGGAGCCAAATCCTCCTGTGTTGATCAATGTCCACCATGTGGGGAGGTGGGAGGTCCCCAAAAGGGACAGGAGGCACTGCCCTCAGTGCTAGCCATGCCATAAAGCACCAGTGGGAAGAGAAATGGGACAAGGAGAGGGATGAAAGCTCATCTGGGGATTACAATCTCATGGAGGGACAGAGGTGTTGGGATGGACACAAGGAAAAACTGGGGGGCACAGGGGGCTCTGTGGTGTGACCCTCCCAGCTCTGCTCCTGCCTCCAGGCCTGGTCTGGGAGACTGGGATAAGGATGATGTTATGATGGAAATAGCAGATGCTCCGAATCAGACACTGGATAATGGTGTTGGGATTTGCTCTTTCTCTGCTCCCAGCTTTGCCAGGTGGCTCCAGGCTCTGTTCCTGATAACCAGACCTGGGGATTGTCATGCACCCCATGACTCCATCCAGGACAGCAGCCCCTCACAGGGCCATGCTACCCACCCACCCTGGGAGCATACTTGGCCATGGGGTCACATCCAAGTGGCACTGGGAGCGTGGCTGGTGGTGAGGGTGCTTCCAGCTGAAGACATTGGCGCTGGATGTTATTCCAACAGGGCCGCATCTCCAGTCACTTACTCACACTGGAGACACATGCACTGTAGAATACAGCCAGGCCTCAGACAGGTGGCTGTCCTGCCATCCCTCTGTCCCACCAGATCCTCCACAGTGGCCCCCCTGGGGCAGGGGAAGATGGGGCAGAGCCTGAGCGGGTCCCTTGGGTCTGCTTGGGGCATCAAATGCCAGTGGCATTTTTGGTGTGGGAATGGACAGGTGGCAGCTGGATATGGGTGGTGACTTTATTAGGGCTAGGAATACAGGTCCATCCCTGAAACAGTGAGGGGAAAGCTGTAGGAGATAAAAGAAGATGTTCCCAAGACAAGGAGACAGCAGCAGATGCTGGCAGGGGGATTTGCAGCCTAGTAAGAAGGTAGAGAGAGCGAGGGTGGGCTAGAAGGACATCACACTCCTTCCACTTATCCCACACATCCTGCTAAACTGCTTCTCCCACTCATCCTCCTCATTCCACCCAGCCTATTCACTATATTGATCCAGTTCATCCAACTCATCCCATTTGATGGCTCATCCCACTCACCTGCTTGTCCCACTCATCCTGCCCATCCCACTCACCCTGTTTGTTCCTTTCATCCAGCTCAACCCACTCATCCCACTCAACGGCTCATCCCATTCAATGGCTCATCCCACTCCTTCCACTCGCCCCACTCATCCTGCATATCCCACTTGCTCAGCCCATCAATTCCATTTGTCCCATTCATCCCACTGCCAGTCCACCTCCTCCAGCCCAGAGCAGAGGTTTACCCCAACACCCTCACCCGCTGTCCCCCAGCCCCGAGGATGCTGCAGACTCACCCTGGGAGGGAAATGCTGTCTGAAAATGGGCATGGAAAAAGGGCTTTGGAGACAGATCCAAGGACAGGGTATGGAAAGGGGACACAGCATGGCAGCCCCAGGAGCTGGGAATGCTGCTCCTGCAAAGCAGGTGAACAGCACCCTGTCCTGTCCTGTCCCCACCATGCACACACAGGGCTCTGTGAAGCCCCCACCCACAGACTGTTGCCACCTTTTCTCTGGCCTGAGAGGACAAGGCTACTGATCTCACCCTGCCAGACTCCTCGAGCTGACAGGGTGACCCATGGGACCTCAATGCTGGCAGGAATTTTGCCAGCTCTCCTTGGCCAGCATCCCATGGTGCAGTGCAACACCAGAGCCATATCTGCCTCAATATTCCCACTGGAGCCAGTGGAAGATTCATGACACCATCCATCTCCTTAGAGTAAGGGTTTGTTTCTGATCCAACACAGACCCCCCCACTCTAGCAAAGCCAAATCCTGCCACAGGCCAACCTCCAGAGCACTACCTGCTCTCTCCCTCATGGAAAATGGCTATTTTTGCCCCTCTTTTTCCCTTTGGATAGCTGCAGAAACATCCTGTCCCCATGCATGTGGTGATGAGGACCCCCAGCACAAGCTCCCAAGCCCCCATCCCAGGCTTCCATAGATCCTGCTGGGATTTAAAAGCAGGTATTTTTAGCAGAGGGAATTCACCAGCAGTGAAAATATGACTTTTTTCAAGAGGATCAGCAACATCTGTCCTCTGATCCTGCCCCACCACCAGCTGTGGAAGCTTGGTTTGTCCTCCCTGGCACCCCCATCTTCTCTGGGTGTTTATGAAACAGAGAAATCCCATCCTGGCCAGCTTCCTCTCCAGAAAAGTTCATGTCACACCTGCCATGTGGAGGGTGGGGCCTAGAAGAGGAGGACACTGATGTCACAGGGTCTCAGGTCTCTGAGCTTGCACCCTTCTCCTGGCCTTGCTCCTGGGAGATGAACAGAGACCCCCACAAGGGTGAGGAGGAACCTCCTGGCAGCAGGTAGAGGCTGGATCCAGGACAGTGAGGCACCCACTGGGATGTTCAACCCACTTGAGGTTACCTGGACCTTGGGGTCTCTCTCTGAGGGGGACACACCTGAGCACTCAGTGAGTAGAGTTTGCATGAAGACAGCTGAAAGCTCAAAACCAGGACCTGCCACCCACTGGATGCCTCTTTAACCATGGGAAAACAGGCACGGAGAGCCAGGCAGCAGTACCAGCTGCCTAGGAGCATCTGAGATGAGAGAGCTGAGCAGGGCTGTAGGATCTCCACCCTGCCTGGCAAGGGGATGCTGGGCTGGGGAGGCCCCAGATGGATCCTGACATCGCTGCCAGAGCACCCATGGGTGCTGGTTCTACAGCGGAATGCTGGCAGCAGCCCAGGCTTCAGTGGCAGACTCCTGCCACAACCCTCCCCAAAGAAGCTCGAGGAAATGAATCATCTCCCTGCCAAGCTTCCAGCCCAGCTTTGCTGTAAAAACTCCAAGTAAATGATCTGCCAGAAGTGACCGCTCAAGCTGGAGGCATCCATGACACAGGGAGCCCTCAGAGCTTACTCGGCTCCCACCCTCCAGTGGGACCTTATCCATCTGTGAACACAAGGAAAATGAGCCCAATTAATTTTGGCAGTGGATTGGTCTATTAGCCCCAGTCTGAGCAATCACCTCTGGGATGGAGCTGGACATCGCTCTGTCTGGACAACTTCACCCCCAGTTGCAGGCCCCAAATCAAATTGAGCATCCAAGATGCTGAGTGCACAGCTCTTGCTGCCTGTGGGCAGTGCATCCCCCTACCCACATCCCATGCAGATGCTTCTCAATGGATTTTACAGGTTCAGATTGCAAAGGGATTGGGATGCTTGGGAGTGCAGAACACAGCAAACATGGGTCTGGGGTGCAGCAAAGGACCCTCCTGCTGCCTGTCTCACCAGCCCCAATGTCTCTCACAGAGGGTTTGCAGACTTCAAGGACAGAGGAGCTGCTCCCCAGGGAATTCCCTACAAAGCAGAGCTCTGGATGGGGAGGGCAACCATGTAGTCACCTTTTTGCAAGGCTGAGAGCCAGTGCTGGGGGCTTAGGGCTGCCTCCCACTGTGGTCTCTTCAGCTAGGATGCATTTTTAGCCACCAGCCTCTGGATCTTGTTACGTTTGACAGGTGAAAAGCAAAATCCTGGGAGGCAGCCTACCTCCACCCTCACCACTCCATGTCTCACCCAGAGGGTGCCTGGGTACCTGTCCAAGGGCTCCCTATCCACCACAATGCCGCAGGCAGACACACCCACCCTCCCTCCCATGCCTCAGCTCTGCCTTTTCCCCATCCCAGTGATGGAGAAACTTTTTCCCCTCCTGCCTCCCCTTCAAGGAGGAAGATGATGTTCCAGGACCCTCTTTTGCCCCCACCCATCACACCCAGAGTTGTTTCCAAGCGCATGGGGACAGATGTCCCTGCCTTTGTCACCTCTCCAATGCAGAGTGACAGCACCACGGGGAGCAGCTGATCCCCCTAGGCCCCCAAATCGAGCCACAGCTGCCAGCAAACACCCAGCCTGCACCCGCACCACCCTGCCCAAGCATTTGCCGAGCAATCTGGCGGCATTAAAAATATCCCAAAATATCCCTGAGCCATGATTCATCCTCCTCTCCCACCTCCAGCAATGCTGAGCAGCCCCAGCCCCCTCCAGTTCTGGGGGGCTGCTTTCCCCTGGCTGCTCAGCCTCGTGCTCTGGCCATGGTGGTTAAATATAGCCAAGCTCTGTCTGTGTGTTGGCAACGCTGGGCTAACAACCAGGGGCAGGGCCAGGAGCTCACCAGCTTCTGACACTGGGGTATGGATGGGGAAACTGAGCTAAGGAGCAGGGAAGCAACTCCTGAAGGCAGCACTGTTACCACTTTGCTGTCACCAGCTGCACTGTGGGCAGAGTGACACTGCTAAAACCCTGGCACCCTGTCCCCGTTCCCTGCACTGCTCCTTCTTCCCAGCCCAAAGCCACGATTTCCCAGGGAATCCTCCCCACAGAGCTGGGGAAATAGAGACAGCATCCCTGTTCCCACTCTCCCCCCACCCCAGAGCATCCCTGATACCCTTCAGCTTTGCCACACTGCTGACACCCTGTCACCCTGTCTCTGTCACCCCCAGCACTGCTCCAGGCTCCTTCCCTCTGCCCCACAGTCACAATTCCCCAGGAAATCCTCTCTGTAGGGGTGAGAAAACAGAGGAAGTATCTAGTCCCCCAAAGGAGAACCCCTGATAACCCTCCAGCAGCGTGCCTGGAGCAAGGTCCAGGGCAACAGAGGATGGAGGGATGGATGGAAGGTAGAGCTGGCAGCTCTGCCCAACTCCAGCTGGGAAGCCATCCATCCATTTCCTCCCAGCACCGCTCTTAGTCCCAAATTACATTGCTTTAATCTAATCAGGCAGCAACAACCTGTAACACGGTAGCTCCTTAATTACCTCATCTTTTCCAGGGGCATAATGAGGGCAAACAGGAAGGAAACACTTCTGGGATATCTCTTTTCTCCTCATGGTCATTTGCCTGGGGTCCTATTGCAATATGGATGGGAAGCAAGGGCTGAGGTGCAGGAGCTACCCTGGCACCCAGCAATCCAGGCTGAGGCTTGCAAGGGCTGGAGGACACAAGTCTGTGGAATTAGCCATCCCAAAAATTCACACAAGTAGCCCTGCATGCCCACCTCAGTTTCCCTTTCTGAGGAGGTTTCCTACCTCAGTTTCCCTTTCTGTGGAGGTTTCCTACCTCAGTTTCCCTGCCAGCAAAGGGTTGTGGCCATGCAAGACCTGCCTGGAATGGCAGTAGAGTTTGGTCCAGGTGGAATGAACAGTGCTGAGCCCACTGTCTCCCTGGAGCTTAGTGCATCCCTTACCCCCTCCTCCTCCTCCTCATCCTCACCCACACATCAGCCTCGCTGGAGCCTGGCATGCTCACACTGCACAGGACATTTGCACAGAGCATTTGCACACGCAGTTTTGACAGCCTGGAACCAGACAGATGCCACTCCCTGAGGACCCCACACATTCTGAGCGGCATGTTTTGCTGAACCAAGCAAATTTCCTAACCTCTGGCAGCTCACAAGCCCTTGGGGTGCTCCTAGTCTGTCCTCCCACATCCTGGCCTGGCCTCCCGGGGCCAAGAGAACTGGGCCAGAGTCAAGGTTGCTTCCTGTTGATGTCCCTTTGTCGGGCAGGACAAATCGGGACAGCAGCCACAGTCCTCAAGGATTTCCGTCCCCAGAACATCGTGGCCTTCTTGGAACAGCTGGCTCGGCCACTAGCCTAATGATCTGTCACTAGTTTGTCACTAATTAGTTCACTATTCTAAGAGAAGGTGGTGAGGGCTGGGGATCTCACTGTCACTTGTCTCTAAGCCACGTCAGAGAGGGGAAAAGGGACCCCACTCAGCCCCACATCACTTGTCCCTAACTCATGTCAGGGAGGGGCACATGGACCCTCCTACAGCAGCTACAGGGAAACTGCCCCATGGTTAGGAGAATCACTGGTATGCAGCTGCCTTCACCCCAAAGGACAGAAACATGCTGGCACCCAGCTGGCACCAAGCTTTGGGTGCTGGCAGTGGCAGCGCTGGGTGAGAGGTGGCATGATGTGCATTCCTGGGACGTGGCATTGCTGGAAAAACTTCCCTGGCACATAGTCCCCTTCCCACCCACACTGGCTGGGTTTCCAGGACTTTCCTAGATGTTTTCTGGTGGATTAGCCATGCAGGGGTCTCAGTGCCTGGCTCTATTTGGGACCATCATGGCAAAGCTCTGGGGATGAAGCCAGAGAGGGCTTGGGGGACATTTAAGTCCCCTGGGGGGACAGAAATCAGTGGGATGGGGAGGGAGATGCAGCATTCCCACATCCATCCGTGCATCCCCTCCTGGCATGGCTGGAGCTAATGGGATCTGCACAGTGATTAGGGACCTCATTTATCAGTCTCTGATGGGATCTGGGAAAATTGAATTCCTGGCCATCTGCAGCTGGGGAGGAATTTGATTTGGGCAGTGCTCCGGAGCAGGGTGTGGGGGGCTGGGGGCTGCCAGAGCTGCCCCCACCAGGGGATTCCACTCTGTCTGTACAGGGACTGCTCTTATTTTCCATGCCTGAGAGGGTTTGATGGTGGGATGCAGCTCTGAATTGCCGTGAAGGGGTCTAGGAATTTGGGGGGGGGGGGGGGGTGTCTTGCTACTCAGATGGCAAAAATGAGGCATGGCCAGGAGAAGACCAAAGCCCATTACATGGCAGAAAAAAAGAAAAAATCACAGTGCTGGTGTTTAACGGGTCAGCACCCAGCCAGGGGTCTGGCCTCCAGCCTCCCCTTGTCTAGGGTGGGGGTTCCAGAGCTGTGGCCAGGGCATCTAAAGGTGCCAGACTCCCTGAATCTGCCAGAGCCAGGCCAGGAGCAGTGATCTCTCCTGCACCAAGAGGAGGGAGACTCGGGAGCTAGCTCTATTCCCTGGCATTTTCCACCCCATGGCTCCCTCAGGCAGGTCCCCACCACCCTCTCCCCCACATCCATGGGGTGGCTAGGGTGGGTATGCAACAGGATACCCAAATCCATGGATTCAGCTCCCAGAGGACCACCCTCCAGACCCAGGCTTGCAGGGGATCCCAGCCCACCACCTCCCTGCTAAATGTCACAGCTTGACTCCAAAAAGCCAAGGTCACCCAAGGGGCCTATCCCGTTCAGGGGGAAGATGCCACCATGTCATCCTGCAATGGGAGGATCCTGTCCCAGCTTCTCACTGCCCAGCATGCAGCAGGACTAACTCCCTCTGGGTGCAGCAGGACTAATCCCCTCCAACTCATTCTGCTTGGGGTGCAGCAGGACTATCCCCATCCCAGCTCCACTGCCTGGGGTCCAGCGGGGTACTCCCACCTCAGACCTCCCTTCCCAGGTGATGTCATGAGGCATGAGAGCACTGGAACCTATATCCCAAACCCCACTGCCCCTCAAAAACCAGCACCAGGCCACTGCAGTGCCAGCACAGGCTGATTCCACTCCTGCAAGCAGTGACTCCCTGTGGGGACCGCCTGGCTGGGAAACTCTGGGGTGCACCCACAGATCCCAGTTTGGGGATCCAGCTCTACCTTCCAGCCCTGCTGAGTGTGGGAGGAAGCCAGCCCTGCTGCATGTAATGGAAAGAAGCCGCCACGGCCCTTTCCTCCCCTTTATTGCCCTGCTGATGTGTTTGTGTCTGCCAGAGGAAGCGCAAGGACAAACGCCCGCGTAAGCCTGTCCCCTCACTGCCCTCAACAGGTCCTCAGCCCACTGAGGGGAAACTGAGGCAGGAGGAGCCCCCCAACCCCTGGCAGGTCAGTAAAGGTGCCTGAGTGCAGCCCCCCAGAGCCCCCTCCCAATCCCTGGGGACAGTGGGGGCCTCCCCAAGCCCCTCCTGCTTCTCCAGGCTGTGAACACGTATCAATTACCGTTTGATTCATGATCCACTCTGCAGGTAATTGCATTGGAGCTCGTGGCAGGGAGGGACAGAAGGAACAGACATTCTCAGCCTCACCCCACTGCAGGGTGTTGGACGGCAATAATGCCCCAAGCCCTGTATACCCCCTATATGCCCCCCTAGGCTCTGGGATGGGAGTTCCAGATGCAGTCAGTACCCAGGATACCAATGGGAATGGGAGTCCTGTGGTATTTTGTGGGGGATGAGCTGTTCCTCACCTACCCTGGGCTGGGATGTGCTGGAGAAGGGGCAGGATCCATCCCTACCACTCACTCCTCACACATCCTGAGTCACATCCCATTGCCACAGCCAGGACTGGCTGGGGCTGCACCTCTGCCCCACCATGCGATCCACTCCTCCTCCTCCTCCTCCTCCTCGCTGCCACTCCAGCGCTGGTGGTCTGGGAGAAAACCAGTCTGCCCACTACCTCCCACATGGGTGTGTTTTGGCCCCCCCAAGCTGGGAGTTGTGGCTCCCTTACCCCCACCCCCAGATCCCCTTGGGGGGCTGTGTCCGGGATTCAGAGCCTGCCCTGCTGTCAGAGCCCTCCTAGGTCGGGGCCAGAAGGGTTCTGGAGGGCTGGGACCGACAGGGATTACAGGGACCCCCAGACCACCGCACTGGGCAGTGAGGAGTGTCACATCCCACCCCGTGCAGAGCGACAGTTCCGATGTCCTCAAGCCGCCACCTTCCCATCCGGAGGGGAAGGGGGGCTCATTTCCCCCCCGCCCGGGGCACACTGGCCCTGCTCAGCTTCTTTCTCTCCGTCAGCAGCTTTCGGCAATTTCCCAGAGAGCGTTTCCTTCCCTTCGTTTCCTAGCTTGAATCTCCAGCTCCTCGCTGCTGTCTTGAACCCACAGCCCCCTGGAGCCCCCCAAGCAGCTGTACCCCCAGGGGGACCAAAGCCGCGGATCTTACACCCAAAACCATCGGCACGCAGGTCAGGGATCCATCCAGGCCAACAGACAGGTTGCAAGAGGGGAAGAACCCCCCTCAAGTCACCCCCTCCCCAAATTTGGGTGTGCTCGAAGGCGCGGGAGAGGGAAGGATCAAGTGTTTTCCCACCCACATACTGGGATGCAGCTGGTGTAAGGAGGGTGGGGGGCTCAGAGCTGAGTCCTGCTGAGGGTGCTGAGGGGGCTCTGTCCTTCTCAGCATACCCACCCGAGCTCTGGCGGCAGGATGGAACACACAGCCGAGCTCTTGAGGCTCCCACTGCCAGAGGGGCAAGGGGACACAGGGAAAGGGGGACCCCAACCCCCCCAGAATAAACGAAACCCCCAGACACTCCCAAGCACATCGCACCCCAAACGCCCCAGGACAGAATGGACCCCCAGCCCGAGGCCACAGATCCCCGGGGACCCCCAGGGTATCCCTTTCCCCAGGGTCGCTCACAGTGTCCTGGAGAGTCCCCATGGCGCGGCCCGACTCCTGGCACGGCTGCCGGAGGGCGTGAGGGTCCCCTCGGGACCGGGCCGGCCCCCCCTCCCTGCCAGTCCAGCCCATTTCCTCCCGGGATCCCGCCGGGATCCGCACCCCCCCCAGCCCCCCGCTCCTCCCTGCGGGATGGGGACACCGACACAGAACGGCACCGGGAGCCCCAGTTGTGCCTCAGTTTCCCTGTCAAGCTCTCCCCGTTGGGGTTCAGAGCCCCCCCACTAAAAGGGGGAGAGAAGCGGGTGCAAAGGTGCTCGGGAGAACCCCCTCCGCCCTTGGTGCGGGAAGGGATGAGGAGTCCGAGCCCCGACTCCCAACCCCACCCCACAGCATAAACACGGGGACCCCCACAGCCCCCGGGACCGAGCGGGAGGGGACGCGTGGGAATGGGGGTCCCGGGGGGCAGAGGAGGCGAGTCGCGTGTCGTGGTTTGGGAGGGGAGGAGGGCTGAGGGTCCCGGCTGGAAGAAGAGGTGCTCGGGGTGGGGGTCCCCAGTAACAGGGCAGGTGAATGGAGTGTCCCAGGTGTCAGGGGACGTGGGTCGGGGTCCCGGGTAGGAGTTCCCGGGTGGGACGGGGAGGGGGTGGGTTTAGGGTCCCAGGTGGAATGGGTGATAGCCGGGATTGGGGGGATGCGGTTGGGGATGGAAATCCCGGTTGAGAAGAGGAGGGTCCCGAGTAGGAGGAAGGTGCGGGGGACCCCTCGGGGCGGAGATCCCGAACGTCCCTACCTGTAGCGCCTCAGGGCCGGGAGCGGCGTCCCCCGCCCGCAGGAAACCGCGGCTGAAAAAGCGAAGGAGCGCGATGAGGAGCCGCGGCACCATCCCGGCACCATCCCGGCACCATCCCGGTCCCGCTCAGCCCCGCACCGCCCGCGGGATGCGGGATGCGGGCACGCCCCCGCCGCGACACGCCCCGCCACGACACGGCCGATCGCGACACGCCCCGCACCTGCTCTGCGGGACAGCGGCTCTAAGAACCGAGGGTGGGCTGGGGGTGCGGGGTGCCGAGGGGATGGGACATCGCCCCCCAGCGTGGGATGGGGGTCCCCGGTGTGGGGCGGGGGTAGAGAGGGTGGTCCCGATGTGGGAATTGGGTCGGGATGTCACTCCCCAGTACTGGGAGGGGGGCAGGAATAGGAGTCCCAGTGTGGGGTGCTGAAGGGGGAACAGAGATGGGGCGGGGGTGCCTATGTGGGGAGAGGATCAGGGCGTCGCTCCCCAGTTTGGAGAGGGGCTGGCAGTGCTCTCCTTGTGGGGCAGGTGCCGGGTGTGCCGTCACGGGTCTGGTATTTGGGAGGGCGACAATCTCCCCCCGTGTTAAACCCTCCCCTCTCGGGGATCGGGCCGGGAGTTCCCCCTTGCCCCTTCTCCCTTCTGGGGCATGTTTCGCCTCCCAATAAAGCGACCCCTGCCCCCCCGTTTGGGTTGGGGCGGTCTTCCCCTCATCCTCCCTGATGGAGGGGCCGAAATCTCATCCCATCCCTTGCCCCAGGCTAACCCTGATGCTCAGTAGAGAAAGTCTTCCCTGCCCCCCATCCTATACGATACTGAAGGGGGTCCTACGCAGCATCCCTCTCTTGGATAGAGGGGGACCCTCATCTTGGGGACATCTTATTCGCCCCTACCCTCCTATATTAACCCCCCATTGCCACCTCCTCCCTCCTCTCCTCCTCCGCCCCGACATAAGTACCGGGATTTCGGGATGCTGTCCCTACCCCAATGGCCCCTGGGAATCTGCATGGAGGGTCAACGTGCTCAAATCGACTGTCACACGACGGCCACATGCCACACGGTGAGAGGGACACCGGCAGCGCGACAATCTCCATCCCTCCTCCTCCTCCTCCGGGCAGGAGAGGAAGTTCTGGTCTGGGGGAGGATGGCACTCCCGTGTCCCTGCAGCCCTATATCCTTGCCCCTCCATGTCCCTGTGTCTCTGCAGCCCTGTGTCCCCCTCCCCAGCCACTCCCGTGTCCCTGCACCTCTCTGTCCGTGTCCCCAGGGTGCTCTGAGGTTTGGCTGGGGGCTCGTAAAGGACTCAAAGCTTCTCGCATCATCTCTCAACCCTCCTCAGGACTGGCGGTGACAAGGAAATGCCATCTCGAGGCGGGGTAGGGTTTGGGGACACTCCGCATGCTACACCCTCCATCTCTCTCCCGGCACCCCGACCCGCAGGATGCCCGGGGAGCCCGGAGGAGGGTCGGGGTGGCCCGTGGAGCCGCGGGGACATCTAGTGGCCAGGGCCACCAGGAGCTCCCGGCCGGTCCCGGACATTCTGCCCCAGCCACCCCGGCCTCCGCCTGGTCCTGCCCTGGGGGTGACACAGCATCATGAACCCCTCAAGCCCACGCAGCCCCCCCAGAGCAGCATCTCACAGTGCCCATCTTTCTGATGGGACACCACCAGAGCCGCCAGATCCCCAAAATCAGGGTGTGGAACCCCCCGCTATTGGGTTCACCCTGCTGCAGGTACCAAGTGTCACCCCAGCCTGGCCAGGTCCTGCTGGCACAGGGACACAGCACGGAGCTGTCCCTGTGCTCACCCAGAGGTGCTCAGGGACAGGGGGTAGGACACGGGTGCAGGGACACGGGAACTGCAGGGACATGGTGGGGGACAGGCTGGGGGCAAGTGGTGGGACACAGGGGTGTGGGCAAAAAGGCCTGGGGACAGAGAGTGACACACAGTGACACAGGGACTGGCAGTGTAGGGACACAGGAGCACCTGGGGACAGGGGAATGGGAGATGGGTGCAAGGATGCAAGGGTGCAGGGACTGGTGCTGCAGTACCACCATTGCATCCATGCATCATTGCTCATTTCCCAGCCAGTCCCGGGGTAATTATTGATTCCTGGCCTTTCTGTGTGCCCCAGGAATGGCATTCCTTGCATGGGAACATCACAGTACTCAGATGGACACACACAGCCTCAGAACTCAGCCCTGGAGCTGCTGAAAATAAGTGTAGGTGCTGAGGGGAGGCAGCAGCTGGGCTTCCCATATTCCCATCCATCCTGTAGTTTTCCCTTGTTCCCAACCTGGAGTGGATCAATCAAGTGCTGTGCCTCCTGTCTCTTCCTGGGGACTTGGGGAGCAGCCACGCCGCATCCCATCTGGAGGGGTTCTGATGGCATCAATGGGAATAAAGTTCATGCAGGCAAGTAAATATTAACCTTTACTCCATGTTAATGGAATATTCCACACCAAAGACACCGAGATAAACCCCACTCCAGCTTTTCCCTGGGAGGTGCTGGCAGCAAATTGTATCAAACTCCCAAAGTTGAAGATTTTGGGGGGGGTTAAGGCACCAAGATGAGCCTTCACACCCTGAAATCCCATTTATCCCCATCCCTGGCAAGTGCAGCAACCTGCCCTCAGAGCAGCATCTGTGGGTATACTGGGAGCACTGGGATGGGAGGAGAGCGGGGCAGGAGGGCAGCATGGCTGGCTGTTCCCAGCTGGGCCAGGACTGCTGTGAGCCATTAAACTCTGGCACTGGTGTGGAACCAGGGCCAGATGCTGGCTCTGGGCAGGCACGGGGCTGTGATGCCTTCTGGAGTGTCCCTGTCCTGCAGGGAAGGATGGACACAGTGGCCAATGCAGGTGCCATATGGGGATGGGGTCCTGCCCATGGAATAGGGGTGACAGAGACTCAGCTCAGCTTGGGGGACATGGCCACTAATGGACCTGCTGCATCCATGGATGGATTGGGGTGTTATTTCTCTGGAGCTGCTCATCCAAGGTACACTGACAGCTCTAAATCCCATCAGAAATCAATCCATCTGCTCTTCCTCTCTGCACTAATCCCCACAATGGCAGCCAATCGATATCCCATTTACTGCTCTGTGGTTTCCCCATGGATACCCCATGGATAAATCCCACCCAGTGCCCAGGATGCAGCTGCAGTGCCCAAGTGGGACAGGGAATGCTGTGGGGCAGGGAATGCTGTGGGGCAGAGAATGCTGTGGGACAGGGAATGCTGTGGGATAGGGAATGCTGTGGGGCAGGGAATGCTGTGGGATAGGGAATGCTGTGGGACAGGGAATGCTGTGGGACAGCAATGCCAGGCACAGTGCTGGGGGTGCCAGGAGGCTCCATGGGCATTAGGCATGGACCCCCTGGGAGCAGCAGGAGAGTTGGGAATGTGTGGATGCAAGAAAGAGCTGTGTGAGTGTGTGTGTGCACCACTGCCATCCCCAGAAATGCCAGCACCATCAGGGTGGATCCAGGATAAAGGGGGATCCCTTAATCCACCACAGCAGCCACAGCCCCAAGTGATCTGAGTGTCCTGGGGTGTCCTGGCACCAGCCCCTCAGTGGGGATGACCCCCAGAGGTACAGGCTGCAGGGACCTGGGGCTTGGGCTATCATTGGATTCAAAGCAGGATAACAAAGGGATGAGGAAGTCCTGTGCTCTTCAACATCTTTATAAATCACTTGGCCACAGGACTGGAAGTTCGGACTAAGCAAGTTCACAGACAATAAAAAGCTGGGAGGGGCTGCTGACAAATTGAAGAGTTGGACAATTGCCAAGTGTGTGAAGTCCAGCAAGGATTCTGCACCTGGGATGGGGCAGCCCCGATGTACAGACTGGGAAATGATTTGCTGGCAAGCAGTGCTGGGGAAAGGGACCTTTCCACGACAGCAGTAAGTTGAACAGGAGCCACAAGAGTCACACCCATGTCCTGGGGGGGCATCAGGCCCAGCATCACCAGCTGAGCAAAGGGGGGAATTGTCCCACCCTGCTCTGCACCTCGAGTGCTGGGGGCAGGTTTGGGCATCACAAAATAAAAAAAAAAGACATTAAATCCACTAGAAAGAGTCTAAAGGAGGGCAGTGAGGGTGCTGAAGGGCCTTGAGGGGAAGCCGTGTGAGGAACAGCTGAGGTCACTTGTTCTGTCCAGCCTGGACAAGAGGAGACTGAGGGGAGATATTAGGAAAAGATTCTTCACCCAGAAGGTGAAGGACACTGGAACAGCCACCCCAGAGCAGCAGCAAGCCTGACAGAGTTCAAGCAGCATTTTGGGGATGTGATGTGACTCTTGTGGGTGGTGCTGCGCAGGGCCAGAAGTTGGACTTGATGCTCCCTGTGGGTTCCTCCCAGCCGAGCAGATTCTGTGGGGGGGTGACAAAGGGATGAGGAAGGGCCCAGCTGACTGAGTGACACCCTGATGAGCGAGTGATGGAGCCCTTAGAGGGCCTCTATGGAGATGTTTCAGAGCATGGCAGGGGCTGGGGGGCCACCAGTAGCCCCCACACATGACAGGGCTAATTAGGGGGACAAATGGGATGGCAGAGCCCTGCTGGCCCCACTGTGGTGGTCAGGTGCCTGTGGGGCTGAGATGAATCTTGGCTCTGTTTCCATACCTCTCTCCCCATTATTTGGCTGCTTTCCCAGCTGGCTCAAACACTCCTGGTGGACAAGCTCTGGGCATGGTGACCAGCAGCATCTTCAACCTGGCTAGTGGGATTTCATCTGTAGCCTGTCCCATGAGATTATCCTGTGTGGGCAAGGACAGAGCACACCCCCAGTGTACCCTCAGGGGGGTGAGGGAGAGGGGATGTCCACAGGGGATTAGCATATGCCATGGTGAAAGCATGCATCCAGGGGGACAGTGTGCATCCAGGGGGACAGTGTGCATCCAGAGGGACAGCCTGTGTCCAAAGGGACAGTGTGCATCCAGGGGGACAGCCTGTGTCCAAAGGGACAGTGTGTATCCCAAGGGACAGATTGTATCCAAAGGGACAGCCTGTGTCCAAAGGGACAGCCTGTATCCATGGGGACAGCATGCATCCACAGGGACAAATGTGTCCATGGAAACAGCCTGAATCCCAGAGGACAGCATGTGCCCGTGGGTGACAGCCTGGACCCAGGAGCACAGCATGTGTCCAGAGGGACAACCTGTATCCAGGGTGACAGCCTGCATTCATGGGACCAGCACATGTCCAGAGGTACAGGTGACATCCACGGGCACAGCGTGCATCTGGGGGACACCCTGTGTCTGGAAGGACAGGGGACAGCACGTGTCCTGAGGGACAGCAGGTGCCTGAAAGGACAGAAAGGATGTTTGCAGAGGGACAGCACATGTCCATAAGGACAGGGGCTGCCTAGAGGGACAGGATGTCTCTGCAGGGACACATGGATTTTGGGGAAAGCACGTGCCAGACTGAGAGCATGCAGCAGGAGAAGGGACAGCAGGTGCCTGCAGAACAGAGTGTACTGGGGGCAGAGCAGCCCCTGGACATGCAGTGCCACGCCACCCTTCCAGGTGGCCCAGAAGCAATAAGGAAGATCCCAGCCCAGCCCAAGCATATGGAGTACAGGAATTTACTGCCAGATTAAATAAAAGATGAGGAGATGACATCCATTGGCGCTGGCTGTGTCACTCCATGCTGACCCCACTCCAGCTGCAGGCCACAAGGACTTGGCCACCAGCTCTCACTCGTCCCTGCTGCTCTCCTTGCCCCTGATTTAGGGGTGGGGTCGCTGCCAGGTGACAATGGAGTGTGGTGCTGCCATGAGCAGCCAGGGATCTGTTCAGAGACAGGGAAGCAGGTCTGGCTCCCACCAGCTCGGAGACCCCAAAGAAACGTGGCACACGAGGAATGGGGTCCCTTGTCCTCTGGTACCTGATTCCACAGGATTCTCAAAAGTAGGCATGAATGATAGTGTCACTTAAGAAAGGGATGTTCCATGCCCTGACTCCAGGGATGCTCTAAACCCTGTTCCAAAGGGTGTCCAAGCCCAAATCCCAGGTGTGCCCTGAGCCCTGATCCCAGGGGTGCTCCATGCCTCAATTGAGCCCTCTTCCTAGGGGTGCTCCAAGCCCTGGGCCCCCAGGATGATCTAAGTGGTGACCCTGGGACACTCTGAGCCCTGACCCCAGGATGCTCTGAGCCTCTCTTCCAGATTCCTCTCCCAGCTTCCTACTGGTGCCTCCAGGATTTTCCTCCTCACTCAGTACATCTTTCCACGGGCATCCCTTGGCATCTGGATGCTCCTTGCCATTGTCTCACCTGGCACCTGCCTGCTCCAATTCTCCCTCATCATCTCTTCTGTTAGCAAAGCAATCACTCCCCAATTTAACCTGGATTAAAGCAGTACTGCTCACTTGCTCCCTCGCTAGTTCTCTTCCAATTAATTTGTTCCTCGCTTTTATTTCCTAATTAATTCTTCAGGCTCTTTGGCAAGGAAACAACAGTGGTGCCCAGGGTCTCAGGAAGGGATCAGGATTAATTATCCCAGTGGGAATGAGCAGAGGGGAAGAGAAGCAGGGGCTTAGCCCAGGATGGGGACATGGATCTGGGGTGAGCAGTATTTTGGACCACCCAAAAGCATCCCATACAAAGGAGGACCATGGGATGAGGAGCCCACAGCTTACATAATTTCCATCTTCCCTTGGGAATGTCACAGGGACAAAATCCTCACAACAAACAATATGATGCCTCTGGTGGGGGTCACCCTAGGGGCATTTTGAAGTGGGGGCCCAAGTCCTGCAAGGGTTAATGCACAGTACAGCACAGGGTGTTGGAGCTAAAAATACTGTGCCTTTCTTGGGATTTGCTCCAATGACTCATTCCTTTCTGTAATTTATTGCTTGTTACATAATCACTTTCATTTTCAGCTGGAGAAAAATGGAATATGTTTTTTCCCTTTTTCTTCAGTTTTTTTTTAATGAAAAGGGCATTTTAGCACATAAGCACCAGCCATTTTCCCAGTTCTTCCTGGCATCTTCCTGGCAAAGGGCTGGCATGCTGCCTCTGCCTCCAGCCTTCATCCAAAGACTCCTGAGAGCGTGGTGAGCTCTGGGGTCTGCTAAAGAGGGGCTGGGGAGTGGGAGGCCTCTGGGTGCTGAGAGGGCAAAACACCCTGGGGGCAGCTCAGTGGGAGGTTCTGGGATGTGCCCATTGCCCAGCCAGGGTGAGCACCCCCTGGCACAACTGCAAGGGCACAGCTGGGCTCCAGCTGTGTCCCAGCAAAGCCAGGGCTGCATCCCAGCAAGCCAGTCTTGTGTCCCAGCAAACCCCTGGGTTTGCTGCACCCCAGAAATCCCAGTGCTCTGTTCCACTGAGCCCAGTGCAGTGCCCCAGTAAGCCCTGTGCCATCTCCCAGCCATCCAAGTGTCTGCCAGCACAGCTGGCTCCACCAAAGCAGGGCAGGACACTCCAGTGGGGACAGGGGGCTCTGGCTCAGGCTCTGGCTGGGACTGGGATGAACTTCTGGCAGGGAGGTGAGAACCCCACTCTCTGCCAGCCCCCCTGCCACCTCTGCAGGGGGGCCAGGGAGCCCTGTGTTTGGAGCTGCAGCCTTGGAATTAACTGTGCCAAATGTTTTATTTGTGTAGAAACGCAATTATGTTAATTAAAGCATATCTGTAATTACAGCACTTAGTGGCCTATAAGTGCACAAGTGATTCTGGTGACTTTAGAGGAGCTGGAAGGCTGGAGGGTGGCTTGGCCCCAGCACCAGAGAGCTCTGTGGAGGAAAAGCAGCAGTGTCCCCATGGGGTGACAGTGGTGACCCCAGTGTCTGTCCCACTCTGCCAGGGATGCTGCAGCAAGGTGGGATGCTCAGTACCCACAGTCACATCCTGACCAAGCCACAGTTCTGCTGCTCTGGGAGTGAAGGTAAAAAGAAGAATATGCCTCCAGTGTCAAAATCTGTGGTATTGATGATTCTGAGATTGTAGAAAGTCTCTGTCTGTCAGCCCCACTGCCAAAGCAGAAGCCATAATTGGTCTGTGCTGGTTTCAAGGTTGTTTATTCTGTTTATCTCTAACATGTTCTGCTGCCCTGCCGCAGCTCTGTCCTGCAGGGCAGCGTGTGGGGCTCTGCCCTCAGTGGGATGCTACAAACATTAAATACCAGAAACTACCTGTGCTGGATTTACAATAACGTGCCAATATCTGTCACCTACGTTGGACAGTGTGTCCCCAGCCTAAACCAACAGAAAAATGCCAACAGCACAGTGAAACATGGAGGGCATGAAGAAGGAGAAAAAGGACAAGACACACCCAATTTCCTCCATCTTGTCCCCTTTGAACCCTTAATCTAGAAACCTAAAATTTTACTTTTGCACCCGTGCCACACTTAATTATTACTTATATCAAACACTCAGAGCTTGGAATTGATCCTGTAAGATTGAAAACTCTTTTCCATGGACAGAGATCACAGACAGTGTCTCTGGGGGCTCTGTCCAGGGGGGTTCCTGACCCACTGCCAGGGTCCCAGATCTGCCAGGGCAGCCAGAGGGAAGCCCTGGATTCCCACAGAAGCCATCATGAGCCCTGCACAATTCCAGACCTGCAGGATCATGGCAGGTGCTGCAGCACGCTGGGCAGTGACAGAGCAGCTGGCAGGAGCAGGGCAGGATGGGCACCGGTGGCACCAAAGCTTTGCTGGGTGGGATTTATTTGCTGAGCAAACCTGTGGAGGCTGCTGATCCGGCTGCAGAAGGCTGAGCCCTGTTTACTTGGCAAACACACTGCTCTGGGTGCTCTGCCCTGCAGCATCAGGTCCTGTGCAAGCAGATGTCCCCACTGCCAGGCTGGGGGAGTAGCTCCCGGGGCTGCTAGGAGCCACAGGAATGCTGTGGTGATGGAGCTGGGAAGCCTGGCAGCCCTGCAAGGCTGCAAATCCCTGTCCCTACTGCAAATTTTCACCCCTGTTGCATGACATCCTTGCAAATCCCACCACAAGGACCTCCAAGTAAAGCCACCAGCACCCCAAGGGAGACAAAACAGGCAGGATAGCAAGGTGAGAGAGAAAGCACACGGTTACCCTGAATCCCTGGGGAATTATCCTTGGATAAATGCAACCCTACAGATGCTGCCAATTCATCTTTCAATTACTCCATTTAGTTGACAACTAGAGGGGGAAAGAAAGCTGCTGTTGATGATGGTTCAGCATGTGTTCATCGCCTACCCTTTGATTTTTTTTTTTTCCTTTCCAGCATTGTTTTCCCTTAAAAATAGTGTGAATAAAGCAGGAGCCAGAATCTTGCCTGTGCTTTCCATGCCCCATGCTTTCCACAAACAACAGCTCCTCAGGAGCAGGGATCATCCCCCAAGCAACACCACAGATTCCTGACTGACTCCTCCATCTGTGAACATGGCACAAGTGGGAGCCACTCACTGGGCCAGGACTTCTTCTCAAATCCAAATATTCCCATGAGCCAGAGTCAGTGCAGGGAGTGGGGACCATCTGTGGAGGGACCAGAGATGACACAGCTCGAAGCCACTCATGCTTTGGAGGCTTATTGGGGTGGGAATGGCTCTGTCTGACACTTCCAATCCATTTCCCAGAGCTGAGTTGAGCTTTTAGCTCCTGAAGCCTCAGCTTTTGCTGAGAGGAGGAGAGGGGGCAGCTGGGGGTGAGGATTGGCTGTATGGACTGCCGGCGATGGGGCTGGTGTGGGTACTGAGGGAGAGATGGAACTGGCAGAGAGATGCAGCTCAGCCCTGGGACAGGCATGGAGATGCCACATGGAATATGGAAACAGAATTGCAGAGGCTGGAAAAGCCCTCTGAGACCATCAAGTTCAACCATTCCCCCAGCACTGCCAAGCCCACCTTTAACCCATGTCCCCAAATGCCACACCCACAGAACTTTTAGATCCTTTGAGGGACGGAGACTCCACCACTGCACCCCTTTAGGGAAGGAATTTTCCCTAATATCCAAACTAAACCTCCCCTGGCACACCCTTCTGGGCTGATCCCTGGCACAGCCAAGATCCCACTGGTACTGGGACCAGTGCCGGAGCACGTCAGGCTTTTAATCCTCCATCATGCTTTCCATTAATTAATGGCTTCCCTGCGGTTGAACTGCTGGCTCCATCTTCTCTGCCTGGACAGAGGATGGCCAGCAGCCACTGCTCTCTGGAAAGAGTCCCCAGCCTTGTCCTCTTCCCTGTGTCACACTCTCCATGACAGGGCTGGTTCAGGAGCTGGGATCCAACTGAGCTGCACTGGGAAGGATGGAAACAGGATTCCCAAAGCTTCACTCTGGTCCCTCTTTGGTCCACAGTGGTTCTCTGCTGTGCCTGCAGATTGGGGGTTGCAGGAGGGAGGAGACCAGGGGACAAAACTGGGGTCCCCCTGCCCGTGCTACAGCTCTCCACACTCTGGGCTGGCATGTGGAGCTCCCTCCAGGCTCTGTGCACAGCGTGCCTGACTCTGCACTTCTCACCAGCCCACGGACCTGCTGTCCCTGTCCCTGTCCCTGTCCCTGTCCCTGTCCCTGTCCCCCCCCCTTGGCAGAGCACTCCATCTTCACCACAACAGCACACCCACGCGCCCAGCAGCCAGCTCCCACGCTGCTCCTGGGGAATGAGACCTTCTTCCCATCCCTGCATTCCCACAGGAGCAGCACAGTGGCACAGGTTGCTTCATCGTCTTGAAGTAAGGGAGATGGTTACAACTGGATATGGGGTGGGCCCAAAGGACATAACCCTGAACTCTGGGTTCCCAAACCATGTGGAGGCACTGGTGGCCACTCCACCTAGTCCTCAGCATGGCACAACACAGCACGAATCCTTCTCCAAGCAGTTCCAGCTGTGTCCTGTTGATCTGGTAGGTGCAGGACCAGTGAGAGATGCCTGACTGGTGCCCACAGCCATTCCCAGGAGCATCATTTCCCTGGAGACACTCAGACCCAACAGCAGGACCCCCCAACCCCTTCCTAAGCCTCTCAGGGTTCATCATTCCCAGCTCCCACTGTGAGCAGCTTGTTTCCTGTGACATCTGTGAGCTGGGTGCTGCATGCAGCTGCAGCTGGGTCTGACCAAAGGAAACAGCACCCCAAGGACACCTCAGTGCCTTAGGGCCTTTGGGGTGATTTTGGGGGAATTCTTGGCCCTCTGCAGTTTGCCAGCATTTCCAGACAGACACCTCTCACGCCTCAAAACCTGCTTTGCCCACAGCCAACACTGGTTTTGCTCACTTGAGCTTTAGCAAAACACTCCAGTTTTGGGGGTTTCAGCATCTGTCCCACTCCCCAGTGAGGTCAGGACAGGTTCAAGACAAAATCAAACCACGTTACAGGTCCCAGAGAGCCTTTGGCTCAGCTGAAGGGGGAAAAGCGGGGATGGGAAGGCCACAAGGCTGTGCTGATGGGGAAAATGGAGCATATTCTGCTGAGGGAGAATGGAGCACTGCATGCCTTTGTCCTGGCAGACCTCACACTAACTCTAGTCTAGCACTAACTGTGACCCTAGTCATAGAACTAACCATAAACCTACACCTAGGCATAGTTCTAACCCTAAACTTAGACCCAGCCTAGCTCGAAATCTAAACCTAACTATAGCCCTAACACTGAACTAAGCCTTAAATCTAGCTCTAACACAGATGGTAAACTAACCTGAAGCAAAATTTTAACCCTAACCCTAAATCTAGGATAGCGACAACCCTAAACCTAAGCTTAAGTCTAAACCTAAGCATAAACCTAAAGTTAGTACTACTAATACTAACCTGAACCTTACACTTAGCCATGGACCAAACACCAGCCCTAGACTTAACCCAAACTCTATCACTACTCTCAGATCTAACCAGACCCTAAATCTTTTATCTTAGCTCTAGATCTAAACTTAAAGCTGAACTTAGCTTTAGCCTTAACCTTAAACCTATCCCTAATCCAAACACTAGCCCTAAACTTGATCATAACCCTAAATCCAGACCTAAATTTAGTCCAACTTTAGCAGTAGCTCTGACCCTAACTCTAACCCTAATCTTAGACCTACCCCTAACCTTAGCTCTGACCCTGACCCTACTCCTAACCTCAGGCCCAGCTTCAGCCCCTCAGCAGCCAAAGGGGGGCCCAGCTCTACTCCTGAGGCACTGCAGAAGGACCAAGGGGGTCCCCACATCCTGCAGCTCCCAAGGATGCCCATGCTCAGGATCCAGCACCCTCCTCTCAGGAGGAGAGCAGGAGTTCCATCCCATTGCTGCTTGAGCAGCTGACAATCAAATTCTTGAAAATTTCCATCACCCTGTTGAGTCAGGAGGTCAGGGACTCTGGCACTGTTCCCCACCTTCCTTGACCCAAATTTCTTACTTAAAGATTTCATGGCTTCCACCTACTTTGCAGGAAGGATGCTGCCATCCACCTGTCTGTGATCACACCAGTAGAAAACATGGGGAAAGACCCAATTTTGGGGAGAGCGAGGGAAAACACAGCAACACCCACAGCTTGTGTCCTTCCAGCCAGGCTCAAGCCAAGTATTGGCTTGAGGACAGGGCTGTGGAGACAAGGAGTGAGTACACAGGGCAGCTCTGGTGTGAGGATAAACCCCAAACCAGCAAGAAGCTGCACAGACATTCCAGAGCATCACCACAAAGCAGCAACATCCTCACCAGGCTGATCTCTGCCAACACCTGACAGGGCTCCATGCCTCAGAGGCAGGCTGAGGACCATCAGAGGCTGCAAATCCCTGTATTCCCAAATCCTGAGTGCCCTGCCAGCTTTTGTCCTCTCAGGCAGTGGCATTGGGGCTCTGCTGCAATGGGGTGAGGTTAAGTGTCCCTGTCAACACCAAGGGGTTTGCATGGAGGTTTTCATTGGAGCATCAGCATCTTCATGCCATAGCAAGCAGACACTGAACTTCAGGGGACATGCACAGGTCACCCTCCAGACCTCACTCCACAGCCAAGAAAAGCACAGGCACAATCAGCTAGCACCAGCTCGAGAGAAGAAAAGGGGGAAGAAAACCCTCCACCAGTCTCTGCCTTTCAAATGCTCCTTATAAATATCTTCTCACTGCTTCTGAGTCACCCAGCTGAAACGTGCACGTTATTAACAGACTGAGAAGGGGCTGGGAAGCGACTGGGAGCCAGAGGAGGATTCTGGCTAAGTCATCACTTTGTCCCAGAGCTGCACTGGCAGCACTGCTGTCTGCTTTCCTCTCTTTGGGTGGAGAGCAAAGGGCTCTGGGGATGTCGAAACACGTAGTGAGGCTGTCCTCGATGGCTGCAATGCTCAGGCTAAGCCCTAAGCCAGCCCCAGTCATAGCCAAAAATGTCAGGGTTTAATATTTTCAGTGGGAAATGCACCCCATCCCACTTCCAAATCCTTCCCTTTGTTCTATTTGATTTATCACAGAAAATACAAACTGACAAAGGCCCCAAAGGCTTGAACCCACCCAAGATTCTCCCACGTCCTTCCTCCCTTCTGACTCCACACACCAGTGATGCAGGCAGAACTCAGAATATGGGTCCAGGAGCAGGATTTGGGGACAGGAGCAGACCAAGGGCTGCTGCTGCTGCCAAATAAGCAGCCTCAGGGACATTCCTGAGCTGACACCCAGCAAGTCCATACTGGTCCATTCCCCGAGGATCTTGTGTGGATGACAAGGTTTGAGGACTGATTCCTACAAGGTGTTTCCAAACACCTTCCTACACATTTGTAGACCTTCCTACAAAGCCAGATTGGATGAGGAACAACCTGGTGTACTGAAAGGTGTCCCTAGACATGGTAGGGACAAGGAACTGGATGGGCTTTAAGGTTCTTTCCAACCCAAAGCAAGCTCCAGGCTTCTTCAGCAGCCTCTCCACTGCCTGACCCCAGTGCTGCTGCTGCTGTGCTGTGCAGATAGAGCAAACAAAGCATCTCCCAACACTCCCTGTCCAACTCACTCTCCCCTCCAGACAGGCCCATCCATTGAGGACAGGGGAAATCCAGATAGGCAGAAAGTCCCAGGTAGCTCCGAGCCCTGCTGGCATTTCTGTCCACAGCCCAGCACAGCTCCTGCTGAGCCACGTGGGAGCTGGGAATGAGACAAAAGTAAAAGCAAGGAGCAGGGTCAGAGGGAAGCAGGAGGAAAGAGGCATTCCCAGAAATTGCTGCTGCATCCACTGCTGCCCCCAGGGAATCCTGCATTCAGCCCTAGATGGATGCTTATCCTCCCAGAGCCCCCAGAGCAGCACAGCTCGCAGGGGATGAGCAGGGCTCTGCTGCAGATGATGGCCAGGGCACACTCAGTGAGAGTCCTCACTAACAGAGCCAGAATCTGGCCCAATTCCCAACACTTCCAAACAACTGGCTGTTCTGAAGCTGGAGATGCTCAGGGAGATGCCCCGGGGTGATGGAGGGGAAATTCTGTGCTCACCCTGGAGACCTCCCATGGACAGGTGCAGGGTGCTGGGAAGCTCCTGGCATATGCAGAATGCAGGAAGCTTGCAGCCAGGAGTTTTCCCTCTATTTTCCCTGACAAGCACCTGCAGGCTCCAGGGCTGGGTGCACAGGCAGGTGGGTGACCCTGAAGAGCCCCAGTTACAAGTGCAGGAAGAGCCTGAGGCTTTGAAAAACATGGAGAACATCACCTAAGAACTCCAACAATAGAGGACCAGGTTAACATCATTCCACTGAAGCCCTTTCCCTGACAAGTGAGTGCCTGGCAGGGGAGCAGAGACATCTGGGCCAAACTGACAGGACTATGGAGTGATGGGGTTGGTATTTTCCATGACATTTCACACATGCAGCGTGACTAGCAGTAACCATGAAAGGTCTGGAGGGTTCTCCAAGGGGTTTGACAGCCTGCCCTCAGCTTTGCAGGTGCTCCAAGGCTTCCAAAGTGTGGCTGAGCACAGCTCACACCCCCTGCATCCCAGACAGTGCTGTGCCCTGAAGGAAGCCCTGACCCCTCCCAGCCTCCACTGAGCTGGATCCTTCCCGCAGGGATGCTCAGAGCTGCATCTCCTCCTCTGTGTTTTCCATCTGCAGAGCTCAGTTGCTTCTTCCCCAGCCCTGGCTGCTGTCAGATGCTGTGACAGCAGCAGCTCCAGGCACCCCGACACCCCACCCACCTCTAACCAGGTCAGCGTCCACCCACCCGACGGGAGAAAAGGAGGAAATGGGTTAAAACGTGACCTGGAAAATGCTGCACCTGCATCCCTGTGCAAAAAAAATGCACCATGCACGTGGGAGAGCTGGGCCACCGCTGGATCCCAGCCTCATGCAGCACTGCCAGGCAGCATCAAACAGGGCTGGAGGGGAGGCAGGGAGCAGAGAACATCCCTCTGCACAGCATGAACCTCACCGCTGCAACCCCTCCAGGGAGCACTGCAGGGCAAGGCCATCATCCTCTGACAACTCTTGGGAAGCTTTTCCACCTCTCTACACCCCTTACAGGAACAGGGACTAATATCTATGAAGGACATATCCTGGGCAAAAGGCTAAAGCAGCTGGACTCATCATTCCTACCTCGCCTGCCAATTCCTACCTGGGCACAGCCAACCCAGATTTTCTGTCATTTACATTTTTTAAAAGCCTTTAAACAGCAGCAGAGGCAGGAGGGAACATGGGGATCTCGTGGTATTTCAAGACCTTTGTGTGTTTTGCTTAAAGAAAAGGACACGTGCACATGTTCAGGCAGCAGCAGAGAGGATCTCTGCAGGGAACAAAGCACACACAGAAGCAGGGAGTGAGCCAGGAGAGCTGAGGGAAGGATGCTGCCTGCAGAGACAGACCCAGCACCCACGGAAGCGTAGGAGGATCAGCACCTACTGGGGCCTTGTGAAAACAGATCCAAGGCACACACTGCATGGCGACAAGAGAGATGCTGGAGGGTATTTTCTAGGGAGAGGAACAAGGTTCTCACCCAAAGGTCAACTCATGAAGGTGTGAAAAGCTGGTGAGGGAAACGTGTCACGCTGGGGCAGGAGCGGATGGAAGCTTCCCTGCACCCTGATAGTCCTGTCATCACCCAAAGCACCAGCTCCAGGAGACCCGAGGCTGCTCCTGGGCACATTCCAGTGCAGCAACGTGCCTCCTGGTTCTGGTGGTCCTGGTGTGAGCAGCTGAGCCAGGCAGTGCCTGAGCATGTGCAGCTGGCACTGTCTGACAAAGGAATCCAAGCACTGAGAAGCTTTTCTCCTTTGTGCCCTAGACCTGTGGTTCAGCTCACCCTCCCAGAGGGTTTTTTGAAATGTGGGCTCTGCTCCCACTGAAGCAGGGGGAAAAGGGATTGGGAGCACCCCAGATCTCTTGGTAGCAGGAGGCAGAGCACCCACATGCCGTGAATTGTCCGTGCACAGCCTTGCTCCCGAGCAGCTGTGGAGCTGTGAGCGCTGCACATGCGTGTGCACAGGGATGGGGGTCTGTGCCAGCCCAGCCAAGCCTGTGGGCAATGGGAATTGAGACACTGCAAGCTTCCCGTTAGCCAGCTCAGCCCCTCTTCCCACGTGGGCTCTTCAGAGCATCACCCTTCCCTGCTTCCAGGGAGCACTGTCATCCCTCAGCAAGGTCACCCACGTTCTCACACACAGCCCATTGTGCCTGCTGCAGCATGAGACCACCAGGACCCCCATCATTCCCACCTCGCCATATACAGACAGGCACCGTGACACCGGGACCCCAAATCTGTTTGGTGAGTGGGTGGCTGTGCAGGGGCTGGCTCCTCTAGCCCTGCGTGAAGCTGCCAAAACCACAATTCAGAAGCCTGACCCCAATTTCACAAAGTCACCCGGACCCCCCTGCGGCCCACCACTGGGCCAGGAGCCTTCTACCCTTGCAGGAAATCATTATGGGATGAGGGTGATGGGGAAATAGGGAGATTCAGTTCATATTAGCCCTGTGGCACAGAAGAAATAGTGATGACCTGCCCCAGGGCTAACATAGGTGGCAAGTGGGAAACAGGGAGGGGTCGCAGCCTCTTGTGATTTCCTTGCCACCCCCTCCACGACAGCTGTCAGGCAGGAGGAACTTTTTCCTGCGTCCCTGAGGTCTCCTTCGCTTTTTTGCCGAGCATCCCTCCCTCCCGGCGCGGTCCCCCATTCCCGGTGCCGGCCAGAGGGGAACTCACATGTCAGACGCTGCCGCCTGGTAGGGCTGGCTCCGGCAGAGGATGGAGTGTCCGCATCCCTGGCCCATGGCTCCGCATGCTTCGGCAGCCCTCCCAGCCCCTCCGCCGCCGCGCCCGGTTCTCGGTGCTGGCTGGGAGCGGAGCCTCCCGTCACCGAGCCCGCTGCAGCGCGACCAGCGGGCGGGAGGGGAGGATGGAGCGGGGGCGCCGCTGATTGACGGCGCTGCTGCGGGGCTGGGCGGGGACCGGAGGGGACCGGAGGGCACCGGGAGGACCGGGGGGAGCCGCACCTGCCGCCGCCGCCGCCGCCGCCCCGGGCCGCGCCCGTGCGCCGCGCCGTGCCGGGGATGAGCCGCCTTTGTCTGGGTCCTGCCCTCCCCGCTGCCTCCTTTGCTGGGACAGCAAACCCCGTTACCGGGTGCTGGCACTGCCCCGGTGGCACCGGCAGCGATAAGGAGCCGCTCCCGCCTGTCGCTGTCCCAGAGGTACCGAGCAGCGCTGGTCCCGCAGGTCCCTGTCCCAACACTCGAAGCACAGGCAGGTTGCTTTGCTAAGGGCACTAAGCAGCACTGAGCAATATATTTCCTCTCTTGTAAGGGAAATGGCCTCAAGTGTTTCAGGAGATGTTTCGATTTGGGGCAATTTCTTCCCCAATACGCTTGTCACATGCACCTTGCCTGGGGGGATTTAAAAGCCGTGTAAATGTGGTACTTGGGGACATGGTTTAGTGGTGGGTTTGGCAGTGCTGGGAAATGGTTGGATTCAGTGGTGTCATTTTTCCAAATCACGATTCTGTGATTCTATAATATGGGACAGCACCGGACCACAAACAGGTCCCTGCCAGAGAGTGGATGCCCTGTAAACAGTCCCACCCGCATGGGTGATCCCCAGCTTGAACCTGCTGATCTCCTGTCCTGGGCCCCCTGGGCTGGGGTCTGGCAGTGGGGACTGTCAGCAGGGTGGGACAGTGGCAGAGAGTGGCTGGAGAAGGGCAAAAATTGCTGCAGTGCCAGCACTGCCTGTGCTCTCCAGCCACAGACCCGATGTGTGGGAGCCACACTCCCAAGAGGGACCCTACACTGAATTCAGGTCAGAGGTTTCTATGAAACCTCACACCTCCTGGCACATGGGGAGGGAATAAAGAAGGAGAAACAGCAACCTGAGCTTTCAAAGATATTTAAGCATTTCAGCTTCTTCCAGTGCAAGCACTAGAGATGAAAAGGGAAGCTCCTAGGGACCAGGTCCTGGACAAAGACTGTGAGGAAATCATCCAGCTGATGAAGATCTTGACTCAGGATCATAGAACCACAGAATGGTTTAGATTGGAAGGGACATTTGAAGCTCCTCCAGTTCCACTCCACTGCCATGGGCAGGGACATTTTTCACTAGACCAGGTTTCTGCAAGCCCCACCCAGTGTGACCTTGCATGCTTCCAGGGATGGAGCAGCCACTGCTTTTCTGGGCAGCCTGTGCCAGGGTCTCACCACCTCACAGCCAAGAATTTCTTCCCAGTATCCTATCTGTCCCTGCTGTCTGTCAGACTAAAGCCATTCCCCATTGTTCTGTCACTCCAGGCCATTGTCCAATGTCCCTCTTCAGCTCTCTTGGAGTCCTTTAGGCAGTGGAAGGGGCTCTAATGTTTCCTCAGAGCCTTCTCTTCTTCAGGCTTAGAACTCCCAACTCTCTCAGCTATAGGAGGGATGCCCATAGCAGATGTTTTTCAGTCCTCAGAGCATCTCCACAGTGTCCTCTGGACTCCCTCCATCAGCTTCATGTCCTGATGCTGGGGCCCCAGAGCTGGAAGCAGCACTGCAGGAGAGGTCAGAGCAGAGCAGAATCCCTTCCTTACCTGCTGCCCACACTCCTGGGGATCAGCTCAGGACACAGGGGATATCTGGGCTGTCAGCACACATGGCCAGGGCATCCTGATCTTTTCATCTGTCAAGTCTTTCTCCCCAGGGCTGCTCTCAATCCACTCTCCATCCATTCTGTGTTTGTCCTTGGGAATACTCCAACCCAGGTGCAAGACCTTGCACTTAACCTTGTTGAATTTCATGAGGCTGGCACAGTACCCCTGTCCTGGTCCCCCTCAATTCCATCCCTTCCCTACAGCATGGTGATGACACCACAGAGCTTGGTGTTGCCATTTACCTGTGGGGAGAAGGGGGAATGTGCTTTAAAGTCATTGTGGATGGGCTGCTGCTTCCCTACTCCATTGTGAATCCACCAGCTGTGACGTTAGAGCAGCAATTGATATTAAGGGATTAGCGCTCAAATCACATCAGTTCCTGTCAAATTCACCAGGATTAATATCCCCATGGTCTACAGATATAGGCAGTGGATTGTATCACTTACACAAGATCCTCTGACTTTGTAATCCGCAAGGGGAAACTGAGCCCCAGACCTGCAATTACTTGTCCAAATTTCCCCCCAAGAGCTGAGAGTAGAGTCAGGACTAATTTGAGATTATTTTAAGGACCATCACTTTAATCTAATCCCTATTTCCACCCTGAGCCTCAGACCTAATGACTTCGGTTTTCATCATCTGGCTGAGCTCATATCCTGCACTCCTTTGTGGGGGGAACCTGCTGTGGGGCACCGTGGGATGCCCTGAGGACTCGGAGCCTTTCCAGCACTCATTCACCTTCTCCCACCAACGTGGCTGGTGGCCAAGCTGGTCCCAATACTCTGCAGTGGCAGTGGTGGATGGTGGGAGTATGGTGGCTGCCATGTATGGGCCATCCCACACCCTGCCAACCCCCATCATCTTGTAATCTACAAGGAGTCCCCTCCTTTCCTGAAAAGCTGCTTCCCATGCTTGTTTATCCCAGCCTCTCTTATTCCCCAAGAGGTGTTTTTGTCTTGCAGTTGTCCCCATACAGAAGCAGCTTTGGGTACAAAGACCACCAGAAGGAACCATCCATCTCCAGATGCCAGGCAAGGACCATCATGTCTGCATATTACCATGGAATCATGGAATTTGTGTGGGATAAGCCCTTTGAGATTATCAAATCCAACCATTCCCCCACCACTGACAAGTGCTCCACTTCACTGTGGACCCAAGTGCCACATCTACATGTATCCCCACCATCCCAATGCTCCAAATCCCCTGGGACTCCTTCCAAGTGGCCAGTGCCATGGCCTAGCTCTCTCCCTTCTTATTCCCCTCTCCAAATGTCATTCCTGATATTTAAGAGAAATGTTTTTATCACCTCCACATGTCTGTACTATTTTCTACTCAAGAGAAAACTCTGCCCCATATCCAAGAAGCTTCTTAAGAGTCCTTCTGCAAATGGCAGCACAGTGTGTGAAGTCCCAGGAGTGTCACAGAAGCTAAGAACAGGAAAAACCCTCCTGGAATGTTTTGGTGTGTTTAATTAAAAATGCTCAGTTTGAGGTTGATTTTGGTGGTTTGTTGGGGTTTTATATATATATATAAATGCCTGCTAATTCTTGCTTGGAAGCAAACAAGGCATTGCTGGGTGGGCATTGCTATAGAACACAGACATACCTGGTCCAATGTTCTGCTACAAAGCTGATCAAAACATTGATCAATCTCACAGGAATAAAGCCCCAGTGGTGGCCAGTGAGATCCACTAAGAAACTTTCTCCAGGTGCAGCTGAGAGGGGCACTTAGCCTGACCTCCTGGTGATCCTGCACTGGGCACCAGCACGGGCTGTGTGTCTTTATTTACTGCTGGGAAAGCAAAGTGATGCCAGCATTCCATAGGCAGTGTTCCATCTCTGTGGTCTCATGCCGGTATCTGTGGCGTGAATACGAAACGAGCCTTGCCTTGCTTGCTGCTGATACTCCTCAGCAACAGGATTGAATTCCGTGGGCTCTGAATAGGCAGGCTTTGTCCTCCAGCACGTATTGTGCAGGATACCAATTCCAGCGCTAATGGAGATGTATTTGCTGATACAAAGCAATTTCCTCCTTGAATACTTTTCCTACAAATGGGCTCTGCATCACGCTCAGAGCTGTGAGCTCTGTCAGTGTGCATGCAAGAGAGGCAGAGTGTTCCTCTGAAGAGACCCAGTCCAGATTCCCGGGATGGTCTGAGCCATGGGACACTTTCCTGCTTTGAATTATTAAGGTTTGAAAAGCCCTCAAAGACCACCAAGTCCAACAGTTCCACACCACCACCAAGCCCACCACTAAAATTCATCCACAAGTGCCACGTCTACATATCTGTTTAATTCCTTCTGGTCCTGCCATGTACATATCCATATCCATATCCATATCCATATCCATATCCATATCCATATCCATATCCATATCCATGACGAGGTTCAATTTCAGCAAGTTTTGGGGATTCTTCTTCCCTTTCTGATTTTTCCACCATTTTCCCTCATAAACCTGAAGAGTCTTTCAGGGAGGGAAGAAAATAGCAAAACAGAGAAAAGCTTTTCCATTTCCATTGACATTTATCCTGGGAACAGATAAAGAACAGAAAAAAAACACACAGAGGAACCTGAAGCTTTGTTTATATTGCAACATTGGTACAAGATGTTCTCAATGAAACAAAAAAAAAAAAAAAAAAAAGGGATAAATTCACAGTGAACCAGAAAATTATTCCCTGGTCCACAGGTCCAACAGCTCACCTGTGATTAGGGCAGAACAGGGAGAAACACCTCACATGGATTTTGGGGTGGGGATGGGTGTCCCAGGGAGCTGTTTGGGGCCTGCTGGGGTGCAACATATCCAATAGATCCCGTACTGGGACAATGCTGTCACCAGTGCCAGCCCAGGCCATTCCAGAGCCCCCACTTTCCAACCTCAATTTTTTCTGTGCTCCCATAGTATGATGTGTCCCTGAGCCCAAAGTAAGGGAAAATATCCCTGAGGTGCCATTCTCCAGGTGGCAGCTGCCATACCTGGGCTATGCCAGGCGGGACACTCAGCACACAGGCAGTGGGAAACAAGGATTTAAGCAGGGTTGCAGGATCAGACCCTGGTCCTGAGAACTGTCAGGAGTCATAAGGATGCTCCCAGGGCTTTACCAGGTACCACAGCCCAAATACCATCCCAGTAGCCCACCCCCATACCAAGGACCCAGACCTGACCCCCTCCACTGATTCCTCATTCCAAAGATGCTCAAGATTTTGGAGATCCTTGTTGCCACTCCTGAACCCTTCCCAGACCTCACATTGCTGCCTGTGGAAGAGGGCATGGGGGCACCAAGGCATCCAGTCCCAGGGTGGCACTAGGGTGCAGACTGAACCCAGAAGTCCCAAATCCCCTCTTCCCCCTTCCAATCACCCAGAGGCAGGGGTGCATCCCTGCTCTGGAGATGACAGAAGAAGTGGAGGGGCTTTTCCATTGCACCCAACACTGCCATGCCCCCAGGGTGGGTGGCAGATGAGGTGGGAGACAGGGGACAGGACAGGAACCAGGCAGCCTTGGTGACACAGGAAGAGCAGTGTCAGAATCTGTGGGTATTGGTGATTCCCAGATTGTAGAAAGTCTCTGTCTTTCTGCCCCGTTGCCAAAGAAGAAGCCATAATTGGTCTGTGCTGGTTCCAAGGTTGTTTATTCTGTTTATCTCTAACATGTTCTGCTGCCCTGCCGCAGCTCTGTCCTGCAGGGCAGCGTGTGGGGCTCTGCCCTCAGTGGGATGGTACAAACATTAAATACCACAAACTACCTGTGCTGGATTTACAATAACGTGCCAATATCTGTCACCTACGTTGAACAGCGTGTCCCCAGCCTGAACCAACAGAAAAATGCCAACACCACAGTGAAACATGGAGGGCATGAAGAAGGAGAAAAAGGACAAGGCACACCCAATTTCCTCCATCTTGTCCCCTCTGAACCCCTAATCTAGAATCCTAAAATTTTACTTTTGCACCCGTGCCACACTTAATTATTACTGATATCAAACACTCAAAGCTTGTAATTCATCCTGTAAGATGGAAAACTCTTTTCCATGGACAGAGATCACAGACAGTGTCTCTGGGGGCTCTGTCCAGGGGGGTTCCTGACCCCTGCCAGGGTCCCAGACCTGCCAGGGCAGCCAGAGGGAAGCCCTGGATTCCCACAGAGCAGGATCGAGCTCCTTGTTCCTGAGGTGTCCCAGTGTTCTACCTTCAGTAGGGGTCAGGGCCAATCAGAGTCTCCTTGTCATGGCCCATGGGTGCACCCAGAAGGGGGAATGGGGGTCCCATGGAGAGAGGCTGCCTTTGAGATGGTCCTTCAGGGTCATGGAAAGGATCCACGCGAGCACTGACCATCATGGGAACTCTCTAGCTCCCGCACATCATCTCTCCAAATCCAGCAGCACCATCCCCAAAGGACAGCACGAGGCTTCAAAAGACTCTTCCCAAAGGTTTCCCAACCAGCAGGAAGGAGAGAGCTCAGCTCCTCCAGGTGGTGACAGCGTGTCCTCTGGGTGACAGCCTCGCTCCCCACCATGCTCCAGGGCTTCTTGGGGTGGGGAGAAGCAGTGATGAGGTTCCAAACATAAAGGGGGAACTCAGTGCTCTTCTGGGGAGCAGAAGTGCTTTGAGGCATCCCTCCCTCCCTCTCAGATGGGGGCTCAGCTCTGCTCCCAACCTGCAGATCCTCAGCTCTGACCTTCAGGGGCAGCACCTGGTGGCTCCACACCCGCAGCAGCATCGCCAGCAGTGCAGCACAAAGGTTGGTGGCCGGGGGGACCGCGGGGACACGCTGGGAGGCACATGGGGCTGGCACGCTGCCGCCCCGGCTGCTGGCTGCCAGGTAGCCATGGAAACCTCCCAGCGGGATGCTGCACAGATAAATAGCCAATTTGAAGTGATTCTCCTCAAAGAGCTTTTTTTTCCCCTCTATTTTTTTAAATATATAAAGTCTCAGGGATTTTTATAGGTTTACCTTTGCTTATTTTATTGTTTCCCTTTATTCTATTTTTTTTTTTTTTTTGTCATTTGTTTTGGTTTTGAGGTTTTTCTGTTGTGGTTATTTTTTATTATTTTTTCCTTTGATTCAAGACCTGGCCTTCACAAACACTCAAGACAGAGGTTTGCCATCTCTCTTGTCTTCAATAAGCCAAAGCTCATTGCGATTTCAGTGGCAGCCCACTGGAAAGTGGAAGTGGGGTGACATAATTCAGGGCACATGTCCATGGAGCTGCTGCTCACCTGGGTACACTGTGGTCATTAGCCATGGGGCTCCAAAAGATTGATTCCATGGGGATTTCCCTGCCTTAACCTGCAGAACCTGCTGGGGTGTTGTCTGTAGCTCAGGGAGCAGCTCTGAGCCTCCACCTGGGGAAGGATGCCCCAGGGAGGCTCCAGAGATGCTTCAGATCCCTTCTGTGACCCTTCTACAGTCCACCCCCAACATCCCTGAAAAACTCATCCCTGTTTCTCCCCACCCCTACAAGTCTTGGAGCACAGAGAGGAGCAGGGCTGTCACCCAGGGGACACAGAGCAGCGAGGATGCTGACAACTCAGCAATTCTATACATTAGCCTGTCCCACGTTGCACACATTTCCCTGGGGATCCTGGCCCCAGGGGATCCTAGCTGGGCTCTGTGCCCAGCCCTGGACAGGAACACATCAGGAATATCTGCGGGCTGACAACCCAGAAGCATTGCTGCTCCGATGTTAATAAAGAGATTGAAAGCTCTGTTATTTTTAAATAAATGCAAATTAACATCTACTTAATGGAGAAAGACAAACCCAGATCCTCATCAGAGCCAGTGCTGTGACAGTGATGGATAAACAGCCATCAGGCAGAGTGTCCTTGTTCAGGTGCCAGCCCCACATGCTCTGGATGCAATGGCACCACTGGCCTCTGCTGGGAGGAAGGTTGCCAGCTGGTTGTGATCACTGCTCCCTGTGCCCACTGGGAAGTTCCCCCAACAGGGAAAATCCCAGTCTGGCTCTCATCTCTGCCACCCATCACCATCTTGCTTTAGTCATGTTTCCTTGACCAGTTCTGGCCATGCAAAGCTGAGGGCAAACATCCCTTCCTAAACACCTTCTCCATTCTCTCAAGACACCAAGCTCCCACCCCACTGGAGTTGGGAGAGGCAGATCCCCCATCCCATGGGACCCTCCTAGGCACAACCCACCTCTGCAGCCTTTCCTCCCCCCATACCAACCCAACACTTATCTAGCTACTTAAATTTCCTTCATTTTTCTTATTAAGCGAGTAGGAGGTGGCCAGGGAGGAAGTTGGGAGTGGACAGAGCAGGGGGAGGGAGGAGAGCTCTGTGAAGGATAAAAAGCTTCAGCAGCTGGGCCTTTCCTCTGCCCCTTCACCTTCTGCTTTTAAAACCCTCTCATGGGCTCTTCTCTCCCTTCCCCAGCACCCAGAGACCATTTCCATCACTGGGCCAGCTGAAAGTGGAATGGAGCAGGGGAGGGGGGTTCCTGTGTCAGTTTGGGGAGTGGTAGATTTCTTCAAGTCCTTCCCTAACCTGATCCCATTTTCTGGGTGGGTAAACTTGATAGCTGAGGGATGTGGTGAACCCCTTGGGGGCATCCTGAGTGTGCTGGCAGCCACATGTAGATGGAGAAAAGGCAGGAGGCAAGGAGAGGGAAAAATTATGGGGAAAAGGCTGGAAAAAGCCAGTGACAGTTTAATGGGGCTGTTGATGAAATAATGACTAGTTTAACGTCTGTTGGAGTGTGGCTGCTCTCTAATAACCCAGGACCTGAGAATCTGCTGAGTTCATTATTGAGGAGGGAGGGGGAGTGCAGGGGTAGAAGCCATTCAGTGGGACACAGCTGCTGTGGATGTGGGATGCAGGGAAGAACCCCTGGAGACAATCTATACTGGTGCCATGGGGTGATCGTGGCATCATGCTGGGCTGTCCAGCCACCACCTGGCTGCTCCTCAGGGTACCTGAGATGAGGATGGTGAATTCAAAATACACAGGAATGGCAGCACTCAGGGCAGGCAGCACCTCAGGAATGGCAGCATCGTCCTTGGTGGCACCATGACCACGACTCAAGCCTGGCATTCAGCTAATCTTTGTGTCTGGCACCACCACCAGACCACGGGCAAGGACAGGGACAGTGCCAAGGGCTGAGTCCCAGCCTGTGCTTCTGGAGAAGCCAGAAGACACCCTCCCATGCCCAACCCCCACCAATGGCAGTTTATTAAGTTGTTTGTAAATGTCTCTGCAATTAATCACTTACCGACTTGCGGTGTCACATGGCGCTCGCCTCCGCAGCTCTATGAATAGTGAGAGCTGGAGAGAGGCCTGATCCATCCTGCTCTGCAGTGAGGGGCTTCTGCATGGATCCATCTGTCCACAGGCCAATGGTGCTGCAGCGTCCTGGCCCCTCCTGCCTTCGCTGAGCTCAAGGACATCAGGGCAGGAGGTCCCCATTTATCATCACTGCATGCTGGCTGCCTTCAGATGGGCTGTCAGGAGCTCACTGCCCATTTCTTCCTCCAGAAAACAGTATGAAGGTGAGGGGAACCCCAAACCTCATGCTTATGGGATCCAGGGGCTCCCAGCACCACCCCTGCATACCTCCTACCCACTCCCACTTTCCCTCAAGTTTCCCTCCAGCAGCTCCCTATTGATCCCTTCCCCAAAAAGTGTGCTTAGAGATGAAGGAAACCCCAAATCTCATGTTCATGGGATCCAGAAGGGTCCCCAGCAAGCCTGTGCTGCCCCCACACTCTGTCCATGCTCCGTTGAGGGGTGCAGACCCAACCTTGGCTGGTTGGGAGCAGCCAAGAGTTTGTTCAGCTCCTGGAGCAGGGCAAGGAGAAGGTCTTGGATGTCCTAGTGGTGAAAGAGTGGGAAGGAGGGTAAGAGGGACAAGGCTGCTGAAGGAGGGAGTGGATTGAGGGAATGATGGTGGGGCAGGGGAGAGATAGAGGTGTGGAAGGAGGTAGGGAGAAAAGGATGGATGGAGGGAGGGAGGGATGGATGGGAAGCCCCATGGGGCAACCTGGCACAGTAGAGATGTGATGAAGTGATGAAGGCTCTCCTGCTCTTCCAAACACCTGGGTCCTCACCCTGCCACAACAATGAGGGGCCTGAGTACACACTGCTGTTTGCAGGGGGAGGTGGGGACACGGGTGCCTTCCCTCTGTCTCCCTCTTAGCGGCTCCTCCACCCCTCCCAGCGCTGCAGGTGACACTGCCAGCACCGCTGCCACCCTCCTGCACGCCGGCAGCACTGCAGGTGACTGACAGCCCTCCTGCTCCCACGCATGACTCACCCACAGCCCCTGTGGTGGCTCAGCGTGAGGAGGGGGCGGCGGGACACCCCCACTCAGGGCTGCCACAGACAACTCAGCACCCAGCTCCCTGCACCCCTCCCATCCCTGGGGACCAGCATCCCTGCCTCCCATCAGCCCTGCACCCCGACATCTGTGGGGATTGGTATCCCCACATCCCTAGAAACCAGGGAAGGCAGAGTCCCAGCTACCTTCTGCCACTCAGACTGAGCTCCACCACCAGGGCTGTGAGATGAAGCTCAAAGGGTTTCCATGACAAGTTCCAAGGTCACAAACACTGGCAGGCTGCAGCAGCACACACCATCAGCCACGGGCTGGCGGGAGGAGTTCCTGTGGCTGCCATGATCCAAAGAGACAGCTCCCAACCTCTGGCTTTGAAATGCCCATTGTGCCTCACACTGCAAGGGCCAAGGCCCTGAAGCACACCTGCACACGATTCTTGGTAGCTCCCACCCACTCCTGGTGATCTACAGTGGCTGTCCAGCACAGACACCAGCTCTGGCACTGGCTCAGCAATCACAGCAGAGGATTGTTGGACTGGGGTGCCACTGCTGTCCCCAAAAGGGCAGCTCACTGCCTTCTCCATGGCACCCATTCTCTGGCAACCACCCAGAAGGTGCATCCAGGACCATCCCTCTGCACTTCCACGTTGTCAGCTCTTGGTGTCCCCAGCCCTTTGTGGCTGGCAGAGACCTGAACACTCCCACTTCGTTTCTTAAGACCTTTAATGTCGTCAAGAGGCGGCAGTGGGACACAGAGGCTGCTCCTGCCATCTCCACCCTGATGGATGGAGGACAGAGACCAGGGGCACCCCCTACCCAGTGCTGGGTGAATACTGAGGCTCTTGTCATCTTGTCCTACCCAGCATAGAGGGGACCCTCCCCCAGGAGTGATGGGAGTATGGTGATGGCAGTGCCTGCATCCCATGAGAAGGGCTAGTGTGGCATCCCACAGGAAGGGCAGCTCCCACCTGCCTTATCATTTTAGAGGAGAAAGACTTAAAAAATAGGGGGTGGAAGAGGAAATGTAAATGCCCTCAACTGCAGCTCCCAGCTAGGCTCTGCTTCTCCTCCAGGAGCTGGGAAAAGAAGCGGTGGCCAAAGGCAGCTGGGGCACAGAGTCGGGGGCTGACACCCCGTGGGCTGTCTGGCAGTGGCTCCCAAGCCCAGCTCTGCAGGGGTGGGGAGGTGGCCTCGCTGCCATCTCCCCTCCTGGCTGCCTGTGGTCCCCACAGCGGAAGGTGAGAGGGCCCAGTGGAGGCTCTGGAGGCAACAGGACCCTGGCAGGTGCCGGAGTGCGGGGCTGGCACAAGACCCCGAGGGCTGCCCCACTTGGAGATGAACCTGTGGCACAAGTGGAGAGCAAAGTGTCAGCGAAGGGGACAGAGCAGGCACTTCCAACCCCTTTTCACCTCAAGCCAGGATGGCAATAGGACAGACAGAGCCATTGGCTCCCACTGTCATCAGATCAGGATAGGGTGTGCAGGCAAGGGGGAAACTCACTGGCATGTCAGTTTTCCAGCTCAGACGTTCCGCAGAAGCTGGGGACAAAGGGCAGACAGATCACCTTTCATCCTCAGCCTCCTCCTCCTCCGTGTCTGTGCATCACTGGCAGCATGGCACCCAGGGGGGGACAGGGAAAATGCCCAGCAAGAGAAACCATGGTCGCCCCAGGGTCACTGCAGTCCCAGAACCTCTTCCCATGCTGGCCCCGTGGCAGGGGACACTCACCCACTGTCCCCTGGCACCCCTGGTGTGCTGGTCCCCTGTACCAGACCACACCACCACAAGCACACTGTGAAGCACAGCCCACAGCAGAGCCCCTGGAGGCTTCCCCACTGCCCTGTGTCATAAACCTGAGCCTGTGCAGGCATTCCAGGGCAGCAGAGATGCCGCTCTCTGCACTTGGGGCATCCCTGAGCACTCACTGGGTGATGCCCAACTGATGCTGGAGGGGATTCCCCTGGCACAGCCCTGTCCCCTGGTTTATAACAGCAACGAGGGACAAGTGATTGGCGGTGGGAGGCGGTGGGATCATCTCTTGGACAAGAGTCCAGCACCCGCATGGCTGAGGGACACTTGATGGGTGACAGCCCCCAGACAGGACAGCTGTTGCAGACAGACAAGACAGCAGGATGGGGAGGTGATCTGTGACCAGGACAGAAAACCCCAACCCTGTTAGAGGAAAAATCAGGAGCGTGGCAGCATCCCCTCTTTTTGCATCACATGATTTGGGACCCCCTGGACACAGAAGACTCCACCAGCCCCCAGAGGATCAGCTAGCTCCCTCAGACCCATCACTGGAGATATCTCCCACCCGGCTTTGGAGCCCAGGACCCGCCCATCATGTGATGCAGGGGGGATGCAGCCCTGCCATCCAGTGCCCCCAGATCACTCACAGTTAGGGGGTCAGTAGCAAAAGCAGCCACACTGTTCCGCATCTCGCTCTCATTGCCCCGCAGCGGGATGAGGGAGATGTTACCCAACCTGGCATCCTGCTGCGGCCGTGCCACCCGCACCTTGGGACGCTCCGAGGGCCACAGGGCACCCCCGTTCTGCAGACAGAGGGGATGGTGATGGAGACCGGAGACTCAGCCACCCCAGCACCTCTCTTTTGCCCTGGTGCTGGTTTTTAGGGATGCCTGGATACCCCAAAGGGGTTTCTGCTGGCCAAGCATCCCCCACTTTTACCCCACTCATCCAGCCCACGCCCTACCTGCACCTGAAGGAAGGTGGCAAACCACTCCCGCAGATCGGCCTGGGTGTCACAGCACAGGTACCTGTGGGAACAGTGTCAGCAGCCAGAGGAGGGGGTGGAGGCAAGTGGGGTGTCCCCTCTGCCCACTCCAGGGACACCTGCCTGCTCCAGAAACCTCAGCTGCTGCTCTGCATGAGACCCCAGGGGACTGAAGGGGACAGTCGCAGGCCTCAGGGGGAACCTGCATGGGGCTGTGAGTGCTCAGCCAGGCTGTCTCCACACATATAATGCCCCTGCCAATGTCAGGAGGGTGCAACTGGATGATTTTCAAGGTCATTTCCCATCCAAATAGTTTAATGATGTCTAGGATTCCCCATCTCCCCCTGCCATGGCAAAGGCTCCAGAGAGCTGCCATGTGTCTGTCTGTCCCAGGGAGAAGTTTAGTATCCCGTGTCACCTTCCCTCACCATTGCTGCTTCTCGTGCTTCTCGTTTTCGTAGAATACTGTAAAACCCCAGCTGGAAGAGAGGAGAAAGCATGAATCCCAACAGCCCACGAAGCTGTCCTCTGCTGGCCAAGTACCTCAGCAAACCCCCTCTCATCCCTGCCACCACCCATCCCTGCAAACCCCTCACTGTCCCTGCAACTGCCCCACCAACCCTCCCCCAGTTCTGCAAATCCCCTCAGCCCCACAAACACCCCCGGGGACAGTGACAGGAACAGGGCTCAGGAGACAGACAGGGCAGGGACAGCACCGAATACAGGGCTGGGGACAGGGCTGGGGACAGGGCTGGGGACAGGGCTGGGGACAGGGCTGGGGACAGCCCAATGCCTGTGGCTCGCTCGGGCTGCAGAAGCGTGCTACAGGGCTGCTCTGACACCTGGTGGCAGGAGGCCTGGCCAGCAGGGGACAGGTCTAGCAGTCAAAACTGTCCCTGTCCTTTTCCCTGAACCCATCTCCACTCCAATCCTCATCATTCAGCACCACAGGCCACTCCTTTGCTGCTCACCACGTCGGGGGTCGAAGCTTCTTTTTAACACCCAGATAGACCTTCAGGTTTCGGACAGGCCACTCCTTCTCTGGCTTGTGGCTCTGGGGGAACAGGGAACCGACACTGGGTTGGTGGCTGCCAGACCTATCCCCACTCACCACTGTCCCCACCGTTGCTGGGATGGGGTCTGCCCCCCAGGAGGGAGGAAAGGCTGTAGTGATGTGGTGACAGAGAGGAGGGTGAAGGTCCACACTGGGGACCCTCCATCCATGTTCACATGCAAGCAGTGTTGACTTACAAGAGCCCCATCCAAGCCTGCGGGATGGGGAAGCAGCTCAGCCCATCCCTATCCTCTCTGGTCCCTTCCCCAGATCCAGCTCTGGCTGCCTGAAGGAGAGCAGGACCCACAGGCCAGAGGGACCAAATGGGGAGAGCTGGTAGCACCAGGGACAGTTGTGTGCTGCAGGATTGGATTTGAGACTGACCCTGGATTGGATCTGAGGTCAACCCTGGGCACACCTGTAAGGGCTGGGGAAGGAGAAGGAGAAGGAGAAGGAGAAGGAGAAGGAGAAGGAGAAGGAGAAGGAGAAGGAGAAGGAGAAGGAGAAGGAGAAGGAGAAGGAGAAGGAGAAGGAGAAGGAGAAGGAGAAGGAGAAGGAGGAGGAGGAGGAGGAGGAGGAGGAGGAGGAGGAGGAGGAGAAGAAGGAGGAGAAGGAGAAGAAGGAGAAGAAGGAGAAGAAGGAGAAGGAGAAGAAGGAGAAGAAGGAGAAGAAGGAGAAGAAGGAGAAGAAGGAGAAGAAGGAGAAGAAGGAGAAGAAGGAGAAGAAGGAGAAGAAGGAAGGACTCACCCGCACTTCTTTGTAGAGGCGCAGCCAGGATTGGTTGAGGATAAAGTAGCGATCATGGAAGCCAGTGCTCAGCCCAAGCCCCAGTAGGTTCCTCTCCTCCCGGAATTTCATCATGCCATGCTTGCAGTCACCCACTCTGCTCGCTGGAGGCACATGCCTGAGTGGCTCTGGCCCCCCAGGGTCGTCAGGCCCCCCAAGAAGGGCACAGCCAGACCCTCACCCCCTGTAACAGCAGCCCTCCAGCTGCTGCAGAGTCCTGGCATTGCCCCTCAACTCCCAGGCCAGGCAGGGCAGGCAGGACCAGCTTCCCTACTGCTCTGGGCACAGCATTTGGCCACAACACCGTATCAGGGGACTCCAAGTCACATGCTAACTGAGCTGGTGCCTACCTGGATCCCATACCACCCTCTTTCCCATTTCCAACCCCTTCTCCATCCCCTCCCCTCCACTCTGCATCCCCATCAGTGTTCAATGCTCGTCCCATCCCATCCCCTTCCTTCTCTCCCTGCCCAGACTATGGCCCCTGCCTCTCACCAAGGTAGATGAGCATGTTCTCCATGGACATCTGTTTCTTCACCACCAGGTAACTCTCTGTCCCCAGGCAGTGCAGGATGGGCAGAACTTTCTCCGAGTAATGCAAGGGCCGCTCTGTAAGTCAGGGGACAGGCGGGTCTCAGAAAGTGCACCCAGGGCCAGCTCCCATCCGGAGAGTGTCACACTTGTGTCCTGAGGGTCTGACATGGTCATGTCACTAAACTATGTCCCCAGGTGCCACTGCTACAGGTCTTATCAATTTCTCCATGGACATTCCACCATTGCCCAGGGCAGCTGGCTGACAGCTCTTTAGTTGAAGGCATTTTCTTACACATCCAGCCTAAACCTCCCCTGACATAAGTTGAGGCCATTTCCTCTTGTCTTGTCATTTGCTGCCTAGAAAAGACTGACCTCTACCCACTGGCAGCAGGAGCTTAAGGCACCAGAAGGTAGGAACAGGCTCTCATCCTGTTTCTGTTGATCTCTCCCTTGCTGCTGCCTATGGCCAACATATGGCTGCTCATTTTGGTGGCCAGAGAACCTGGACACCTCTCCCCATCAAAGCTTCAAAGACACTTGAACTCCTAAGGATACAGAGAGATGCCCTGGCCCAAACTTCAGCTCATCTGCAGTACCTGGCCATGTGTAAGCTGGATAAGTAAGCAACTGCCCTCCTCTGAGCACCTGGAGCCCATTCCAGATTGCTCCATGGTGCAATCACAAGGGGAGATTTTTCATACCCATCCCTACATCCATTCCCATCTCCATCTGCATCTCTATCCCCATAACAATCCTTACTCCATCTGCATCACCATGTCCATCATCTTTTCTATCCTCATCCCCATTTCATTTCCATCTCTAACATCATCCCCACCTCCATCTCCATCTCTACTCCTCATCACCACCCTCATGCTCCTGCACCAACCTGCCTCTTCCTTCTCATTCACTTCGAAGCAGCTCCAGTAGTCCTTCTCCTTCATGACAATTTTCCGCCGGTCCAGGATCTCAAAGGTGAGCTCCTCAGCTGTCATCGTGGCTGGGATCTGACAGGGAGGGGACAAGTGTCCATCAGTCAGTGTCCAGGCCCCTTCCATCCTCACTCCATAGATGTACAGCCCAGCTTGAGTCCCCATGCCACCACAGAGGTTTGGGCATACAACAAGGGGACCCCTGGCCACTCTTCACCCTCTGCACCCTCTGCCCAACCACTCACCTTGACATGCTGCTCTGTCTCTGTCTTCTTCTCCTCCAGGTAGACAGTACAGATGAAGTCCCCAGCTTGCTGGAGGGCAACAGTAAAGTGCTTCAATCTGCAGCTTCCCAAGTGTGGGTGAAATCCCCACCATCAGTGTGGACATCCCTTGCCCACGGCATGTCCAAGAGATGCTACAGTAGACACTGAGGGCCCCAGGAGAAAATGTCCCCATGTCCAGGACCCACCTGTGTTCCGCTGGATGACGCCTCCCGCATCTTCATGATGGCTGTGATTTCATCCTGCTGCTTCTTCATCTCTTGGTCATTGACCTACCAGACAAGAGAAGCCATCAGGGCTGACCAGACCATTCTGGCTCCAGGCTTCTGGTTTCCAAGGTTTGAAAACACATAGTCCTCTCCCCACTTCTCTCCAAAGCAAGATGTCTACAGACATCTAAGACAGAGCAGACCTGACTTGCTCTTCCTTCCACCTCTCCATTCCCTATGAATGTCCGTTCACTGGGACCCAGGGGTGAACCTACGTTGAAGATCTCCACATAGTGACTGATGAGGTCCTCCACCACACGTCCTGCCTTGTAGTCCTTCCCATCCGTCTGGAAGAGTGTGGGCCCGAAGACAATGGCCAGGTTGTGCGTGTTCATCTGATTCTCCGCAGAGAAGCACTGGACCCTGTGGGAAACTCTGTCAAGATTCCTGCCCCAGAGCTCTTCCCAGACCTCTCAGAGAAGCACTGGACCCTGTGGGAAACTCTGTCAAGATTCCTGCCCCAGAGCTCTTCCCAGACCCCTCAGAGAAGCACTGGACCCTGTGGGAAACTCTGTCAAGATTCCTGCCCCAAAGCCCTTCCCAGACCCCTCAGAGAAGCACTGGACCCTGTGGGAAACTCTGTCAAGATTCCTGCCCCAGAGCCCTTCCCAGACCCCTCAGAGAAGCACTGGACCCTGTGGGAAACTCTGTCAAGATTCCTGCCCCAGAGCCCTTCCCAGACCCCTCAGAGAAGCACTGGGCCCTGTGGGAAACTCTGTCAAGATTCCTGCCCCAGAGCCCTTCCCAGACCCCTCCCTTCAACCCCCATGCAGGACACGATGCTTGGCATCAGGCACAGCTTGACCCCAAACTCCTCTCCTTTCCTTGCTGGGGACATGAGCAAAAGGAAAAGGGCTCTCCCACACCCCAGAGCCAACAAGGACCCCACAGTGGACAGGTTCATGCCCAAGGGATCGATGCCATACCGGAAGAGGTGATTGATGAGCGCCTTCAGTGTGGCCCGGTTCACTGGAGGGAGGGCGGCCAAGAGCTGCCGGTACTCGCCAACCTTCGCCTCCTCGTCCTCCAGCGCTGCCAGAAGGAGAGAATGAACATGGAGGAGCACATCAAGATTCAGGGCCACACCATCCCCTCTACACACTCCACTTCCCCTCTCCTGTTCCAACGTGGAGATGGTGCATCCCAAATCCATGAGGCCAGAGAGCATTCCAGGTCTGCAGAGGCAGAGCATGCCAAAGCTGAAGCATCCCAGAATCAGGGGACCAGAGTAACCCAGTATCGTGGGGCTGGAGCACTCCAGTTCCATGTGGCCAGACTGTCCCAGTTCCATGGGGGTGGAGCACCCTAGCTGAATGAGGAAGGAGCATTTTGGCTCCATGGGGCTGGAACCTGCCAGTTCCAAGGTGCCAGAGCATCCCAAGCTTGGAAAATCCCAGGTCCATGGGGTGATAGCACACCTGCTTTATGGGGCTGAATCATCCCAGACCTGAGAGGCCAGGGCACCCCAGCTGCATGGAGCCACAGCATCCCAGCTCTGCAGGGCTAAATCACCCCAGATTCATGGGAACAGAGTATCTCAGCACAATGGGACTGGAGCATCCCAGCATCATGGGGCCAGAGCATCCCAGCTCCACAGAGCTGGAGCATAACAAAGGTGGAGCATCCCAGCATCATGGGGCCAGAGCATCCCAGCTCCATAGAGCTGGAGCATAACAAAGGTGGAGCATCCCAGCATCATGGGGCCAGAGCATCCCAGCTCCACAGAGCTGGAGCATAACAAAGGTGGAGCATCTCAGCTCTCTGTAGCCAGAGCATCCCAGCCCCATGGGGCCACAGCTTTTGTCTGTCTTTCTACTGGGGGCATCTATCCCAAGTGTCCAGTGTGCAAGGGGGTTCTGGCTGTCTCCCCTGGCTCAGCCCCACCCTTGCCAGAGCATGAGTTTGTACAGGGGCAGGCAGCACAAACACACTCCACTCCCCACCCACCACCTGAGACCCCAGCACAGGGGAACATGTTGAGCCCAGACATGTTTCTCCAACCCATGAAGGGGACAAATTGGCTGCACAGAACCAGGTAGGCCATGTCCCTCCTCCTGCCACCCCCCAGGGCTCACCCGTTGCCCACAGCCAGTCTGGGGCCCACCGCCGAGTGAAGAGCCCATCCCCAAGGTCACGGAAGAAGCGTTTGAGGGTGTTGGCAACATCATCCACCTGGTGCTCGCCCTCTTTCAGGCAGACACAGCGTGCATCCCGCTGCAGCACCTCTAGAAGGCTGGTGGTCTTGGAGTTCTGCCCGCTCTTGCGGTAGATTCCCTCAGATGTCAGCCCTGTGATGGAGCCAGTGGGAATGAGAGCCCCCCTGCAGGAGACAGACCCGGCCCACCAGCTCCCCATCAAACACTGCCAGGTCACAGGGTATCCCATCCCACAGGTGTTCCTGTGACTGGAAACAAAGCCCTGCCAGAGATGGAGCCCTCCCAGAGAGCTGGAGCAGATGCTCAGGGAGGGAGGGGACCATGTACCACAGCCCCACCACACCAGTGGATTGACCTGAAGGCCACGCTCTGGTCCCTGCCAGCATCCCAGCACTTGGCCCATACCACACTGAGTGATGTAGTCAATGCAGCGATCCACCAGCAGTGGGACATCCGAATCCGTCAGCTGCTGCTCCGACAAGGTGTCTCCCGAGCTGCTCGCAGCCTTCTGGATGGCATGGACCCAGCCCAGGAAATCCAGCTTCCGCTCCCCTTGGATGTACAGCGTCCTGCCAGCATGCCTAGGCTCAGTTCTCGTGTTCCCCCCAGACCCCACTGCATGTCTGCAACACACTGGGGTCCTGCAGGTGATCCCAACTCAATTTTAGGGGTCTATAGTCATGGCAGGGAGGGTAAAGACACTCCAGAACAAGGAGGGGTATTTGGCTGGGGAGGGGGAGGGGCATTATCCCCCACCTTCTTACCTCCGCCTCTCCACCAACACCAGAACCTCATGGTCCCCCTGGATGGCTGGAAAGGAAGGCAGGGAGCCCATCACCTACGGGAACATAGGGTGCCACAGCTCCCCTAGACCCACATGCTGTGGGAGGCTCTGCCAACAGGTCCAGCTCCAGTCCAAATGAGATAAGTAGAGATGGGGAAGAGGATGGAGAGGAAAAAGAGCAGCTGCATTCCCTCTTTCAAGGGACACTTGAGCTCCACAGGAGTGATATCTACCAGACTCCCACCAAAAGCTAGGTGTACCCTGGAGCAGGATTTGGGGGACACATCCTCCCACCCCAGCCAGGGGGTGCTGCCAGCAGCACAGGGGTACTCACAGAGCTCCTGCAGTTTGCGCAGCTGGAGAGGCTCCTGCTGACGACCATCAGAGCAGATATGGAGCGTGGAGCCGACCAGGGCAAACCAGCCCTCCTGGGCACGCTCCAGGGTGAGACCCCCTTTGTAATGCAGTCGGCCAAGCCGCTCAAAGTCTAGTGCCAGCAGCTCCTCAGCACAGGGGTGGACAAAGGACTGAGCCAGGGAGGAGAGGAATCCATCAGCACCACTGCATCCAGTTGCAACCAGCACCCAGGACCGCCCCAGGGCCCTGCATCCCACCTTGGCAATAGACTTGAGCCATTCTCGAGCAGAGTCAGGGCTCTCCAGCCCGAAGAGGTAGAGTCGATCTGCCTCGGTGTACACCTCAAACGTGCTCTCAATCCTTCAGGAGGGAGGAAAAGGGGAGCCTGGGTACCCACAGGGGTGAGATAGAGCTCGGTGGGTGATAGGGGTGTTCCAGGGGTGGGAGCATCCTGCTGCATGGCTGCTGATGGCTCTGACAATAGCTGATCTAATGTGGGATCCCCCCTCCATGGCCCCAGGCACTCCAGCATCCCTGTGCTGCAAGACTGTTCGAACAGGAGACATAGGGACTGCACAGGGGCCACAAAATGGTTACAAAGGAGTTGGATTGGAGTTCCAGAGGGATTACAAAGAGGTCACAAAGGTGTTACAAAAGTAGTGGAAAGATTCTATTTACACAGAATCGTCGCAAAGCCATCGGATCAGGAGCCATTGGTGGGGTTGGGGACTACAGTCCCCTCGTGCCACCCCTCCTGGGGGCCACTGCAGCTGTGCCAGGCCCTGCAGAAATGGAGGGGCTGTTGGGGTGCTTCAGGGGAGTGCAGCCTTACCCATGAGCATGGAGTGGGTTGTTCACCAGGCAGACAATTTCCTCCACCCTGATCTCACCATTGGGCACAGTGTTACGGTCGTTCTCATAGTAGCTGAGCACCCCATCCTG